>NW_017306522.1:342225-345350 GCF_000935625.1 Nanorana parkeri | reverse complement strand
AAAATATATATTTATTAAATTTTTCAAATAGACATATATACATATACATTTAAATACATAAAACATTTTTCCCTTCAACATATACATTAATTCATTCAATTACATAATACTTATTATTGTCCCTTCTTGTTCCACCCCTCCAGCCATAAGAAATCCCCATAATCTTACGCTTCTAATAAATTATGTGTAAATACATATCCTCCCCACATGCTTTTATCCTTTATTCAAGTGCATTTCTCTTAGATCCATTTCGTTTCATATTATGTTTATCCTCTGCTCCTTTAAGGGGAGCACAGGAAGAGTGCCCAAAGCGGGAGAGAGAAGGAGATTAGAGAGAGAGAGAGAGGAAAAATAAAAAATAAAATAAATAAATTTAATAAAAAAACTAATAAAAAAAAATAAAGAAACTCTACAAGTTCTATTCAAACTTGCTCTGGATCTGATCCTAACAAGTACCTACAGATCACTATGATAAATGTACTTTTTTTGACACCTTCAGTTTCCAGGGAAGACATGATAAGATTTCACAGCCAGTATATCCATCAAACATGTGCCATACGTTTATGGCTTTCGTTCAGACACATGAATTTTACAGTATATGCTGTACATCTGAAATAGACATTGATATCCTGTGTTATTAAAGGAGAACTATGGGGTTAAGTCTTTTCCCCATAGTTCTCCTTAGGGTAACGGGAGGATACAAACTAGCGTCCTCCCGTCACCCTAAAACAGAAAAAAGTTTCCAGGCACCCTCACCAGCCAGTCTGGCTGGTGAGTGTGCCTAGAAACTTTTTTCTGTGTTACGGTTTGAAGCCCTTTTGTGTGCACCTTGCTATAAAGCTGGTAACGAATTGATGAGTGCGTTTGTCATTTGTTTTGCTCTCTCGTCACCCTAGGCTCAGTATACCGCAAGCTGTAGCTCGCGGTATACTGAGACGCCGCAGTATATAGTGAGCTGCTGCTCGCAGTATACTAAGACGCCGCAGCTGAAGCGGATCCCGACAATTATGTCTGGATCCGCCAAGCTGCGTGACTGACAGCTGGCTCTGCCTATCTAGAGGCAGAGCCAGCTGTACCCGCCCCCTCCCCTGTCCGTTCCGCCAGTCAGCGCTGGCGGATCGGAGCGGGGAGGGGGGAATCCAGCCCCCCCCCTGTCACGGCAGAGAGCCGTGACAGGATCGAGAGGTGAGCGAACGCCGGTATGTGTTCGCTCACCTCCCGATCTACTGAGCCGACCTGTGACAGTCTCATTGTCACTGGTCGGCTAGAACTATGAGGTAAGTGAAAAACACTCACCTCATAGTTCTCCTTTAATGGACATGCAGTGTTCAGCTGGACAGTGTGGTTTAAATGTGATTCTGAAGTTATTTTAATGTTGGATCATAAGATACCACGACCTGCAGTGGCATCAGGTGATTTCTGGCATCGTTGTTTGATGCACAGAAACACAGATTAATCCTTTTTTTTCTGATATTTAAAGTGGTTTTTTATTTACAGAAAAATGTCTGAACCTCCTGCTAAGAGAAAGTTGTGTGACAGTGGAATCAGCTCTGCTGCTGGGTCATCCAGACAGGTAACATTGCAGCACATGTCTTATTTCATATTATGGATGTTGAAGAAAATCCCCACTAAACATTACTGTATATGCTTGAAAAATCCACTCGTCTGTGACGAACAGACGGTAGAGCCCGACGAGCAGCTTCCCGGCCGGCCGTTGTAATTACATGGCCGGCCGGGAGCTTTACAGTCAAGCGATCGAGCGTCTCGAGAGACGCTCCATCGCTTGTATTAGCAGCTGCCACTGCTGTTGCCGGTCCCGATATCCGCTGTGCCCGATGCGGCGGGACCGGCACGGCTCTGTGACAGGAGATCAAAGGGAGTTTCAGTATACGAAATCACTTCCTGCATTCAGTGTCACTCTCCAGCTAGAGAAGCTGATGAAGCCGATCTCTGCTTCATCAGCTTCTCTGGAGGTCCTTAGGTTACGTTAGGGGTCTTGGAGACCCCTGATGTCTCCATAAAGAGGACCTGTCATGTAAATTGGCTATCCCATAGGGGGCTTCTTAGCCCCCCATGTAATAGCAATAAAGTTGTGTGTGTGTTAAAAAAAAAAAGTAATACAAAAATGAAAGATTCATTACAAAAAAAGAAAGCAACATTAAAAAAAAGTCCCCGCCCCCCACATACACACGCATATATGCGTCAGGTGCGCCTACGTGCCGCACATGTTGCATATTGCCGCAAACGTCGGAGTGAGAGCAATAATTTTAGAGCCAGTAAGGCCGGGTTCACACCTGGGCGTTTTACAGCGCTGATCGACGCGCTGTAAAACTCCCAGCAAATGAAATCCCATTATTTCTTATGGGCATGGTTCTCACTTGGGAGTATTTCAGCGTGTCGGAACGCGCTGAAAAACGCCCTACGCCCGCACGTATCCATTAGGATACAGCCGGATAGCCCTCGTAAACGCGCGTTTGACACGCGTTTTGAGGGCTGCACATCGCGGTTAAAACATGCACCCCAAAAAATATGCGTCATACACGCATATTTCGAACATCTAGGTGGGAACCCAGCCTAAAGGAGAACTATGAGACTCATTGTCTCTATGACAATGAGACTGTCACAGGTCGGCTCAGTAGATCAGGAGGTGAGCGAACATATAGCCTAGTTAGGCAGAGCCAGCTCTCACTCACGCAGCCGGGGCGGATCCAGACATAATTGTCGGGATCCGCTTCAGCTGCGGCGTCTCAGTATACCGCGAGCTGTAGCTCCCTATATACTGAGCTTAGGGTGATGGGAGGACGCTAGTTTGTGTCCTCCCGTTACCCTAAGGAAAACTATGGGGAAAAGCCCTAACCCCATAGTTCTCCTTTAATCACTGATAACACTAAACTGATGAACAGTAAAAGCGTTTTAATCGTCGCCTATGGGAGTTTTTTTGCGATTTCGCGGGCGCACGCAATTTTAAGGCTTGACTTGTTTGGTGTCTATTTACCCGACGTGACCCTGACTTTTATGTTATGCTAAAAATATGGGTAAGAATAAATGTTTTATAACATAACATAGGGAAACTTTTTTGTTTTTATCTACATTTATGGTACTTTTTTTATTATATAGTTAAACCC
>NW_017306522.1:339426-339639 GCF_000935625.1 Nanorana parkeri | reverse complement strand
AACTATGGGGAAAAGCCCTAACCCCATAGTTCTCCTTTAATCACTGATAACACTAAACTGATGAACAGTAAAAGCGTTTTAATCGTCGCCTATGGGAGTTTTTTTGCGATTTCGCGGGCGCACGCAATTTTAAGGCTTGACTTGTTTGGTGTCTATTTACCCGACGTGCCCCTGACTTTTATGTTATTCTAAAAAACTGGGGCAGAATAAATG
>NW_017306522.1:279208-339409 GCF_000935625.1 Nanorana parkeri | reverse complement strand
TAAATGTCAGTTAAAGTACAGCAGCGCTGAATACTGAAAAATGGCCTGGATGGGAAGGGGGTTTAACACCGCGGATGTCAACTGGTTAAGGCCTGGGTGATTATATACCTCCAAAAGAAAGCTCTATCTGTCCCCAAACTTTAACATAAATTGCAAGGCTATAGTCCGGTCATGCTGACTGGTGACATTTTTGACTGACTGGTGAGACACTATCAAATTTTTCAAGCCCTGTGTATATGTATGTAAATAATGGACACCTAACAGCCTGATCATAAAAGAAAAACTACAAGGTTCTCCGTGATACAAAACAAAACAACAATTCAGGTGACCTCATACATTCAACTTCTTAGTATTGGCAGAATTTGGAATTCTCCCTCTATGCCCAGTTATCCTTTCCCCCACATCATAGATGAGTAGGTCTGAACTAAAGAAAAATGCAAAAATATCTGAGGATCTTCAAAAATAGCCGTTTACAGTGTGACATAATTATATTTGTCTATTATACAATGATTTAAACTAGAATTACCATTTTGGTTTCACACAGTTATCTGCTGGGACAGGGGTTCTCCCCGCTGCAGCCTCACAGACTGTCAGCGGTTTCTCCCTACAGTCTGTAGGGAGAAAACGCTGACAGTCTGATAAAAAAAACAAAGAGTAGATAACAATGAGCCTTCAAAATCATAGGTTGTTCCTCAGTCCTAACAAAAAGCAAGACATAGCATGTGAGAGCCGCACAGATGATGGTTCCTGTGTGACAGCACAGTATGCCTAGGTTGACGCTTTTCCGGGGCTACGCCCCCTTCCTCAGAACCTAACCTCTTCCTCCTTCCCATTGAATTAAGTAGAGGCTAACAGCCAATCAATAGAGCCTCTGGCTGACAGATAGAACGTGACTTTTTCATAAGCGGACGGCACTGCAGCATCTGCGGGTTGCCGTCTCCAGACGGCAATTTTTTTCTGCTCGCGTGCGCCCCCTAGTGGGCACGCACGGGCAGAAAAGTCCCGATCAATGCACACACCCGTTACCGGGTGTTTCACATATAGGCGATCAGCGGGTCCATAGCCCGCCGATCGCCTATATGTGCTCGTTCGCGGCATAAAGCAGATCTCTGCTTCATCAGCTTCTTTTGGGGTCCACAGGTGATATTAGGGGTCCTAGAGACCCCTAATATCTCCATAAAGAGGACCTGTCAGTGTGCCTTTGCTATTATATAGGGGGTTTGTTATCCCCCTATATAATAGCAATAACAATAAGTGCAAAAAAATAAATATAAATAAAAAAAAATAAAAGTAACACATAAAAAAGTAAAATAAAATAAAAGTCACATATAAAAAAAGGGGAAAAAACCCCCCCAAAATGTTTAACTCCCCCACCCCCACGTTTACGCGCCTATAAACGTAAATACGCGTCCGGTGCCCCAGCGCGCAAAAATTACAATTGCGCTACACATGTTACATATCGCCGCGAACGTCGCAGTGAGAGCAATCATTTTAGGGCCATCAATCACTGATAACACTAAACTGATGAGCGGTAACAGCTTTTAAAGCGTCGCCTATGGCCAATTTTGGGTATTATCGTTTTTTGAGGTTTCGCGCGCGCACGCAATTTTAAGGCTTGACATGTTTAGTGTCTTTTTACCCGACGTGACCCCATCTTTTATATTTTACCAAAAAATTGGGTAATAATAAATGTTTTATCATTTAATATAGGGGAAACTGTTTTTTTTTTTAAATTTCGGTAATTTTTCCTTAATATAGTAAAAAAATAAAACCCCCAGTGGTGAATAAATACCACCAAAAGAAAGCTCTATCTGTCCCCAAAAAAGGGTATAAAATTCATTTCAGTACAGCGCTGCATGACGGAATAAATGTCAGTTAAAGTACCGCAGCGCTGAATACTGAAAAATGGCCTGGATGGGAAGGGGGTTTAACACCGCGGATGTCAACTGGTTAACATACGCACGGATTCTGCACGTTTGTGGCTAATATTCTAGCCGGAATGTAACTAGGGCAGCTGCTCTGGTCCCTAAAGGGTTATAACTGATGCGTTGCTTCTTTTCCTGCGTTGTAGCATCCAGCCGCATTTTGCATCTTAAATTTTAAATCTTGGCACACTTTTTCTGTTCCCTTGCAGCTTAGGGGCTGTTTTCTGTGTCTGCCCTGTCTGCCTTGCATGTACAGTACTGTGCATGTGGCACTCTTCTGCTGCTGTGACTCTGCACAGATACAGCAAGTAGATCAGTCTGTATTACAGACATTCCTCACTTACCGACTTACCTGTTTTGCGACCACTCGCACTTATGACCGACCTCCGACCTTACGTACGGTGGCAGCGACAGTGTGACGTCTCGCCGGCGGAAGTGATGTACTCCGTTGTTCACTGCGTGTCTCGGTAAGTATTTCATTGCCCGATGTACAGTACACTGTTCAGTACTGTACATTTGCAACGCTATACAGTACTGTATAGAGTTCCTCACTTAATGACCAATTCGTTTAACGACCTGGTCGTAGGAACGAAACTTGTTTGTTAAGTGAGGAATACCTGTACTGCACTGCTTTGCCTACTCCTTGGTCACTTTGTGCCTCCAAGTTTCTGGACACAGGACACCTTCTTCACTCCACAGGATGTGAGTACTTTTGGGCATATGGCAGATCAGATCACATGGCTCCCTCTTTTACCCTGCTATCCAGAGAGGAGTTTGCTTTAGTAATATTTAAATTCATAGGGAAAATGTATGTTCTGAGTCCGCAGACCTCAGAAGGTGCAAGTGGGCCCCCTCTCCTACCCCCTTAGACTTTTCTCTGCCTGCTGTTGCACTTGCTGAGATAGAATATGAAGAAGAATGGGCTGATTCCAGTTTTGTGGACTCATTGCGTGTTAGAGCTGCCCGGCTACCACAATAAGGCACACAGTGGAATGGGGGCAGCACTCAGCGCACACACACAATGCCCTACACGTGCATTTATTCACATGCAGATGGTGGGGTTGGTTTTTATTTTAATTTGTATTTATTTTATTTTTTTTACCTTTTCCTCACTTTTTAATTTTATTATTTTGCATTTTTTAATTACTTTTTAATTTATTTATTTGTTTACCTAGGCTGCTCTACAAGTGATCTGGGCAGAGCACTTGTAGAAAAACGAGCGCCGGCTTCCCCTGTTCTACATTTAGACCTGCGTGCCCGAAGCAGGGCTAAATGTACAAAAAAGCTACCCGCCCGGTGCCCTGAGCTGCATGTTCTGGGCATCGGGCAATAGGAATTCCGCACCCCATAGAATTGCGTGTAAAATCTGTTTCTTGGAGTACCTAACCGGACAAAGGACCCTCCCCTCCCCTTGTGCTGGCAACAATGGGGTTAGGGGAAAAGGCCATTTTAATTTAATATTGTCATAACTGAATTGATTTTGAATACGATAGACTTGGATATGCGGCATTTCTTTACTTTGACGTTATGAATGCCCTGTCTGGTTTTAGTAAATTACATCAACAGCATGCTTTTTCTTTCTTCATCAGACTTTATTAAAGAAGTCACCATAGAATGGAATTAGAACATTTCTGGGCCCTATAAGGTCCCATTCTTCAAGGCAATTGTGACAACAGTCTTGGCTTCATTTTTGTGGCAGAATAGATCTAGCTCTTTCATTCTACAGCTAAATTACACAACCCAAGGAAAGGTTTTTCTCAAAACAGGTGAACAGGTGGATCTAAAAATAGACATCCCTGACTAAAACGCCCCTCTTAGAGGATTAAAGTACCTCTTTTCAAACCTTAAATGCTCATTATGTTCAAAGGAGCCCTGGCAACTTGGAATTTCAGGGCTACATGAAGCTGAAAAGAGTCAACATAATATATCTTATAGAAAAATATTTTTGTTCTCTGTATTTCTTTGTATTTCTCTATATTATAAACTCAGTTTTATTTGGGACATACACTGGCTATCTTAAAAGAAACCTGTTATAGGTGTAACATGTAGAGCTGCCATTGTTGGCTTTTCTTTTAAAGTGATAGTTACTTGACATGTTGATCCTTTGGCTTCAGTACCTTTAGAATCACTGTCAATCAAAGGCCTTCCATTCTCTGTCAAAGGAAAAAAACACAGTGACCCCTTCTCCTACAGCAATCGTATTTAAAACCCAACTCCAGCCAAAATGATGGAAAGAGGATGTGATTGTACAGTCGCACCCTTTGCGTTTTGACGATTACATCAGATTGTTTTGGTTACCAAACTAGCTTAGTTTATATTGATAAATTAAAGTTGGAGTTTGCAGTGACTCTGATTATATATAGAAAATAATGCCTAAATAATATTTGTCATCATGTCCATATCAGGTTATCTTTTGCCTAGTGTCTATTGGTTTAAACTATATACAGTTAATAGAATTAAAGCGGACCTTTACCGCCTTCACTACAAATCACATCAGCATTCAGCTCTGCATGCTGATTTAAAATGATCTTACATTCATTAGTTAAACAAACATATTTTTGATTCACTTACAGTTTATCCACTCCCTGGTCCACTTTGGCACAAATATTGTAATCGTGCCCAAGCATTGCATCCTGGGAAGCTTAAATCAGCAGAGCATTGCTGGGAAATCTCATGAGATCTCAGTGAAAGGGATTTCCCCTCCCCTGAGATGATGTGCATGGTCACATGTGCCAGAAATCCAGGAAGTAAAGGGAGATCTAGTAATCTGCCCTTAGTTAAAATGGCCACTGTCAGAAGACTGGGAAAGAACAGAGAAATAAGGAATGCAAAGAATAAAAAGCCGGCAATTACCTAGAAGTATGTGTTTGTAGATTGTCATTACTAAACATTTCTAAAGGCACGTTTGTTGTTATTTTAAAGATATGAGTAAAGGTCTGCTTTAACTGTACCAGCCTGTATACACCCCTTTATTACCAGGCCAGTTTTCATTTTTTAGTGCTGTTATAGTTTGGCTGGCAATTACAATCATGCAACACTGTACCCAAAGACATTCAGCAGAGGTAGTGAGTGAATTTATCCATTTGTTCACTTCTCCTGCCTTCTCCAAAGCCTTCACCCCTTTGTGAATAACCCTGTATATCCTCAATTATGAATGAATGTGAAGTGATCTCTATCACCTCCTGTTCATTCATGATTGCGGATATAGTAAACATACTCTGTTATGAATGATCTGGAACACTCAGTATAGAGGATTCCTGTTCATTTATAACAGGGGATGCAGAAAAAGAGATTGAGGACTCTGTTCTCAATCTTTTTCTATTTTAAAAGGGAAATATCAGGGGTCTGTTTAGACCCCTAATATTTCCCCAAAGCCCCTCAAAGTAAAGTAAAATATTTTATAAAAATAAAATATTTAAAAACAATTGAAAAAGTTAAAATAAAAAACATTTTTGGCTTCAGCCTGACTTTTTTTTTCATTTTGGTATAATTTCAGTTTTGAAATTTTCATTTCGGTGCACCTCTACTTAATACCATTATTTTTTTTGCAACCCTTCACCCCCCTGAATGCTGTGTATCCCGGGCTCCACTGAAATGGATTCCATGCTTACTTTAAGGTGGATTTTTTTTTCAGTGGTATGTTGATACTATATATTATGCCTATTGATATGTACAGTAATTCTTGTTCTTGCTTTAACTGATTTCTTGCAACTGTTTTTCTAGAGCCTTTCTGAGGATGACGACAGCTTCAGTGAATCTAACATAAGTAAGTTTTATACATTTGTTTTTCTTTCTTACAGCAAGAAGTAGAAAATGATTGTTGAGAGTGACCAAAGGTATCTTTCCGCTGGCACAATTCTACAGGCAATGAAAAGCACACACTTGCCAGTAGTCTTTGCTTTCTGCCACTCAGATAGTTGTATTTTTAAAGATCCTGCTTCATATATGAAAATGCTGTGCGTATTAGTTCTCCTGCGTCCCGCAATACAGCTCGCTTTGTTTGCAGCAGCCTGGCATTGCATGCTATTGTAGACCACAGATTGAATATTAGCTTGCAATGCCAGGCTGCTGCAAACAAAGTGAGCAGAGTTCTGTCTTATATTAAAAAGGGAATGTACTGTGGAGACAAATCTATAATTTTGCCACTTTATAGATCTCTGGTTCGGCCTCATCTGGAGTGGACATGATTATGATGTACGAGATGTTCAATGGTGATAGCAACATCAGCAATAAACCTTTCACGGTAAACTCCAAAACAAAGACTAGAGGCCACCACCTAAAATTGGTAGAGAAGAGATTTCGCGACAAGGCGCGTAGGGGATTCTTCACAGTTAGAGCGGTTAAGGTCTGGAACTCTCTGCTGCAAGCAGGGGGGGGGAGTTTGACTTAATGTCACTTTTAGCTTTTTGTAGTTGCACCAGAATGAAAGGAGTGACACATCCCCTCTAATCCATGTAAGTAAATAGTTAGGAGGTCTAATTCTTTCTACAAAAGCCCTGAAGTAAAATTGTTACATAGTATTTCAGGTTGAATAAAGACACAGGCCCATCAAGTCCAACCTATTGCTGAGAGTGTGGAATCATTCAAAAAGCGTTTGGACGATTTCCTTAGAGACCGTAACATACAGGGGTACAGGTACACTTAAGAACAAGATCACACAAAGACTCATACACATGCAGAATCACATGCATACATGCAATAGGTTGGACTTGATGGGCCTGTGTCTTTATTCAACCTGAAATACTATGTAACAATTTTACTTCAGGGCTTTTGTAGAAAGAATTAGACCTTCTACCTATTTACTTACATGGATTAGAGGGGATGTGTCACTCCTTTCATTCTGGTGCAACTACAAAAAGCTAAAAGTGACATTAAAGTCAAACTCCCCTTCCCAATCCTGCTGTAGGGACTTACCTTAAATGATGTCTCTAAATCCGATCTTCTTTCCTGTAGTTTTTAGCTGTCCCTTCAGCGCTGGTGCGGGTTTCCGATCAAGCGCTGACTCCTCTGTCCTCCTCTTCTCTGCTGTCCTGCTGAGTCTGTGCAGGTGCACACTGCTCCATATACTTACCCTCTGTCTCTCCTTGTCTCCCGGCCGAACATCCGTACTGCGCATGCACCCGCCCCAAAATCCTTTGCGGCCGTCCGAGGAATTTTCGGATGGGAGCGCGTGGTGGAGACAAAGGTAAGCGGGTTTGAAAAAGTGTTTTGTTTTTTGCTAGCAGTAGATATATGCAAAAACATACAAGGGTTTAATGACCTTAAAGTAATAAACGACACCAGTGCAATAAATTGTAAAAGAGTTTTAAATGCTGGAATAGAAATAACGTGGCTTGCAGTCAGGAAGAACTGACAATCTACATGTTTTTGTCAGGTCAGTGACTCACTAAAGCCTAAACGCAATAATTGCGCTTTAGTGCTTCCTCTAATATTAAAGTGACATTACCTCAGATGCTTTTAAATAAAACAATGCTGTAATGTGTGACTTACTTTAATCCATGGTAGTTTCCCTTCTCTTTGCTGCTTTTTCTTTTAAATCTTCATATCATTACATGCTGAGGAGAACATAGTACAGCCGCCGCGTGCCCGGAGTATAGCTGCCGCACAGTAGAGCCGCGGCGCAGTAGAAGAAAAAATACAATGTATTGTGGGTCATGTAGTCCTCGTACCTGTAAGAGTTGCGCGTGCCTCAGAACGGAAGCCGAACACAGACCGCAAGGAGGAGAGGGAGCGATGCCGGACATCAAAGGTAAGTTTTCGTATGAATGTTTTTATTTAAAGTGTCAAAGATTTGTAGTTAGATTACTTAGATCAAACTATATAGAGAAAAAAACTCAAGCCTTTAATATCAATTTAAGACATGGGAAACATTCGCCAGTTTATATTAATATATTGTATTGTATTCAGTACTATGTTTTAAATCCACTTCACTCTTTGATCTACAATCTATTTAGATTCTTAGCACCCTACAGAGCTTGCTGTCTCAAAGCAGCATTCTCCCTTCATTGCCCTCCTAGGATGTATGTTACTGGAGCTCACACAGGTTTCCAGCACCAAAGAAGAATCACTGTGCCACTTCTAGGAAAGTACAATCTCCTTCTTTGAGAATATCCTTCCACGGCAGCTAAACAGCAGTGATAGTGAGTCTGCAGTCAGCCAACGTTTTACATTTATTTCTTCATACTGCTTGAGCTGTTATCTATTGCTCCAGATTCATCTATCTGCAGCAATAGCTTTGGAGGTCATACCCGGACTCCACTGGACTGGACAATTGCAGTTCTAGCCTGGAATATGTTCTTAGGGCACTATGTTCTGCAATTTGGTGCTTTTAAGAGTCTACTGTGTTGGGTTCAGAACTTTGGCACAGCCTCTGGTGTGTTCCAGCCTCTAAAGACTAAAGGTGGACATACATTGTACAATTTTCATTTGAAATTTCTCGTTTCTGGCAGGAACGCTTGTTCGATTAACCTCCGTGCCCCGAGTCTGGCTCGGGGTTACCGCTCCTAGCATTGAAAATTCACCCCGAGCCAGACTCGGGATTACCGCCAGGGAGGTTAAGATAGTCAAATGTCGATTTCGTAAAGCGTCTGTTAGCTATACTAACTAACCAATTTTTGACGAACGACGGAAATAATTTCCTTTTGCGCATGTTCTGTGTTCTTGCTGAGATATTTGACGAACGAAACCCCACTGATTCATCGATTTTCGATCACTCCGAGAAAATTTTTCCAACCTGACCAAACAAGAAATTTAGATCACAATATCAAAAACAAAAATCAGTGATGTAGCATCGACTGTTCAATTTCCATTCGAAAGACCATTTGTGTACAATTTCCGAATAAAAATTGTACAATGTATTATGTCCACTTCTACTTTGTAAATAGGCCATGTGGACCAGGTACCAAAAGTTACCTATTAGGACCATTAAGCACCTTTATTATCCCTATTTTCCCATTTTATACACAAAGGGTTAATGCTGAAGGACAGGAGTCCTTCAGCATGGTAGGAGTGGCAGAGCAGAGGCCAAAAATGTATTTCTTTTTTATTTAGATGTTTTATTTTATTCTAGACATGTTCTGCTGCATTAACAATTATCCAACTTTTTAATAATATGACGTGTTGAAATTTCAGTAAAAAGATTAAAAACTCTTGTGGGTTTAACCAGTATTCTTTTTGCTATTCAAAGATTTAAAAGAGAACTATGGGGTAAATGTTTTTCCCCAAAGTTCTCTTAAGGGTCACGGGAGGACATATACTAACCTCCCGTGACCCAAAGCTCAGTATATAGCAGGCTATTGCCCACGATATACTGAGAGCGCCGCAGCCGGGACGGATCCTGACATTACTGTTGAGATCCACCCAGCTAGCTGATTGACAGCTGGCTCTGCCTATCTAGAGGCAGAGCCAGCTGTAACCGTCCCCTTCCCGTCCGTTCCTCCGGTCAATGCTGGAGGATCGGAGCGAGGAGGGTGGAATCCCTGCGGGGAGCTGTGATTGGATACAGTGTATTGGTGTATTTCACACAGGCGCTCTGTTTCGGTCCGCCAGTCAGTCTTTCAGGCGGACTCGATCGAATGCCTAATGCAAGTCTATGGGCAGCCATGGGTAAACGGACGAGTGTAAATTTACACCCTGTTACCCCTGCCTCTGGCCGGGTCTGTAAAAACAAACGGAGCAGTGTTCCGTTTCGCCGGGCCGGATCGTGCTGTATCGGGGGTAATCTGATGTAAACAGACACATTTCCGTTTACATCCGATTCCCCATAGACTGGTATGGGGTCAGTAAATGCTGTTTTTGGAGGAAAAAACTATACAGATATAGATCTCTTAGCGTTGACATCCGCTCCGTACTGCTGTGATCAGGAGAGGATCTGTTCACGGATCCTCTCCTGATCAGCTTGTGTGAAAGGGGCCTTGCATAGAAGTATTATCCTAAAAACAAATGTGAGAGAACATTTTGAACAATACCTTGCAATGCTAATAACAATGAAAGAGAGGTGGTGGGACAGAGGCAAGTAATATGAAAATGAAGGAGTGATCAGCATACCGAATGAGATGATGACAGAAGCTCCACAGATATCCCGGCAGACCACCACTTCTTCAGGAGAGCTCTTATCTCAATGCTGTTTGTTGGTGGGGAAACATCCTACTGAAAACAATGCATGAAAAATGAGTAACAAGTTATCTGATGAGACCAAATCCTTAGGCCCCATTCACACTGAGCGACATGAAAAACGATCGATTTTTTGTGCGATTTTATATGTGCGATATTGCGCGACTTTTTCCTATTGGGCTGTATGCAATCAGGCGCAAAATCGCTCGAAATCCGCAGAAAAAAGGGTCATGTAGGAGCGACAATCTACCAGCGACGAGCTACCAGCCATATTGAGCGGCGAGATGTGAACAGCTCCATTGAAATGGATTGGAGAAGTTACATAGAGCGATATCGCGTGGAAATATGAGCGATATCGCTGCAAAAATCGCGCGATAAATCGCTCAGTGTGAATGGGGCCTAATAAGTAATGATGTTTAACATAAGTGACAGCATCCTTTTAGAAGAAGGATTCAATTGTTGTTGCAGCTCAGTCTGTTCTGATCAGATATCAGTTGAATAGAGCTCTTTTACTCCAGAAGTTGAGGGCCAGAATACAGACACAACTCATCTGTCATGTGACCCTTCTATAAATGCAATGATCACTGGCAAGTTTTCTCGTACATTATTGCTCCTGTCCCTAATGTAATGTGTTTTATTTATGTTCGGTGTTGGAGGCGTGATTTAACAGGGGAGCAGAGCCAGCAGGCTTCTGTCTTAGATGTAATCAGTTTGCTGTTTTGTGACATGGGTTATATATTAGAACTGTCAAGAATTTCTCTCTGAGATGGACGATAGCTGTTTTTTGTCTTATGTTCTCTTTTGTTACTGTGCCATTTGGAAGCTTAAACTTAAGAGGAAGCAGCTTCTGAAAGAACATAATATACCCGATGGTCTGTGCTCAATAAATTGTGGATGTACACCTCATTTAATATGCTGTACAATATGCAAAAGATAAGAAGCCCTGTTGTTAGAAGTAGCTTAAAGTGCACAATACAAAGTGTGCCATACACGAGGAGGAGAACAAAGAGCTGCAGCTGTATTGGGGAGCTGAGAAATCTCAGGTTTCTTGTCTATGTGTCAGTCATCTGCCTCCGCTGATGAAAAGTGAGTGGGATCACGCAGAGCCGAGCGCCCTTCAGTGTTCTGTCATGACAGGCCTGCAAGAGACCCGTGTGAGAAGCATACAGCACATTTGCTCTACACAATTAGAGAAACTTACTCCTGAATTGCCTTTACAGATGGAATCTCTGCACAGACTGCGGCTGGGGGAGGCTGTCACTTGATGAGACAGTTATGCAGAAACCTTTAGTGCGGTGTTCTCAAAGGACGGACACACACACCCGCGCATCTGTGATGATTTATTACAGATATTTACAATCATAAATATTCTTTACACAGCATACGAACTGTTGCAAAGTCTTTTAAAAGACGGCAATGGAAACAGTAATTTGAATGTAATTGCTAAAAAAAAAATCTGTTTTAGACCTTGTTTGCACTATAGTTTAAATGGGATGCTCAAGCAATGTTTCTAAACACTGGATGCCAAACAGTTAACTGAGCCAAATAGCCAAATCCACTTCCCTGGGCTTTTCTTTGTGTCACAGCATTGGAGAATTGGGGACCATGTTAGGCCCACACAAGGGTCAATCTGTTTTTCTTCTAGGTGGCGTTGTTATTACTAAGTGGCCATGATGCAGTTCTCATCTGTGAATCTTTTTATTTTAGTGCAAAGTTCTTGAGGCAGTAATATCAATATATTTGAGGATGACTTTGGTGCTGAATGTGTATTCAGCTTTTAAGGGTTACATTTTTGAGAGGTTAATGTGAACATTGGTTGTACTGTTAGGGTCCTCAGGCAGGGCTGCGAAGTGAAGAATACTCGAATGGGGAAGAAAGGAGGTGTATTACCAGGCAAAATACACTTGTATCCTTCTGTGCACGTGTACAAAAGCAAAAGTTTCCCAGCATATTCACCAGCCGGCCTGCAAAAAACAAATGACACTGTCTGACTATTAAGGTTAAAAACAGGTTTTAGTTGCACAACTTTTGCAAAATATGTGGAAGCCGCACACTGCCTTATCAAGGCCCCTCTGTGTACTGCCGTCCTAGCTGTAATCTTGTGTGCAAAAGCCGCCGAGAGTCTCTTTAAACAGCCCCATTGCCAGTGATGTATACTGTCCGTCGCTGGTCATGAAGGGGTTAATTGTATGCAGCATATGTGAGAGGGTAGGATGTTTCATGGATTCAGAGTCTTAATAGATTTGTCCAGGTTGCAGGGCACTAGAGTTCTCCTCTATGTTTGTATATGACAGAGCTCTCTGCTTATGGCTCAGGGCTTTCATTGCCTGCCTTTTCCATGTTAGTGTCAAATAGCTGCTGGTTGTTGGGATGTTCAGCCCTGATGTGCTTTCTGTGCTGATCCCTTTGTTCTCATTGGTAATATTTGTGCATGGTAGGGATGCAGGTAGCAGTTTGAACCTACTTACCCATGCTGCCCTTACCCATGCTGTCAGGCAAACTCCAGTCCTCCTGCACTGCTTCTGTGATCACATAGGTCTGCACCAGCATCTCTCAGGTGTGTAGTAAGTCTCTCTAAGGGAAGTAGGTCACTCTACATTGGTACAGGTTCTAGAGAGAATTCACAGCCACATGTCTGCTTATGTGAACACCAATCTCTGTCCCCTTAGTTTTTATTTATTTATCAGAATTACGATGAGAATCCAGTTGAGACGTGACTAGAGTATTTCATCTTTTGGTCTTTCATCTTCTCTATGTAGAAGCTCTGCTACTAAAGACTGACGGTCCACACTTAGGAACTATACTAAAATTCTCCAAATCTAGTATTCCTACCTGCTTTTCCTGTTCTGGTATAGACTCTGTTGTTAGGATTACTTCTGTATCCCATATCTGTGTTCCATCTCCAAATATTCTGTCTTCTCAATATCTTTTACAACTTCTAGTCATCTACTGCATAGCTTGCCATAGACTTTTTCTTACCTTAAAAGCTTTGCACTCAGCTGCACCTCCTCGCCTTTTACTTCTCCTTGTGTCCCTGGACATTTATTGATCCTCAAAGATGCCTCCTCTCTGGTATTTTCTGTAGCTACTCGTTCAGGCCATATAATATTCTCCTTGACCTAACCTAAGAACCCCTGGCTCACATCCTCTTCAAAACTTCAGCAAATGAAACTTTAAACACCACGTGGAATAATTTCCTAAGTCAACGGCACAGTTGAAAGCCACTCGCATCTCCCTGATTTTTAAGCATCTATCACATATTAATTACATAGCAGCATTTTTTTTCTTCATTTAGTATGGTCAGAGATAAATAATATATGTAACATTTTATTAATATTTCTTTCAAGCCAAGTTAGTATAGGCAACCCTCAATTTATGCCAGGGTTAGGCTCTAGAAGGAATGGTTGCAAATAGAAACCGATGTAAATTGAAACCTAGTATGTAATCTAATGTAATGGGAATCATCTCTGAATTGGTGCTGACACTGTCTTTCCTTCTGGAGGGGGGATGCTTTTGTTCCCGATGGTCCCTGTGTGTGTTGTAATGTAGTCACCTCTCCAAGCTCACTCCCATGATGGACTACAATCTCAATACAAGTTAGTAAACTAAATGTGAGGTTGTAGTCTATCACAGGAGTGAGCTTGGAGCGGTGACTACTTTACACACACAGAGGCCATGGGGAACAAAAGTAGCCCCCCTCCAGAAGCAAGGACAGTGTCAGCACCAATTCAGAGATGATTTGAGGATCTACAGCCGAGTGATACATACATAAAATACATTTTTGTCAATAGTTAAGGTACTTGAATGCATTTTTAAGATTTAAAAGAGAACTATGGGGTAAGTGTTTTTCCCCATAGTTCTCTTTAGGGTCACGGGAGGACATATACTAGCGTCCTCCTGTGACCCAAAGCTCAGTATATCGCGAGCTACAGCTCGCGGTATACTGAGAGCGCCGCAGCCGGGACGGATCCCGACCTTACTGTTGAGATCCACCCAGCTGCGTGAGTGACAGCGAGCTCTGCCTACCTAGAGGCAGAGCCAGCTGTGCCCGCCCCCTCCTCGTTCGTTCCTCCACTCAGCGCTGGATGATCGGAGGGAGGAGGGGGATTCCAGTGGGGATCGGTGACTGGCAGTCACCGCTCTCTGCAGGGAGATGATCGGGAAGTGAGCGGATCGGCGGCATGTTTCTGCTTACTTCCAGATCGATAGAGCCGACCCGTGACAGAAACATGCCGCCGATTGCTCACTTCCCAATCCATCATGCTCCAGTTTTTTGCTAGTGTCATATACTCTTTTTCTTCAAGCAAGTTTGTCCAATGGCTGCCGGGCTATAAGAGCTCACGTCGCAGCTTTTCTAGATTGACTGTAAAACATTTTTATCAGCATTTCCATAAGTTTCCATTACCCAGCCTAAACATGGAAAACGCCATTCATTACTTACTGGTGTAAAAAGAGGTTTCAATGAGACCACTTTATTTTTAGGCTTGGAGCTGCTGGGAGGAGGTGTAGATAAATAGATACCAAACATGCCAAGCTTAAAAAAATTGTGTGCGCCCAAGAAACGGTGAGAATATACGGTACACCAAATTGTCCATAGGTGATGCTTTTAAAACCTGCACAGGTCATCAGTTCAGAGTTAACCGTAAATATTGGCCCTAGAATTACATGTGTGGCGCAATTGTGGTTTCCATGCATAGACGCACCTGATGCCTGTTTACATTAGTATGTGGGCATTCACGGGGACAGGGGACTTAAAAAACATATTTGGGGTGTTTTTAAATGTATTTTATTTTTTTAAAAATTTTTTTACTTCATTGCTATCGCATAGGGGGGCTCACAAGCTCTCTATGTAATAGCACATTGGAGGTAGCAGGTTTTCTAATAGACCCCTAATGTCACCTTTGCAGCCCATTGAAGATGATCAAGCACGGATCGTGCTTGATCAGCTTCTTCCCCATTCTCTGTGGCTGGGGAATGACAGCTCAGAAACCGGAAGTGATGGACTCAGTGTCACTTCTGGTTTCATTTAGTGGGGTGGAGATCAGCAAACGGACATTTGCTGGGCTCTCTCCCTGCTAGCCGCCGACACCCGCTATCCAGTCCCAGACTCGCAGGAGGGACAGTGCAGCCCAGGCAGCAAGATGGCGAGTGTTGGGGGAAGGTGGTCATCTGGCGGCTTTTCAGCTGTGAGAATCGCTTTTTAGTGTAAAGCTGACAGTTGGCTTCACACAGGTAAATAGATAGCTGCCAGGAGTCTGTTTAGAGGGGCCTCCTGCCAGCGACATCTTGCATTTGTTGCTGGCAACGAAAGGGTTTATGGGCCAGTGTCATCAAGAAAGAATGTGAAGGCAAATCTCCTTAGATGGGACACAGCAGTTAATGCTGAACTCTATGCAGATATAAAACACAATATTGATGCCCTATAGTAATTATGTTTTTGTAGATGTATGCAGTGTAACTACCTGAATTTGACTTGGTATTAGCCTCTTGCAGAACCTATACAGCAGAGCTCAGAGTGGCAGATGAAGAAGGGGCCAGTTAATTCATCACTGTGCTGCTTCTCCTTCACTGTCCACACACAGGTTGTGTGAGGGACAGCTTGGACTCAGAGGAAGAGGGTTGAATCATGCTGGGGATCATACCATTCAGAATACTCTAGTGGCAGAAACAAATAAGTCCCACGGGGAACAGCTCTGGATTGAGTATTGCATTATCTTTTATTGGACTATTTAGCTTTTTCATTTTTGACACAAGTTCTGCTTTATCCCTTCCGCTGTTACCAGCATAACTATTAAGTTGATGCCGGCATTGTCTCTAGTACTGCTATATTAGCTGCTTCATGACTTCTACATGCTGAGGAAGGTAACCCCCCCCCCGTTCCATGAGTCCTGAGCTCACCTTTCTTTCCTGGGTGCCTCCTTGTGAGGTGGAAGACCAGCGAGCATTCATTTGATCTCTTCTCGTTTCAGGGTTGAGAACTGAAGAACCTGGTCAACTAGCATGTACAGAGTGCAGCGGTCACATTAGGAGTCTAAGAAACCCCCAACGTCTTCTTAAAGAGAACCTGTCAACCGCACTATGCTATCACATAGCAAAGCAAAATGCAAAAACAATTTAGAGGCAGAGCCAACTGTACCCGCCCCCCTCCCCCGTCTGTTCCGCCAGTCAGCGCTGGCAGATCGGAGAGGGGAATCCAGCCCCTCCCCCTGTCACGGCAGAGAGCCGTGACAGGATCGAGAGGTGAGGGAACCTGGTATGTGTTCGCTCACCTCCTGATCTACTGAGCCGACCTGTGACTGTCACAGGTCGGCTAGAACTATTAGGTGAGTGAAAAGCACTCACCTCATAGTTCTCCTTTAATAATTTTAATTATAGAACACCCCAAATTTTTTTAAAAGGCCCCCTGCCCCCACCCACATATGAACGCAGTAGCATGAGTCAGTTGTGCGCACGTAGTAAAACAATGATTGCGCCACTGAAATTAGGTATCGCCTCACATGCCAGAGTGAGAGTAATAATTGCAGGCATTGTGTGTGGGCAAATGTGGTTACTGTATTTTTTCTCTGTTTCATAGACTCGGCTACATATTTTACTGTACAGACCCCCCGAACAAAGCAAGGAGAAACAGTTTTATGTTTCCAGAACTATAGTGCGTCCTCTGACTCAAATTCACCTGGAAAACCCTTCCTCTTCAATCTGCGGGCTGAACAAATAAAATATAACAGATTCTTCCATCAATGCTTCCGAGCGTGGATAAAGAAATCCTCCGCTGTTTCCATGGTATTCTGACAGCGGCCGCTGGCTGTTGTCAGAATACCTGAATGGAGCAAGCAGCTGATTTGCTGCAAGCATCGTTCAGCTGAGAATTTTACAAGCAGCTCTTTCAGTTGGCTAATTGAGGGATGCCGGGCAGAAGAGTACCGGCAGGAGCACCCACTGGGCGAATTTCGGCTGGATCATCAAGAACCCACTGAACTTTGCACCGTGTATAGCCATCTTTACAGCATACTATTGTGAATTTAGCCATAAAGCCCCCCACTGAAGAGGCACAGGCCCACGAGTGCCATTTTGGCAAAAGCAGCCCTGTACCTAGGTCAGTTTAAATGCAAAATTTTAATGTTCAACTGGAATTTGCGTTTTCTTTTAAACAAAATGCTTAAAAATGTTTCGATTTGCCAGCCTCATGGTTGCCACATGTCACTTTCACAATGCCTGAAATTTGCGGCTCGTTTAGATTACAATGCAAAAGCAGCACTTGTCTGAGAAAGTGAAAGAGAAAAATAACAGCTTCATCTTGGACTCTCACGATGAGAAAACTGTCCCATAAATATAGACGATGTTTATTATTTTGAAGAACATTTCGGAGAGAAATTGATTTTACCTTCACAGCAGCTCCGTATCTTACTGTACCGCTGTTTGAAATATCTGGAGGGTGGCAAATTTCGGCAGTGTCAATATATTTTCACAGCTCTTGTTAACATCCTGACCTGTGCTTAGTATTGTATTCCTGCTTCATGGTTGCTTTACAGTCACACGTGCCATCTAGGAAATATCTTTTCCCCTCCATTAGCCGTACATTTCCATAAGAAATATCACATAATTACCGTGTTAAAAATATAAGATCGCGATCATACTCATGGGAGACGAAAGTAGGATATACACGAAAGTCCATGAACCCATCGCACTCCTGACCGCTTGTTCCACAGAAGACAGGATGGGTGCTGCGGTAGTCAAGCGTGGGTGCAGCATATCACACTGTTGCAACGTTTCAGGGTCGCGCAGGATCCCCTTCCTCAGGCAAAGACATGTCCCCTCACATGTGAACGGAACGCTGTTCGGCTATTCACTTCAGCTCTGTGCGGCTTATTCCAACCGTACATCGGCTAAAATCAGCCGTGGATTGACTGGCTTCGGTCAGCCGAACATGCTTTGCACCATTGCCAAGTTCCATGTTTTAACCCATCAATACCATTTACAAAAAATTGCAGCAAAAAAAATAATCTTGGGGTGTCTGCTTTCAAAAAAGAGTCATTTGTGGGGTTTTCATACTGTCCTGGCATTTTCATTTGGTATGCTTTAAAACAGAAAGTAAGGGAAAGGGTTTTCTTTTCAAATTTTTTCGGTCTTTTTTCCCTTTCTGTAGTAAAAATATACAAAAAAGTGGTTATTAAATGCAGCTAAAAGAAAGTTGCATATGTCTCATAAAAAAGGATATAACATTAATTTGGGTACAGTGTTGTGTGAGTAATTCCCAGTCTTTCACAGTGTTGAGAACTGAATAATGGCCTGGTATTGAAGGGGGTTTAACATACTGGTACTGAAGTGGTTAAAAGAGAACTAAAGCCAACCCTTTTTTTTTTTAGCTGTAGTCCTCTTTTGGATCAAAGGAATACATTTACTAATGTCTTCCTGTTACCCAAAGTCAGCTCCTAGCCGGCTCCTACCTGCTATTTGCTGAAAGCACAGAGCCGTGCTGCAGTTGGGAAAGATCCCGAAAATATTGTCGGGATCCACCCCACTGCTTGATTGACACCTAGCTCTGCCTCTCTAGTGCCAGAGCCAGCTGTGCCCGCCCCGTCCCCAGTCTGTGCCTCCAATGAGCACTGGAAGAACAGCGAGGGGAGGGGGGAATCCCTGCAGTGACTGACAGTATCTGCAGGGAGAAGACAGTGAGCTGAGTGATCAGAGGTTTGTGATCGCTCAGCTCTCGGTATATAGAGCCAGCATGTGAAACCTGCAGATTTAGACACCGGCTCTAAGTATTGGGCAGAGTAAACTTTACTTTCCCAATGCTTCTCCTTTAATAATATTGTGAATGCTGTCTTTTTACAGAAAAGCTTTTCCCACCAGTCCCTATATATTGAGCTGCTTTCATTTGCACTTATTTTTTTGCCATACTATATATAATCTTACCGTATATTATTTATAATGTGTTTCTCCCTGCATTAAACTACAAGGCATGCTTATTAGATAGCCTCTCAGCTCCAGATTTAAAAAAATGCTAGGTTAAAGGCAAAAAGGATAAGAAACAGAAGAAAAATGTAGAATTAAAACTTGGTTTTATTTCCTGGGATGGGGGTTGTAACATCATCTGGCCTAATCCCGGAATCTTGGAAAAGCTGAAGATCCTAAATTCTGCAAGGCAGTACTCCTGCACAGGCCATCTTTTCACAGACTGCTTGCTGAAAAGCTTTTCCCAGCCCATCCTAAATATTGAGCTAATTTCATGTTCACTTACTTTTTACCATATTTCATATATTATCCACATATTATTGGAAAGGTATATACTGCATGAAAGTGCAAGGTTTTTTTTTATAAGACAACCCCTCACCTCTACATTAAAAAAAAAGGCTAGATCAAAGATGCTAGGTTAAAAAAAAAGTAAAATAGAGAAAACCCTGGATTCTGACCATTTTCCTCTGGGGGAGGGTGACATCACTGAACCTTCTCCTGGAATACTGACAAAAGCTGAGGATCTGACATCCTCCGAGAATAAAGAATGATTCAAGAATGTGCTCCTGTACTGTACTTACCTTGGGCTCTGACGTCTGACTGCTTCCTGTAGGTTTTGATGATGTCACTGAACCTCATTGCTGCCTCACGGGAAATCCGAATACTACAAATACCACGAGAGTGAACTCCTGAACAGCACAGGAATCCATACTCATAGAATTTGGGATCTTCACCTTTCCATTATTCAAGGAAAGGCCAAGTGGTATCTCCCCTGGCTATGCAAGTGTGCTGGAAGTTGGGGCGAGAACTGTTTAAAAAAAAAAATGTTTACTTTAAATATTTTTTCCTTTTTAACCTAGTGGTTCGTATTCTGGTGGTGAAGGGACTACATAATATCCAAATCTTACATTTTTAAGGCTTGTTCACACCAAGTGCAGAGCAGAGCAGTTACAGAACGCATCAAAACTGCATCCAAAGTATTCCAATGGTATTTTGGGCTCTAGTTCACACCAGAGTATTCAGTTCCAGAGCTTGTGGAAAAACTGCAGCATGCCCTATTTTTTCTGCTCTGGAACGCACCAAAACACATGCAAGTGCATCAAAAACACATGCAAACGTCCTGGAACGCAGTGAAAGCCCATTTTAAGCTTTTACAAAAACAGCCCGGAACGCGCCAAAAATGCGGCAAAACACACTGCACTGAATGTGCAGAAACTCATGCAGATCTAGTCTGCATTTGGTATGACCAAGCACTTCAGCTAGGTCTGCTTTAGGTGATATAGTATTACATGTTTATTAGTTATATTTGCGATATAAAATTGCATGTTTTTTTTTCCGTTTCAAACACTTTGGGGTCTATTCACGAAGCAGCCGAAGGATCTAGCCGTAGCTTCGGCCGATCCTTCAGCTAGCTTCAGCCCCAGGACCCCTTCGGTTCAGCTGTAATCTTCCGGCTGGCTCCGGCCACTTGCACAGACAGGTCAGCGTCCCTGGTTACCAGCTAACCAGAGACACTGATCTCCCGCTCCCGGCCGCCAAGGAGAAAAACACTGCTTTTTCTTTTTTCTTTTCTTTATTCTGACACGTAGCCGTGTCAGAATTGGCCATAGGAATGCATTGCTAAATTCCTATTGGCTATTTCAATTTCCAATAGCCAATAGTAAACTAGCATTGCACCCGCCCTCTGCTGCAGTTCTCCATCAGGTCTCTACTACTGATTGACAGCAGCAGAGGGCGGGTACAATAGCTAGTTTGCTATTGCAAATTGAAATAGCCAATAGGAATCTAGCAATGCATTACTATGGCCAAAATGTATTAATTTTTTTTCTATTCTGACACGGCTCCGTGTCAGAATAAAGAAAACAAGGGAAAAATCAGTGTTTCTCTCCTGGGCGGCCGGGAGCGGGAGACTTCCAGAGCGCCCGGGAGAGTTTTTTCCTTTTCTTTTTTTTGACGGCTGCAGAACTGCCGGCCAATAGAAAACTGTTGGGCGGAGCTAGCTGTCACTGCTAGCTCCGCACAATCGTTTTCTATTTATTTTTTTCCTACTTTTTAAACTATTTTTCTGTTCTGCTTGGTACTACAGAGGGACTGAGCAGAACAGCCGAGCTGAATGCCGCTGAGCGGCATTCGGCTATTCACTCACTGCTGTTCGGCATCTATAAGAATAGACCGAACAGCAGCGAGTGGCCTGCCGGAGGTTCTGCATTGCCGAACCCCTTCGGCACTTCGGGTCGGCCGAACATGTTGACCCGAAGCCACCCGATGTACGGCTGATTTCAGCCGATATACGGCTGAAATCAGCTGTACCAGCCCGGAGTGAATAGCCGAACAGCGTTCGGCTGACTTCGCTTTAGGTCGGTCATTCACTTGGCTGCCTAAGGCAGCTTAGTGAATAGACCCCAATATTTATTAAAAATACAAACAAGTGCATACCATTTACTTTGCAATTAAAATGAAAATGCTGAGTTTAATAAGCAGGATAAACCCTTGGAGCTGATAGAATGACCTCTGGGGGCAACATCCCATGTTTTAAGAACACCCGCTCCGTAGTGCTTCATTTTTCATTGTACTTGAGGAGATTTTTTTGAAGAATGGCAGCTTTGTCTCTTTGATCATTGCATTTGATTCCAAGTAACTTGTCTTCTTTATTGCAGACATTCATCTTCCCACAACATCTTCTCCCTGGGTTATATTTCCTCCTAGGTTTTCTTAAAAAGAGTCCAATGGACATAAATAAGGTTTGTCAGGGATGGTACAGGAGCCCTGTGCCACAGGTATAATATCTTCTTCACGCATTAATAGTGCCCCCAGCTCTGCCATGCAACTTGCACAGAAGGTTACAAATGTTCCTCATCTCCGCAGTTTAATGTTGAAAAGACTACTGATCTTGTTTATATTGTCTGGATGAAATTGACCTCTGGACAGTGCTGCTATATTGGCTTTGCTCCCCTAGCAGCAATCCAGCCTGGTAATAAACTCCGAGTGGAAAGGAACTGTATACCATTTATATAAAGTGCTGTTTAGATGGAAGAGACGTTTGCTATAACCTATTCTTCAGATTCAATACTTTTCCAGAACACTAATACACTTTAACAGCTGGAGACAAAAAGGATTGCTTGTTGCCCCTAGCAACCTTTCTATTTTCTAACTTGCACTGTAAAAAGAAAAAACAAAAATCAAAACAGAAGACTGCAAGAGAAACAGAGAGTACAAATGTTTATTTTTTTTAGTCACTTCGATTTACAGTATATGTAGTTTATAATTAATACAGTGTGATACATATTATTCATTTACTGTCCCAATTTACAATCCAAGGTCCCTATCACATGCACACGTACTGTACACCGGCAGATGCAGACCGGAGCTAACAAACCTTCCAGCATGTCTTTGGAGTATGGGAGGAAACTGGAGCCCAACCAAGCACATGGAGAACATGCAAACTCCATACAGCTACTGTCTGGCCGGGATTTAATCTGCTGCAACTACTGAAGTCTAGAAGTCTTTCACTGTTGACATCACCTTGAGCTTTTTCTTTTCTTGAAACAGAACTCTGGAATTTTTTTTTAACAAAAGGACCTTACCCCCCCCAACACCTGTTTTTTTTAAACAAATAACCTTTGATACATAGCTTTGTTCCTGGATCTTCTGCCCTGTCACACATCTTTGAGTCTCCTTCCTTTTCTTCACAAAGTGAGAATTGCAGCTAGAGATTAATAATAGGTTCTAAAAAATTGCAGATCTGTTTAGGCCCATGTAACCAACCCCCCCACTGCTCAACTTACAGATTCTGTCACTACTAGACCAACTTTAACCAAAAAATAAATTAAAAAAAGCAGTTTCCTAATATTAAAAAATAAATAAATCTAGCCCAAGTAGCTCAACTTGTCTTGATTTCAGCCTCCTTTTTATTCCCTGTACATAAGAACAGTGACCCAAATTGGGCTGAGTTGTTTTGCACAGTGCTGCAGGTCAGGTGCCCTGCTGCTCAGTGGAGCATGGACCATATGGCTGGCTGAACAGAATTACACATCATTTGACAGCTATAACAGTTCAGATATATGTTTGTCAGTTGTGTATTTAGCTCCTTGCTTGATGTTTAGCATTCATCTGCTAGGTTACAGCATTTTAAGAATATTCCAGGCATATAAGTTGGATAAATGAAAAAATGGCTTTATGACTTTTGAAGGAATACGCATGAGAATAAAAGTATGTTTGCCTGAATTTGCTCCGTAATAGAGTGCTCTGTAGTCACACGTAATGTCTGTGTATATTGCAGCTCTGTTTGAAATAGTCATTTTCTAAATTGCTTTTCTTTGCAGCGTTTTTCTGAAAAAATAGAAATAAAAAAGTGAAGCATGGCACAGTGAAGTCAGAAAATTAATTTCTTATGTTCTGGTATTTGACAGTTATTGAGTTTTTTCAAATGGCTATCATTTTTGCCTCTGAAGGAAGGCTAAAGATATTGATTATTACTATATCTGAGTGTTTTTGGATGTGATTGGAGTGCTAAGCCTTTCTTTCTTGCTTCACATCTTTGCAATGCGATAAAGTATGTTTGCCTGAATTTGCTCCGTAATAGAGTGCTCTGTAGTTACACGTAATGTCTGTGTATATTGCAGCTCTGTTTGAAATAGTCATTTTCTAAATTGCTTTTCTTTGCAGCGTTTTTCTGAAAAAATAGAAATAAAAAAGTGAAGCATGGCACAGTGAAGTCAGAAAATTAATTTCTTATGTTCTGGTATTTGACAGTTATTGAGTTTTTTCAAATGGCTATCATTTTTGCCTCTGAAGGAAGGCTAAAGATATTGATTATTACTATATCTGAGTGTTTTTGGATGTGATTGGAGTGCTAAGCCTTTCTTTCTTGCTTCACATCTTTGCAATGCGACATTATATTGTAAAGCGCTGCGCAAACTGTTGGCGCTATATAAATCCTGTATAATAATAATAATAATTGCACATGTGCTGCAGGGTGTGCTGTGATAGGGCAGCCAAATAATTTGAATGGGCTGCCTACTGCATCTAAATAGCACTAAAAGAAGTGCATAAATAATGGCACCGCAACACACCTAACAGTTTAACATGTGATATGTTGCAATGCGAGAATGCACATGGGAATTAATGCACTCACCCCTGCATCACAGAGATGTGAATGGAGTCTCAGTCAGTATTCTCAACTCTGTCTGGTCCTGTTATTCTTGGGCTGTCCAGGAAGTTACTCCACCTAATTTACATTTGTGTGGGTCCAGAAGTTCATTGTTTTACATGTGTACAGGTCTGGGAGTGAAATTCAGGGTTGTGCACCTGATAGGAGTGCTTACTGTTGGGTTTTGTGGTAGTTCAGAGGTCGCCACTGTTGCGCGTGAATCTTTGGTGGGATTCCTAAAGGGGCCAATGGCTTGAATGTATCTTCCTTCTTTGTTTTGTGCTAGGTGCTCCAGGGTTTACAGTTTCATAAATATAGATAAGTTACCTGGCTCCTAGTTAACCAATTAAGATCTTGGGTGTATTTACATAGGCCAAGGCTTGCTCCTCTCTGTATTTTGATTAGCTTTTACACACTGACCAAAGGAGTTTCCTTTGATCTGCACATAATGTCAGTTCTAGCAAGTGAAGGTTTTTATTTTTAAATACATACCCCTTATTAATGCATATATTTACTTCTTTTAGTTTTTATTGTGTTTGTGTTTTTTTTTGCATGGGTTGCATTTAAAAAATATACACAAAATTAAAAAAAAGAAAGCTTAATATCATTTGTAAATAACTTCAGCCTAGTTTATACCAGAAAATACATTTTGAACTGCGGGGATGTAGCTCCAGGAACTGATCTAAGAAAATGACTTAGTGGTCTCTTGTCTCTTCTATGCAGTTACTGTAATATTTGCTTCTTTTTCAGGTAAAGTGTCAGCAGGAGATAGCAGACATGTGTTGGCCGAGAGAGGACGGCGAGTGTCACGCAACCTACAGGATCTGGGTGTCTTCACTCGACAGACCATGGGTCATGTGATGGATAGTAAGACAGGTATTTGTAAAGATAATGTCTCATTTAATTCAATCTTGTATGAAATTGTTCTCCTCCTTGAATCGGTTTTGGAACGCTGATGTAGCTACTGCCTGTTCCTTGTCCTCACAAGGAGTCTCTTTTCCTCTGCATTCTCCTTAAAGTGTATCTAGACCCAAGAACAAAAAAATAATATATTGCAATATGTTGCAGCTTGCCAGTCTATACTCTAGATGTGGCTGCATTAGTCTTCTTTTTTCTTTTTTTTTAGCTGGTGATCCTGCCATTACACACTTTCTTGATGGTACATCACAGGGAGTTAACTCTTTTAATCTCTGGGTTATGAAGCTACTTCAGGTGATTGAACACAGCCAAATCTATCAAAGCTACAAGACAGCTCTGCATAACCCCTCCCACACTCAGCCAACCTTAGGTGATGAATGGCTTCTCTCAACTTTGAGAGATGTACACTCCTAAACACTATTTTCTCTATGATGTTTTTGCAAGACTTTTCTAGCAAGTTTTCCTAATGCTACTCTCAGCCACTGTGGAGACTTCAGCACCTATCTAGATCGGTTTCTCCTCAGCAGAGGCTTAGGGGACTGAACCCAGACCCTGCCAAAAGGAAAATGTGGTGCTGGTCTGTAATGTGCTCAGTTGCTGGACCCTTTTTGGCACTACTAAACGTATGTGGTTAGCTGCAGTGCTAACAACACATATGGGGTCTATTCATGAAGCTGCGAAGGATCTAGCCGTAGCTTCGGCCGATCCTTCGGCTAGCTTCGGCCCCAGGACCCCTTCAGTTCAGTAGAACCGAAGGGCTGCTGTACGGGCTATTCACAATAGCCCGTACAGTTCCCGAACCTTTCAGGTCCACAATGCTAGTTTACTATTGGCTATTGCAAATTGAAATTGCCAATAGTAATGTAGCAAAGTATTTAAATGGTAACATTTCTTTTTTTTTTTTCTCTCTCTAGTAAATTAGCCGTACCAGCCTGAAGTGAATAGCCGAACAGTGTTCGGCTCACTTCACTTCAGGTCGGTCATTCACTCTGCTGCCTGCTGCAGCTTAGTGAATAGACCCCATAGTTTCCTTTAGAGGTCCAGGGCCATGTGGCTTTAATGAAGACCTAAACCTGAAGACTGCCCCTAGGGGGGTAAGACCACCCAGGAATGGGGGTGGGGTGAAAAAATCATATGGCATCTCTTTGTTGACTGCCAAACATCCATGGTAAGGACCAAAAACCCCTTAGGTAACCCTTAGCCATTTCCTACAGGTGAGGTACCGAGGCGGTAGTTCCAGTACCCTACGGGGTTAAATCTGTGGCTCTGGTGCGGATTTTAGCTTGCCTTTTCCGTGGTGGTTCAGTTTTAGGGATTTAAGATTGCTTTCCGTGGTTGTTTCCCATGCGGCCTAGGGCCCGGGGACTGTGCCTGTGCAGCCTCCTTCCTAGGTACTCTACTGTGCATGTTCCACCATTTTCTCTACTGGTGCATTTCTCTGGACACTTGCATCCTGCTGCTGCGACTCTGCACGCACACAAGGGAGAGCTTCGCTGCTGCACAGTGCTGCAGTTTTTCAAGCCCCTGGCCATGTATCTAAAGGATACTTGTTCTTTCCCTTTAGACACAGTTTACACTACTTTGTAGTTAGTAATTCTTGCGTCGACACTTCTGAAGGTCATGAGCTTGGTGTCCTTGAAAATGGCTAAACCTGCTAAATCCTTTTTTTTGCAGCCTGTGGTATATGGTGACTGTGATCACCATGAGAAGCCATTCTCTCCCTCAAAATTGTTTGCCCAGCAATATCCTATTAACGATGGCTTCCTTGAGGACTAGGCGGCCCCTACTGTGGATCCTCTCATTCCTTGTTCAGATGCAACTTTGCAAACCTAAGCCGTGCTGCCATGTTCTTTTTAGAGAGAAGAGGCTTTCTCCTGGCAACCCTTCCAAACAAATCGCATTTTTTTGTCCTTTTCTAATTGTATTGCCATGAACTTTAACATGCTAACTGAGGCCCGTAAAGTCTGAGATGGAACTCTGTTTTTTTGCAATTTCTCTGAGCATTGCACAGTATAAGCTTGGGGTGAATTAGCTGGGACGTCCACCCCTGGGAAGATTGGCAACTGTCTTGAATGTTTTCCGCTTGTGAATAATCTTCCTCATTGTACAATAATGGACTTTAAATTGTTTGGAAATTGCCCTATAACCCTTCCCAGATTGAGGGGCAGCAACAATGGCTTCCCTAAGATCATTGCTGATGTTTTGCCTCCTTGGCAATGTTTTAACACACACCTGAATGTTCCAGACCAGCAAACTGCTAAAACTTCAACTTTAGTACAGGTGGTCATATACTTGCTGAGGATGAATTAATAAAGGGCATTTGATTAGCAGCGCCTGACTGGTCCTTAGCCAAGTGGACCTTTGCCCCCTTTGGCTAAAAATCACATAACAGCTCTGCATGCTGATATGAAATCATCTTACATTCATTAGCTAAACAAACATATATATATATATATATTTTATTTTTTTTTGCTTTCTTTTTACCCACTTCCTGGTCCACTTTGGCACTAATGATGTAATTGTGCCCAAGCGTTGCAACCTGGGAAGGTATACATTGCAGAGCATTGCTGGGAAATCTCATGAGATCTTAGGGAAAGGCATTTTCCTCCACTGAGATGATGTGCATGGTCACATGTCCTAGTCACATGTGCCAGAGTTCCAGGAAGTAAAGGGATATTCAGTATCTTGCTCTTAGTTAAAATGGCCACTGTCAGAAGACTGGGGAAGAAAAATAAGGTCTGAAAAGATTACAAAGCCAGCAATTGTCTAGAAGTATGTGTGTGTAGATTGTCATAACTAAACATTTCTAAAGTGTCTTATGCTTGTAAAATAAATAATGACATGGCGTAAATACACTGAGTGGCCAGATTATTATGACCACCCCATCAGTACTTCGTTGGGCCACGAGATGACTCCACGAGATGACTTCGTTGGGCCGCCTCGTGACTCCACGAGATGTTGAAAGGTGATGCGAGGAATCTGACACTGCACTGTTGCCCTTCTGTTGTCTTGTACCAGTCTTGCCACTCTCCGTTCTGCCCTAACATTGACTAGTCGCTGACGGCCACAATTCGCACGTTCAGACCCAGATTTTCGGCTGACAGTCCAGTCTTTAAACACTTTAACAACAGCTGCTCTTGAACATTTAACGAATTCTGCTGTTTTGCTGATACTCGCTCCATGGCTCAGAGCGCCAACAATCATCCCACGTTCAAAGGCTGTTAAATCGTGTTGTTTACCCGTATCTTCAGAAACAAATCACTTCTACTGTCGTGGAAACCAACCCGATTCCCTATTTATAATGGTCTGGCCCTCTAGCAACTTCAGCGCAAAAGTATAGCTAATTATCCTACAAACGTCAGGTGGTCATAATAATCTGGCCACTCAGTGTATATTGTGTGTTGTTGTTCATCTGAGGTTGTATTTACCTATTTGTAAGACCTGCTAAGGAACAGATTATTGTTATTATGTCCCAAAACTCAAAAAGAGGGTGTACTTTTTCACACGACTGAATGTGTAGACACACGGGTGCATGTACAATGAAGGGTCAGAAATGTACATCCTGAAGTAGTATAACCTGTTTAACAAGGACAGAAGGGTCAGGAATTAACCCTGTAGATCTGTAAGTGGTGTGTTCTTATTACTAATGTATAAAGAAGAACAATTTGTTAATAAACCCTTTGGATCTGTTCTGGGTGAATGTTATGGAGTTCATTGTAACAGACATCTCTGTAATCATTGAGTGTATTGGGACTGCACTTTTATGTTGCTTAAACTTTTCCTATCTGTACTTTAGGAGTTATGCGTGAGAGTTTTCTTTTTCCTGCCTCATTCCCCGGTGAACAGAATACAGCGGTCTCAGTAATAATGTATAAAGTAGCACAATAAACACTTGCTTCTTGCTGTGTGGACTTTATGCAGTCTAGCACCCTGCTGTTCTATCCAATAGCATTGTTGGGTTGCCTATCTACCTGGATCTTATCTAAAGTAATGACTGTCAGAACAATTTTCTCTCCTCTATGCCTGCCATACTTTATTTTTAAGAGAAACGGAAAATAACAGTTTTACAGAACTCTGTATGTGGCTGGGGCTGTGCCAGCTATGGCATAGACATTAGACAGGAAGATGACTCCCCACCCCAAATGTCACCTCATGAAGGACTCACTAGGACCTGTATGCAGTAAATCTTTCATTTTCCTTTTCTCCACAGGAAAGGGAACAATAAGCTGTCAGTAATAGAAATCTTTGAAACATTCTGGAAATATTTAATGTGTTAATTAATTTGCAGCTGTTGCAGCTTCACAGAGACCGATTGCTACATGTGCTTGAACTGGGGACCAATGATTATAATTCTTTAACAGAAAATTTTGGTGGAGTTGGCTGCAAACAAATGGCATGTGATTTACAAATTAGCAGTCAGTACAATAATGCTTCCAGGAATGACTATCTCACAACAACATAAATGTCTCTGTGGGTCATTTGATAATAAACAAATATGGTGTCATAAATCTACAGTCATTGTAAGTGGTGCTACGGATGTTGTATAAATTAAAGAGACCTCACTTTGGGTGTGGAAGTTTAGCTCTTACATAATTCAAGCTGGCTTGTTCTTAGATCGGTCCCTGGAGCCTCTCTCCCCATCCTCTGCAGTGGTCTAAGAATCCTTGTGTGATTACGTTCTATACAAGTGTAGAAGCGAGGATGCAGAGGAGCATTCCATCTGTTTACCCATTTACTCATATCTTTAAAATGACAACAAAGACACGTTTAGAAATGTTTAGTGATGACAATCTACAAACACATACTTCTAGATAATTGCTGACTTTGTATTCTTTGCATTCCTTATTTCTCTTTTCTTCTCCAGTCTTCTGACAGTGGCCTTGTTTACTAAGGACAGATTACTAGATCTCCTTTTACTTCCTTTATTTCTGGCACATGTGACTAGGACATGTGACCATGCACATCATCTCAGGGGAGGAAAATGCTTTTCCCTGAGATCTCCTGAGATTATCGATGAGATTTCCCAGCAATGTTCTGCTGATGACAAGGCAATCCCAGTGTGCATTGCTTTGGCAAACTGAAGTCATTTTGCCCTTTCACAGCAGGAAGTGAATGCTCTGCAAGTGTAAGTATTTCATAATCACAGCATTTTAAACCTGACATGTCTATGTTATTATTAATCATCACACATAGAGGGATGCATTGGTAGAATTTGATATTTGAGTGTAAAGGTCCGCTATAATCTATAGATAATGCTAAAGGCACACTATGACAACAATCTGAACTCTTTTATGTTTTAATACGCTCCCCTTATTGTTCGCCTGAGTTACATAACCCTGTGTACTGTAACAATACTGCTTGTTTGTGTAAAAAAGGTGACAAGGTTTCCCCTCACTTTGTAGCTGGGGCTGCTCACTGTCTGTTCCATGTCTTTAACCAGTTGACATCCGCGGTGTTAAACCCCCTTCCCATCCAGGCCATTTTTCAGTATTCAGCGCTGCTCGGGTCTTTTCTGCCCGTGCGTGCCCGCTAGGGGGCGCGCGCGAGCAGAAAAAAATTGCCGTCTGGAGACGGCAACCCGCAGATGCTGCAGTGCCGTCCGTCCGTTTTTTTACTACGGGCGGACGGCAAGAGGTTAAGGTATGGGAGTTTAAAGTCCTAATGACTACCATTACTTATGGGATCTTTATTAAAGGTAAAGAAATGAAAGGTAAATGTAAGCAAACCCACATGTGTGGTTTTGTTTTCTTTATATGGTAAAACATACACCCAGCGGTTATTATATACCACCAACACAAAGTCTATCTGTCCTAATATATAAAGATTTTAAAATTTGTTTGAGTATAGTGTTGTTTGACCAAGTAGTTGTTAGTCAAACCATCAGCATTAAACATGGTATATAAAAGCCAACAGGTTAAAAACAGGTTACAAATAAATTCCAAGGAGCATGTGAAAGCATTAAAGGATAATTAAAGCCTCTGTTTTTTTTTTACTGCATGCAAGCAGTAGATCTATGCAAAAACTGTAAAAAAAAATGCTTTAACAGAGGTTAATACTCACCTGTGTCTTCCCTGCGCGATTTCGTCCGAAAATGTGAAGGACCTCGGGCGGCCGCAAAGCATCCTGGAGCGGGCGCATGCGCAGTTCACATTATAGGCCGGGAGACGAGGAGAGACACAATGTAAGTCTATGGACGCGTGCCCCCGCATGCAGACACCGTGATACAGGAAGTGCCAGCAAGGACAGAGGAGTCAGCTCTGGATCGGAGACCTGCCGCAGCGCTGGAGGGACAGATAAAAAGGACAGGAAAGAAGAGGAAGATCGGATTAAGAAACATCATTTAAGTGCTTTCATTAACATTGGGGGGAAGGAAAAAAAATTGACTTTAATGTCACTTAAAGGAAACTATTAATCCCAGAATCAGCAACTGTGCTAAAAGTATTTTTAATTTACAACAATCTGAGTTCCATAGAAATTTAGTAAATGTGCTTTCTGGAGCCTGTGCACCAATCAAATCAAGACATCCGGGGCAGAATTGTGATTGGTAGTTGTGAGAAACTTAGCACTGGCACTTTTATTTCAGTCATTACACACATGAGACACAACAAAGAGGATGAAGCTGTACAAATATGACCCTCCTGAGCCTGGTGAAGAGACCCGCAGTGGCCCTGAAATGTAGCTTTCTTTGTGACATGATGTGCTTTCACAGGGGTGCAGAATTCGTATCGCCCGACGCTCAGGTCATGCAGTTTCGGGCGGGTAGTTTTTTTCCTACATTTAGCACTGATGCGGGCTAGCAGAGCTAAATGTAGATCAGGGGAGCCGCCGCTCATTTAGTACAAGTGATCTCAGATCGCCACCCCTTGTGGTTTTGGGGTCCCCCACTCTTCTGGTTGGACACAGGGACACGTCCAACATTTCAGGATGCAGAGCGGACAACATCCGTTCTCCGCTCTTCTCTGTGTGATCAATGATCCCTATCTCAGCTGTCACAAGCTGCACAGAATCGAGCACAATGCAATTGCTCGATATTCTGTGTTGGACGGCAGATTCCATAAGGAGAATCTGTCACTCCCAAACACTATCACATAGGGGCTTGTTAGTCCCTGTGTGATAGTAATAAAGTTGAGTGGGGAAAAAAACCTGAAAAAAGTTAAAAATAATTTTAAAAAAATTAAAAAGTGATAAAAAAAGTAAAAGATAATAAAATAAAAATAAAAAAGTGATTAAAAAAAAATGTTTAACACCGTAAAAAAAAACTTGAAAGTGATGAGAAAATAAAAAGATTAAGGGCCCTATTCACAAAGCAGCCAAAGGATCTAACCGTAGCTTTGGCCAATCCTTCGGGTAGCTTCGGCCCCAGGACCCCGAAGGGCTGCTGTACGGGCCATTCACAATAGCCCGTACAGCTCCCGAACTTAGCCGAGCGGCTCAGTCGAGCCGAAGACATATGCCTCGGCTCGGCTGAGCTGCGCTGAAAACCGAAGCTGACCGAGCGGCTGGCCATTGGCCGGCCGACAGCCTGCTTCTGACAGCTGGGCGGAGCCAGCCGTGATCTTACGGCTGGCTCCGGCCACTTGCAGAGAGATCAGCGTCCCTGGTTACCAGCTAACCAGGGACACTGATCTCCAGACAGCAAACTCTCCCGGGCGCTCTGGGAGTCTCCCGCTCCCGGCCGCCCAGGAGAGAAACACTGATTTGTCTTTTTTTTTCTTTATTCTGACACGGAGCCGTGTCAGAATAGAAAAAACTAAACAAAACTGTTTTGCCCTTTGGAATGCATAGCCAGATTCCTATTGGCTATTTCAATTTGCAATAGCCAATAGTAAACTAGCATTGTACCCGCCCTCTGCTGATGGACCTGATGGAGAACGGCAGCAGAGGGCGGGCGCAATGCTAGTTTACTATTGGCTATTGCAAATTGAAATAGCCAATAGGAATCTAGCTATGCATCCCAATGGGCAAAACAGTTTTTTTTTCCTATTCTGACACGGCTCCGTGTCAGAATAAAGAAAAAAAAAAGAAAAATCAGTGTTTCTCTCCTGGGTGGCTGGGAGCGGGAGACTCCCGGAGCGCCCGGGATAGTTTTTTTTCTCCCTTTCTTTTTGACGGCAACAGAACTGCCTGCCAATAGAAAACTATTGGGTGGAGCTAGCTGTCATTGCTAGCTCCGCCCAATCGTTTTCTATTTATTTTTTCGTACTTTTTAAACTATTTTTCTGTTCTGCTCGGTCCCTGACTGCGGCATTCGGCTATTCACTCACTGCTGTTCGGCATCTATAAGAATAGACCGAACAGCAGCGAGTAGCCTGCCGGAGGTTCGGCTTAGCCGATCCAGATGTTGGATCGGCTGAGTCGAACTCCTCCTGCACGTGAAGCCACCCGATATACGGCTGAAATCAGCCATACCAGCCTGAAGTGAATAGCCGAAAAGCTCACTTCACTTCAGGTCGGTCTTTCACTCGGCTGCCTACGGCAGCTTAGTGAATATACCCCTAAGTGATAAAGTACAAAAAAAAAAAGAATTAAAACCAACCCCACGCCGCCATCTGCATGTGAATAAGCAGTGCTCTCTAACACGCACAATGTGCATTAATGAGTTAGTTCACTTTCCCAATGAACTTGAGAAAATTGAATTACCCTTTCAAATCTGGCCGACCCTCACACCCTCTCCCCACATTCCCAGCGCAATTCTTACCTTTCGGCGCATGGTCCTTCCCCTCTGCCAGTATGGGTGTACTTTCCGTACCCGGTAATGCCGTCCAGCTCAGCCCTGCCCTATGGATTTTTAATTTCACTTGCAAACTGCGAGCACACGTTGGTCAGCACGGTCAGGTGACCACTCTGACCAATGAGAAGTGCTTGGTTAAAATAAATTTTTGTATTAGGACAAGTAGATTGGTCCTTGGACAAGTAGTTTTATTTTTTATTTCCACACCCCTGTTTCATCAACAAAATAATTTGTTGTACAGCTTCATTCTAGTGTGCTGGCGACATATCTCCAATGTTTGAATTCAAGCGGCGCCATCTGCAGCCACTTCAGCACCCAGTTCCAAGGTGCAGACCGGTAAGTAGTGCGGTGGGATACAGTACATAATTTGACAACAGAGAGGATGTTTCATCATTTCCACACGGACATTCCAGGATCACCACATTACAGACAGTAGGGAATGGGGTAGACTGGTTAATTACAGCAGATTTACTGCTCAGTTTTCAGTTTTGCCTGGAGTGTACTTTAGCAGTATACTAAATTGTAACACCAACATTTTAAAAATAATACAGATGACAGTGAAGTGGGCGGTGCATTTAGGTTTACTCTTACGTGCATGATTGAAAAGTCCAGGAATCAAAATGCCCACATTTGTGCAAGTCCATTACCCGGCTTCTAAATTATGCATACAAAGAGCTAAACAGGAAAGAGAGTCGCCTCTTTAGCTGTGATTCAGTGTCGGTAATTAAAAATTGATGGTTAAATAAAACTGTCATAATGCATTATCACTGTTAATATTAGATTGGCTCTAAATGTTTCTCGTATTTCCCTAATACTCAAAGCCGTGTATAAACATAAGGCTGGATAGGCAGCCCAGAGAAATAAAAAACATAAACAGAACTGTTTTCATATGAAAAGCAAAGCGTGCATAAACTGATGTGTTCAGCACAAATGGGATTTGCAGCAATTGCAGTGTAAATTTGTGTTTTATATACGCAGGGGGGAAATAATGAACTGATGGAGAAGGGAAAACCCTTGCTCGTCTATGCTACAGTGTGTAGATGAGAACTGGGCCATCCATCTCCATTAATCATCTTCTTGCAGAAACGGCAGTTTCTTTCATTATTACATTTCAGCACTGTCTGATAGGCTGGCTATTACTTGCAGAGGCTGCGATGCTGAGGCTACCAGAATCAGAGTGGTCAGCAGGGACAGTAGCAATGTCATAGGAATCATGGCTCAGATTTCCATAAGCTTCTCTAGTCACAGCTGTCAACTTTCACAACTTTACCTCCTACGGCCCATTCACACCATGTCTGGATCATCTCCAGACCAGACCAGATTGTTTCCGGACCCAAAATGCATCCTAATGTATCCCTATGCTATTTCTGGCCTCTGTTCACACCAGTGCAGTCCATTCCAGACCAGAAAAATACTGCATGTCTCATTTTTTCTGGTCTGGAATGCACTGGAACTGCGGGCAGGTTCAGACCATTTTCCTGGACCAGATCTTAACCAGTGCACAACTGCATCATAAACTATCACTAAACCTTAAAGTGCAACCGAAGCCAAAGCTTTTTAATTTTGTAGTATTGGATAGAGTGGAGAGGGATTAAGCTGGCCATGCACTTTGCGAATTTCCATTGGTTCTTGATGAACCAGATGAAATTCACAAAGCTGATCAAAGGAGCCATTCAGAAAATCTTCGAATGCACAGAGCAGGCAGCCAATGAGCTGTCGGCTCTGTTTGGGTATTCTGACTGCGGTGGCCGCTGTGTCATCTTTTTATTGCTTTCTGTGTCCCCGTTAGGGAGTTTAACCTTCACAATTTGTCCTGGTGAATGTTTTCTCTTTCAATGAAAGAAAATCCCAAATTTGGGTTGTCACCAGAACAGGAATAGATTGGAATTCTTCTAATGGGGAGACACGAGTTCTGATGACCCTGCTGACCACCAGGCATTTCCCTTTGAAGGAATTTTGTGTGACTTCGATTTCCTCTAACTTCCTGTTGTGGCTATCCGACATTAAGTAAAATCTCCCCAATGGGACAAAGATGGCAAGAAAAGCTTACGGGTTATAACACTCCCTTACTCTATCCAAAACTGTAAAAAAAATGTTGGCTTCAGTTCTACTTTCAAATAAAGCGGAGTCCAGTCTGGTAAATGTAGTATTTAGATATCCTAACAAACCGTAAATAAGTCCTTATTGACATCTGCAGTTACATTCCCTGTGGACCAATTCATCATCAAATTTCAGGACACATTCACACCAATGCTCTGTAAGGCATGTTGTGTGCATTGATGCCCTGCACTGCCTTTCATTGTGAATGGCACCTCCAATGTACCTGCATTGCAGCACACTGTAACGTGCAGGAATGGACTACCGGCACTTGCAAAACTTCCTGCAGGGACCGTGAGGTAGGTGAAACAAGTAAACTCTATTTCCGGGTTGACGGAAAGTCACAACTAGACACCTGAGCTTTTCGTTTTCAAAACTCTTTATTAGGGATGTACCAATACTAGTATCGGTATCGATGCCGAGTATTTGGGCGAGTACCCGTACTTGTAATGACATGCTGCCCGGCTTCCTGATTGCCCAGGAAGCCAGCTCTGTGTTGTTTGGCCGGCTCAATTGTGATTGGCTGGGAAACCGGCTTCCCAGCCAATCAGCATCGAGCCTGCTTCCCGGCCAATCAGGACGCCTGGAGGCGGGCCATTACTCGCCACCCGACTTCCTGATTGCCCAGGAAGCTGGCTTCATGTTCCCCGACGGCAGTACTTTTCAGAGGAAATTATACTCTGACTGGAAGTTCCAGTATCAGGGAAGGTATCGGAGCATTTGGGCGAGCACGAGTACTCGCCCAAATACTCGGTATCGGTACCGATACTGATACTAGTTTCGGTATCAGTGCATCTCTACTTAAAATGTTCTTCCTACTCTAGCCTCATTCTCTACCCATGGGTTAACCCTCCAGCTCCTACAACAGTGTCACCCACTCTTTGAAGGTATAGTAAACCTCTAATAGGGTCATTCACAAAAGGGTGAAGAGTCTGGAGAAGACGGGAGAAGTGAACAATCTAGGACAACATCACTGATTTGGAAAAATTATCCAATTCAGCTCACTTTCCAGTTCAGCGATGTTGTCCTAGATTGTTCACTTCTGTCTCCTCCAAACTCTTCACCCTTGTGTATAACCCTGTAAGACTTATCTATAAAACAGTTCACATCAATGTTAATATTAGGACCATCAGACTCTAATGCATTCAGTTAAAAAAAAAGTTTTACTCTGGATATTTCCATACGTAAATTCCATCCCGTCCAGTGTTTCTTTATGCGGTCTAATCCCCAAAATTGCACAAGTGATGGACCTCTATTATGCCGAGGGACACTGAAGCTGTCACATAACAGCTCTGTACATAGAGCTGAGCAACCTTGACTCTGATGATTGCTCAGCTCATGGCTTCTCCTTGCAGAGATCAGTGACTGTCACCTCTCCCCGCAGGGATTTCCCCCTCGGCTCTCTGTTCCTCCAGCGCTCACAGGAGAGAGACAAAGAAGGGGGGCGTGGCCCTAGAGCTGCAGAGCCAGGTATCAATCAGACACCCAGCTGGATCCCGACAATATTTTCCCGCCATATGCTGACTTTGTGTCAGAGGAATACATTAGTAAATGTACTTTTGTGACCTAAAAGAGAAGAAAAGTAAAAGAAATAAGGTTTGGCTTTACTTCTTTATACTTCTCCGTCTAAAAGTACTTAAAACTCAAGCCGGGCCCTGCATCCATAATATTACTCACTGTAAATAAGTGCCTGTACCCAATATTCACTGGTGATACCAAATAAATATATAACCAAACGTCTCTAGAATCCGGGAATATCTCTGACATGCCACTGCTGATCTATGGGTTCTATGAAGAGCAGACTTCCTTTCATCAAAAGGAACAGAAAAGTCTGATAAGTTAGCGATAAGGAGACCACAATAGTCTTCAGATATGCGTTTTTTGTATATTGATGAGCTGTACAGCAGTCCGTGCTGTCGGTGTAGCCAACATCAATCTGTACAGCTACAAGTCAAGAATTGTAAACTGATGTAGTTGCTGTTGCATTAATCATGCCCATTGACTCAAATCTTAAAAGGAATAAGTGAGGATGTCACTTTAAAAAAGAAGTATTTGGAACTTAATCTTCTAAATCTTCATTAAAAGAAGTTACAATTGTGATAGGCTTGTAATATAAAAATTAAATTCCTCTTTCTTTTGCAGGAAATCTTGTATAGCTTAACTAGGCTTCTGCTCCTACCCAGAGACTGTGCTGAATACATTTATAAATAGCCCAGTGAATGGGCCTGTTCATTTAAATGAAGCTCAGTAATACATTCATTTTAGCAGTCTTTTATGTTCTCCTGGTCACTGTGACACCTAGCAGCATAAACCACATAATAATCTCTCCACTGCATTGTGATTGCCACAGACAATGCACAGTCACACAGAGTACCCCGGGTGGATGGGTGATACAGAGAGGTAAATTGCCGGCACTAACAAACTGGAGAAAGTCAAGTAGTTTCTGTGAAATGATCACCAATTTTCACTTGCCGTTCAGTTAAATTTTCTTTGTTATGCTTTTACATTGTTGTAAGCTTTAATCAGCCTCTAGTTCCCTTTTGTTTGTCTTATTCTGCGAGTCTTAACAGAATGTTAAGAAGGTAAATATAATCGTCAAGTCTCACATTGTAAATTCCACATATTTCTTGTATGTACAGGGGTGTGGACATTTTGAAAAAACTTGTCCCTCACAACAATCTACTTGTCCCTCACGACAATCTACTTTTCCTTCACGACAATCTACTTGTCCCAATACAAAAAAATGTTTTAATCAAAACTAGGGATGCACCGATACCGGTTTTTCGGTACAATTGTACCGGTTGCTTTCGGTACTCGCCGATACCTATTACCGATACCGGTGCTTCCGCTGGCATGGAGTCAGCTTCCCCGGCAATCAGGAAGCCGGGCAGCGGGTAATGACATGCCACCCGGCTTTCTGATTGCCAGAGAAGCCGGCTCCATGTTGTTTGGCCTGCTTTATTGGCCGGGAAACCGGCTTCCCAGTCAATCAGCATCAAGCCGGCTTCCCGGCCAATCAATTTGGGAGAGACGGGCCAGATTTGATTGGGTAATTCAATTTTCCCATATTACCTGGGAAAGTGAACTTACCCTGTAATGCACATGTGCGTGTAGGAGAGTTCTGCATGCCTGGCTACCGCAATATGGCACAGTGGAATGCGGGCAGCACTCAACGCACACACAATGTCCTACGCGAGCGTTTATTTGCATGCAGATGGCGGGGGCAGCGGGGTTGGTTTTATTTTTTACTTTATCACTTTTATTTTGTAATTTTTTATATATTTTATTATTTTTTACTTTTTTTATAACTTTTATTTTTCTTTAATTTCCATTATTTTTTTTACCTTTTTTTTCCTCACTGAATTTCTGATCAGATCACATGTATAAAACGTGCAGCGGCTCCCCACTGTACATTTAGCTCTGCTTGCCCGAAGTCGGGCTAAATGTACAAAAAGACGACTTGCCCGACGCCCGAAACTGCATGTCCCGGGTGTCGGGCAATAGGAATTCCACACCCCTGATGTATTGTACATACAACGTACAGTATGTATATCACATTTCAACCAACTACATATTTTTTATTTCAGATGAAACAAGAAATGTAATTGGTTGGTATTAGGAACAGCTGTAACTTTATTTTTCCAGTTTTTGTAAACCAGCTCTGCGGTGAAACATTTGGTCCAGCGTTTCTCAGAGTATTTGATGTATGTCCTTCCAGTGGCTAGTATTACTCAGGATATAGAGTTCAGGAGCAGTGGAGTTGTTGGAGTCCACCTAGCTGGGTCTGCATACTGATTTTTGGACTTAATTTGGATTTTTGGACTTGCATACTGATTATTGGACTTGTTGACGAACAAAATTTAAGTGCAGCTGAAGTCATAACTTTTTTTTATGCCTTCATATATATCTTTTTTGTATCTTATGAAGATTTAAAACCTGTCTCCAGGCAAAGCTAATAGACTACACTTGCAGTGGGGCTATACAGGTACACCGGAGTTTGTGATCGGGTTATGTTCTGATAAACCCATCGTAACCCGATCGTATCGTAAACAGAAAAGTGTACTGCACTGCAGCAGACAGTACACAATGGGGAACAACAGCCAGATTGCTATTGGCTATTTCAAATTGCAATAGCAGACTGCCTATTGAAACCCCGCCCACTAAGAGGAGGAGTGGGCCTGAGAGACAGACTTTTCTCTCAGATCTGCTCCTCTGCTCAGTGCGTGGGTGTAATAGCCAACCTGCTATTGCAATTTGAAATAGCCAATAGCAGTCTGGCCATTGCTCCCAGCTGTTTACATTCACATGTCGGCTGTGGAAGCTAGCCGGCAGGTGAATGGTGAAGCAGAGAGCCTCGGGGATGGTTGCTTGAGAGTTACTATTAATGCTCAACTAACCAGGAACTACAGTTATCCGGCACCTACCGATTAGTTGGTTCCTGAAAATCTGGGAGTTTTTTTGCACAGTGCTGTGTACAGTAAACTCCATCGCAAATGCAAAAGATCGTAAATCAATCTATCGCAACCTGAGGTCCCCGAAGTCTCTTCTTGTCTTTACTCTAGTAGTCTAAGGAACGCTGATGTCATCATGTCTAATGCAGGAAAAAAGCACAAAAAGGGGGGCTCCTTTCCTGGTGCAGATGAGTTTTATTCAAATACAGGTAAAAAATGAAGAGAAGTACTCACAAGGGTAAATTAGATAAAAGCCATAGGACTGTAAACCAGAGTGAGGCAAGTAAAAGTCAGCGATGCAGTTCCTATGTGCCGGTGTGAAGATATCTGCGTTGACGCGTTTCTGGGGCACACCCCCTTCATCAGAACAGGTCCCCCTCTGGTGATGTTGATGTTCTGATGACGGGGGCGTGCCCCGGAAACGCGTCCAAGCAGATATCGTCACACCGGCACATAGGAACTGCATCGCTGTCTTCCACTTGCCTCACTCTGGTTTACAGTCCTATGGCTTTTATCTAATTTACCCTTGTGAGTACTTCTCTTCATTTTTTACCTGTATTTGAATAAAACTCATCTGCACCAGGAAAGGCGCCCCCCTTTTTGTGCTTTTTTCCAGATACTACAGTCCCCGTGGCTGAAGTGGGGCAGCATCCTGCAGTATGCGCATTATTATCCTCTTTTGAGGAGTGACTGTCTTTGGCACTTTTTGTTCTAATTTGTTATGTCTAATGCAGGGTTCATAGACGTGCATTTTACATGAGGACACCGTGGGACATTTCACCAGCTCGATTGGAGGGAAGAGAGGTGAGTGCTGACCTTTGGGGGAGTGGGGATCAGTTCGTCTAGGCATTAAACTTTCAGCGGCCCCCTGTACCATAAGGGCTGTGCAGAGCTGCGCAATCAGTGGGTGCTGCTCAACATAATACATGGACCCAGGGTTGAATGCTTCATCCCACCCAAGTCCCTACAAAGCCTCTGGGCTAAACCTTGTAGTGTGGGGTGGGGGCAGCCCCACTGCAAGGGTTAATTCAAATTTTGCCTGGAGTTCTTCATTAAGTATGGCAGCTATGACCCATGGATGCTGATAGAATAGAAGCTGCAATAATGTGAAACATTTAATCTGACCATTTTTGTGCTCTGCACTTGATTGTCTTCCTTTTTAAAACTATCTTCTGTTGGTTTAGCCATTTACTAACATCTGTGTAAAGTGTTAATTTAAAGTTTTTCTGTAAGATGACCCACTTTGTAGTTGTACTGAGAAATGCAATGTGATCTTGTTATTAAAAATGGTTCTAATAACAGTTTTGCAGGCACAGGAAGCCTCTTTCCATTCCTTTTAATAGTCCCCAGCATGTGATAAAAAAGCGGCTGGACTCTGCTGACTGGTAATTTTCAAAGATGTCATTGCTAAAAGTGACTACAGACAGATCCTAAAATACAGTAAACACAAAGGGGCCATTTATAAAGTATGGAATAGCTGTTTTTGCAGCTTTTTGGTGTCCTTTTATATTTCCTAGTGTATTTTTTTTTCAAGTTCCATTTTAAATAGCAGGTTCGGTATTTTTGTAGACAGCAAAGGTGCTCATAGACCTTCATGATGACCAAGAGTGCAGGAATCTGACTTACTAAAGAGGTCTTTTTGGATGGTTTTATGCATAAACATGCACAGCCAGCTCTCCTGAGCGTTGCATGTTTATGCTATAAAGGCGGGAATGGGAGTGAGAAACAGACAGCTTATCCACTGGCTTATATTGGAAGGGGGGCAATGGAGTAATTAAAGCTGAGCAAATTATTGTGCCAATCATCACTGGCTTGTTATTAAAGGTAAAACATACAGCAGTAGGCCACTGTGGGCTCATCAATGGTTAGCCCGCTCTTGAAGTCACAAAAAGACATTGGAAAACCACCTATAAACAGTATGAGTGTTATTCCAATATGCTAGAAAATGTAGGTTTGGCGGTATGGCCAGTGGTGTTAAGCATAAAATAATTCTCTATATGACAGTACTTACATTTTGTGTATTTTATAATTTTATCAGGAACAAGTGGAACTCCTGTGAAGCTTCTGACAAACTTATTTGCACTGGAATTTCCAAAAGAGTGGCAACTGTATCAGTACCATGTGGATTTCAATCCTTCCATTGCTTCTATGAGACTGAAGGCAGCTTTGCTGTATAGTCACAGCGAAATTTTGGGCCAAGGTCGTGCCTTTGATGGAGCCAGCCTTTTCCTGTGCCGTAAGCTCGAAGAGAAGGTAACGTTTTTGCTAATTTACTTTCTCTTTTAATATATTCTAGCAAAAGACGAGAAAGGCGGACGATATTACAAATAATGATCTGTTTTAGTGGATAAAATGTGCAGGGGAGTAGACCCAGGAGTATGACAGCATGTGCAGAAGACAAGTGCCAAGGGTATAACAATGCGCAGTATGTGCAGGAGAGGAGTGTGGAGGGTATGACAGTGGGCAGTATGTGCAGGAGAGGAATGGAGGGTATGACAGGGGGCAGTATGTGCAGGAGAGGAATGGAGGGTATGACAGGGGGCAGTATGTGCAGGAGAGGAATGGAGGGTATGACAGGGGGCAGTATGTGCAGGAGAGGAATGGAGGGTATGACAGGGGGCAGTATGTGCAGGAGAGGAATGGAGGGTATGACAGGGGGCAGTATGTGCAGGAGAGGAATGGAGGGTATGACAGGGGGCAGTATGTGCAGGAGAGGAATGGAGGGTATGACAGGGGGCAGTATGTGCAGGAGAGGAATGGAGGGTATGACAGGGGGCAGTATGTGCAGGAGAGGAATGGAGGGTATGACAGGGGGCAGTATGTGCAGGAGAGGAATGGAGGGTATGACAGGGGGCAGTATGTGCAGGAGAGGAATGGAGGGTATGACAGGGGGCAGTATGTGCAGGAGAGGAATGGAGGGTATGACAGGGGGCAGTATGTGCAGGAGAGGAATGGAGGGTATGACAGGGGGCAGTATGTGCAGGAGAGGAATGGAGGGTATGACAGGGGGCAGTATGTGCAGGAGAGGAATGGAGGGTATGACAGGGGGCAGTATGTGCAGGAGAGGAATGGAGGGTATGACAGGGGGCAGTATGTGCAGGAGAGGAATGGAGGGTATGACAGGGGGCAGTATGTGCAGGAGAGGAATGGAGGGTATGACAGGGGGCAGTATGTGCAGGAGAGGAATGGAGGGTATGACAGGGGGCAGTATGTGCAGGAGAGGAATGGAGGGTATGACAGGGGGCAGTATGTGCAGGAGAGGAATGGAGGGTATGACAGGGGGCAGTATGTGCAGGAGAGGAATGGAGGGTATGACAGGGGGCAGTATGTGCAGGAGAGGAATGGAGGGTATGACAGGGGGCAGTATGTGCAGGAGAGGAATGGAGGGTATGACAGGGGGCAGTATGTGCAGGAGAGGAATGGAGGGTATGACAGGGGGCAGTATGTGCAGGAGAGGAATGGAGGGTATGACAGGGGGCAGTATGTGCAGGAGAGGAATGGAGGGTATGACAGGGGGCAGTATGTGCAGGAGAGGAATGGAGGGTATGACAGGGGGCAGTATGTGCAGGAGAGGAATGGAGGGTATGACAGGGGGCAGTATGTGCAGGAGAGGAATGGAGGGTATGACAGGGGGCAGTATGTGCAGGAGAGGAATGGAGGGTATGACAGGGGGCAGTATGTGCAGGAGAGGAATGGAGGGTATGACAGGGGGCAGTATGTGCAGGAGAGGAATGGAGGGTATGACAGGGGGCAGTATGTGCAGGAGAGGAATGGAGGGTATGACAGGGGGCAGTATGTGCAGGAGAGGAATGGAGGGTATGACAGGGGGCAGTATGTGCAGGAGAGGAATGGAGGGTATGACAGGGGGCAGTATGTGCAGGAGAGGAATGGAGGGTATGACAGGGGGCAGTATGTGCAGGAGAGGAATGGAGGGTATGACAGGGGGCAGTATGTGCAGGAGAGGAATGGAGGGTATGACAGGGGGCAGTATGTGCAGGAGAGGAATGGAGGGTATGACAGGGGGCAGTATGTGCAGGAGAGGAATGGAGGGTATGACAGGGGGCAGTATGTGCAGGAGAGGAATGGAGGGTATGACAGGGGGCAGTATGTGCAGGAGAGGAATGGAGGGTATGACAGGGGGCAGTATGTGCAGGAGAGGAATGGAGGGTATGACAGGGGGCAGTATGTGCAGGAGAGGAGTGGAGGGGATGACAGTGGGCAGTATGTGCAGGAGAACAGAAAGGCATCTATAGGTATTATTTTTTAAACCTATGAATTTAAAGTGAACCCTTGGGCAAGTCTCTCAGATCTGACTGAAATATGGGTATAGTGTTCAAGGTATTTTAATTGCCTTTTAAACAATTCCTTCATAGTCCTGATACAAAGCATGAAGGATGTGATAGCTTTTTCTTTTTATGCAAATAGGGACTTGTTTCTCTCAGAACTGGCCCCATTTCCTCCTTCAGCACAGAGTATGAACTCTCTAAAGGTATGGTTGGAAAGTACTGAGCGCATGTGCAGGCCCCGCACAGAAAGTTTTGACAAGCAGGTTCAGTGACAATATCTTGCTGGATTGGGATCAGGTAAATAAATGACTGGCAGGGAGAGCTAGCTTTAATCATGAGACTTCAGTGAGGAAATTACAAATCCTATGGCAGGTAAAACAGTCCGGTTATATGTAATTCAGCCGTGCATTCAGCTGTTTGCCTGGAGTTCACATTTGAACAGTGTGCCATTAACAGAATAGACTTTCTCGGTCTGAAAGATACAAATAAAGGCAAAAACACCGTCTCAAATGAACCTCCTGCTGATCCAGCATTGACTCCCGTTACCCGGCTGTTGCATATACCTTCCCTTGTGTTTCTTCTCAATATATCCTGGTAACTATCTTCATTGTAAGTCCTTGGCAACTATCTGCAATGTCTCCTTTTCTCTGTCTTGACTTGCGGTAAAGAATTCAGGCCATCAATGTTTTGTATTGATGGTTGCCAGAAACAGCAGTGTTCAAGGTAGAGGCAGCAGTGCACAATTAAAAAATATTCTGTCTTTAATACCATCATATTGATTTTTTAATTATAAATAAAAATTTTAAATGATAGAGAATCTTTTCTACTGTCACACTCCATAGGGGGTTCTGCTCTGTTGTCCTGCTAAATTAGCTTTGTCATTAAATAAATATTATTACTTAAATAAGGAAAAGATATTCAATTCATTTTATATTACAGCAATGTTTCCAGTTACAAACCTGTGTTATTTTATTGTAGGTCAGCGTACACAACTGCTACTTTTTGTTTGCTAATAAGCCTTCCCTAATGGATAATTGATTTTAGAGTAAATTAAAATTTTACACAGCAGGTCTATATCTGAATGCCTCACCCAGTGAACCAAACAAGTATAGTACCGTGTCGGCATTGACCCACGGGTCTACCCTGTAAAAGTGGCATTAAAAAGGAAGTTCTTTTGCAATCTGGAAAGACTGTTTCCATACATTAGCATGAGATCACTGGGAGTCCACAGCTTGTACTAGGTACATAAGTGAAGATCCTATGGTTTGGGATATAAAGCTGAAGTTTCATTACCAGGTGGCTGGATAAAAATGTATACTTTGTAAGTTTGCGTCACTTTTATGATGCACTGTTACAAATCATAAAAACCTAATTGTCTCAATACTCATGAACAGACTATGGGGTCTATTCACGAAGCAGCCGAAGGTTCTAGTTGTAGCTTCGGCCGATCCTTCGGCTAGCTTCGGCCCCAGGACCCCTTAGTTTCAGTAGAACCGAAGGGCTGCTGTACGGTCTATTCACAATAGCCGTACAGCTCCCGAACTTAGCCGAGCGACTCAGTCGAGCCGAACGCATATGCCTCGGCTTGGCTGAGCCGCGCTGGAAGCTGGCCGAGTGGCCGGCCAATGGCAGCCTGCTTCTACAGCTGGCTCCGGCCACTTGCAGAGAGACTATTGAAATAGCCAATAGGGATCTAGCAATGCATTCCTATGGGGAAAAATATATATATATATTTTTCTATTCTGACACGGCTCCGTGTCAGAATAAAGAAAAAGCAGTGTTTTTCTCCTTTGCGGCCGGGAGCGGGAGACTCCCAGAGCGCCCGGGAGAGTTTTTTTTTTCGTTTTTTTATACCACAGCAGAACCGCTGGCCAATAGAAAACAGTTGGGCGGAGCTAGCTGTTATTGCTAGCTCTGCACGATCGTTTTCTATTTGTTTGTTTTTTACTTCTTTAACTATTTTTCTGTTCTGCTCGGTCCCTCTGAGGTATTCACTCACTGCTGTTCGGCATCTATAAGAATAGACCGAACAGCAGCGAGTGGCCTGCCGGAGGTTCGGCTTAGCTGATCCAGATGTTGGATCGGCTGAGTCGAACTCCTCCTGCACTTCGGGTCGGCTGAACATGCTGAGCATGTTCGGCCAACCCGAAGCCACCCGATGTACGGCTGATTTCAGCTAATATACGGCTGAAATCAGCCATACCAGCCTGAAGTGAATAGCCGAACAGCGTTCAGCTCACTTCACTTCAGGTTGGTCTTTCACTCGGCTGCCTATGGCAGCTTAGTGAATAGACCCCTATGTGACAGAGAATGATGGGCAGTGAGTGACCTGTCCCTTCTTTTGTAAAACACTTTACAGATTGTGTCTATTTTTCACTCACCTTACCAGAACTTGTATGGCTGTACTGTCTCTTGGCTCTTCAAAGGTTAGTTAGGATTGGTATTTTTATCCTGCATTGATGAGAACAAAGACGCCATATGAATGTGGGAGGAATTGGATGATATTGTGGGCGGATCTGTGGTAAAATTAAGGGGTTTTGGGTGCTTAATGTGCCACAGGGATAAATAAATATCTTGGTTAGGACTGGTCACCATTATTACCTGTGGTCTCCTTATTGACTTACCATGCTTTGTTCTGCACTGCGTCTCTGTGTGGAGACAGCGATCAATGTTGATGCTGGATTTTGTTTGATTCCTTACGTCAGAGCTACCAGCATGAACAGTGATCTAGAACTAGAGCAACCTGTGTCTGCAATCTCTTCATAAAACTACCAGTGTGGGTTCACTAAAAGTCCCTAACTTATTAAAACTCGCTACTGCAGCCTGTTTTGTGTGATGAATGGTCTAATCCAAACTGTCTCCTCCTCCCAAGCCTTTTGCTCAGGGGTACGCGATTCAGAAGGAGTTTCTTAAGAAATGAGCTGTTCCCTTTGTGGATTCACTGCACTGGGATATGCCAACTACCAGGGAGGAACCAGAAGTCTCTCAGCTCAAAGACAAAATAATCACATTCCTCCTTCAGTATATCCTAAGGAGATTTCCCTCCATTGTTTGAATGTGGTATGAGCTGTTTTAAGGATGAAATAATCAGAATCTAGGAAGCCGTAGATGAGAGATAAATTCAGAGTGCCCATAAGGGAGAACCTGCCTGTCATTCTACCGTTTCTAGGTAGCTTAGGCATTCAAACCTATAGGCTTAAGGACAAGGTTCCACCTTTTTCTGTCAAAGTGCATTCCACTACATCATCAGCAAGTGACTCTTGAGGTTTTCAGAATCAGGAATCTGTTTCTCAGATTTGCAAGACTGCCACCTGCTTTTCAGTTCACATGTTTGTTAAACTTTCCAAGGTGGATGTTTAGGCCTCATCTGATGCCAACTTTGGATGAAAGGTCCTTCAGGCAGTTCTGTCAGCTTCATCTAGTCCCCAGGGTTAACATATTGTTGTTGTTTTTTAGTGGGCCTGTAACGATTTGTGTGCTGTGTTGGACTTATTTTGGATGTCACCCTTTGTCCCTTAATGAACAATGACGAAAACAGGATTTTTGACTTGCTATAAAATCCTTTCTTGGTGTTAATTAAGAGACACAGGTCCCACCCCATTGTGTTTATGATCCATCCCTGCTATTGTTTTTCCACAAAACTGAAGCAAAATGGGTGTGGGAGGGGTTATACCTGGCTGATTAAAAGCTTTGTTTGCCTGTGTCAAATCTCCTGCAGACAGCAGTATCACCCAGTTGTCTCAGAATTTTTCTGACCGTGTGTCCCTTAATGAACTCTAAGAAAAGGATTTTATAGTCAGTCAAAAATCCTGTTTATTTTTTCAATCTACTGCTTAGGTGCAATTACCATTTATAAATGTTCCCTATCATTCCCTAACATAGCAAATTATCACTTTTTGGGTTCAGGAGAAACCGGGACCCTGTTGAGTGGTTGTAGCACACCCAAATTCTTAAAGGCTGACCGTACATTTATTTATTTTGGACAGATGACTTGTATCCAGGCATAAAAACATTTATTATTTAGCCTGCAAGAATAAGTGGTTGATTAATCCTAGCTACAGCTAAAAAACATAATCAGTGTAAAGGTGGCCATACACTCCACAACCATCGCAAGACCTTAGTCTTGCGATGGTTGTACAGGGATTAAAAAAACGTACGATGTGCCTATCTTGGACAGGCAGATCGCACTCTCGATCATCGCAAGCCCGCCCCCCCTGAGGGGCGGGCTTCCGATGACCGCAATGCTGAACGGGCAGTGTGCGCGTGCGCACACCGGCCCGTTCGGCATTTGTCTTCCGAGCACCGTTCTAACCAGCCGAGAATCGTACGATTCCCGGCTGGTTTTCGAACATGCTGGTTCGACAGAAGACGTGCGACCGTACAGTAGAAACGGTCGCACGTCCCCGTTCACACTGCTCGATTATCGTACGAAAAACCGATCGCATACGATTATCGTACGATAATCGTGCAGTGTATGGGCACCTTAAGGCAGGAGTGGAGGAGGTCAGTTCAGTAAAATTTTCATTGAGCAGAGGTCCGAATCACAATGCGGACAGAACTGTCACTCAGTCTGTGTCCATACCCTGGTCCGCCATTCAGGCTGCATTCACACCAGCAGCAGCACTACAACGCACAGCTGCTGGTTTGTGTTGCCAGCCACTGTGCTAATTTTCCGGCACATCACACTGTTTTTTTATTTTTTTGCAAGAACTCCCCCTCGTTTACATTTACGTGCTTGCCGTACAGGCCCGTGTTCAGTCGAATCAGATGGTGGGGGTGGCAAGGTTGGTTTAAATGGGTTTTTTTTGTATTATATTTTTAAATGTTATTCTTATCTCCTAACTTTTGCTATTACAAAGGGGCTAACAAGCCCCTATGTGACATCATTTGGAGGTGACAGGTTCTCTTTATGGAGACCCCTTATGTCTCCGCTACCCTCCAATACAGACGACCAAGCACAGGATTGTCCAGGCACTTGAACCGGGTATTGACAGCTCTGAAGCAGGGAGCCCTGAGAGCACTTCGCTTCCTTCTTCATTTATCACAGAGCAGATTGGGGAATTGCCATTCTTCGGTCTGCACCCTGGCACCCTCTGCCACTGTCCCGGGCTCCCCAGGGTAGTGGGGGACCCCAAAACCAACAACGGGGTGGACCAAGTACGGTACGGAAGGGCTGGCTGTTCCCCCCTTATAGGCAACCCTGCTTGACACCATTGGTTGTCAGTATGCAGCATCCTAGCAACCAATGACTGAAGCGGAGGCGGTCCTGCACTAAGTTATGGTTAGCAGTGGATGCACCAGGCTTGGAGGCCGATGTATTCACTGTCAGGCAGCCATAACCCAGTGCAGGTTGACAATCACGGTCTGGACAAAACCGTTACTCGGTCCGTGTCTTTACTGTGGTCTGCCATTTAGTGACGGCTGGTTTAAGGGTTTTGGCCAGGCTATGGATATAACTAACTTCTGTATGTGGTTGTGTTTTTTGTCTTGTTGGGGCTTAATGCTAATGTAGGTAAATCATTCTTAGATTACAGACCTCACCAGTACAACAAAACGTGGTGAAGAAGTGAAGATAACAGTGACGCTGACAAGTACACTGCCGCCAGGGTCCCCCGTCTGCATTCAATTCTATGGGGTTCTTTTCAAGAGGTATATGATCCAGTACATTATGTACAAGTTCTTGTGGTCTTTCTGCTAGATAGAAATATTCCCCTCTAGTCTAGTGCTGCATGAGCTTGTGGCTAAAATTGTGTCTCCTCATTCCTGGTGCTAAGTCCGAGTTCCAGAGCTTCATGGTATCATTTAGTTAGATTCCGTGACACATTATGATAATCATTTCGATCATCTTGTCTTATGCTGCCTATAGTCAGTCCCACCTTGGAATAGGCCTTTACCCTTTTGGGAGCCAGTCACTAAAGAATGTTCTAAGTATTGAAAACCTAGTTAATTTATTGATGGGTTGTTTTCTTTTAAATTGCTGTTTATATGGTCTAAATTATGCACCCAATGATCAATTATAATATAGGTAATAGGTGGTGGTGGTAGTATAGAAAGCTCTCACTACCCTTATAAAACCTCAAGACAGGATAGATGTATACACGTAGAAATGTGGGTGAAAAGAGACGAGGGAGAAAATATAGGGAGGGAAAGAAATGTTTCCCAAGGGACAAGAATGGAAAAGGAAAAAAGGGAGCTAGGACTGAAGAAGAAAAAAAGAGAGTAATGGGGGAGTAAAAAGAAAACAGCTCCCATCCCCTACCACAGACCCATAAGTAATCAATTGCAGGTATCTAGAAACCATATAGAATGTCTGAGGTATCTCAAAATGCGAGCCAGGCAGACCAAGTAAAAGTGAACCGTTCCCACAGGTGTTCCAAAAAAAGCTATGCATCTAGTTCCAGTGTCCATCCAGGCAAGGTAGGTATCGTGGAAGTACGTCAATGTCGTGGGGTGACAGCCGTAGCAGCAGGCAGAAAATGACAAAGAACACTTCTTTTCACAGACTTTAGGCAGCCTGGAATTATGGATAGTAAAATAATTTATGGGTGTCATTCAAGACCCTGGAACCTGTCACTTTATGGTACACTTCTAAAGCCCTCTGCCAAAATTCTTTGATAGAAGGGCTGCTTCACCATGCCGTGTCCGGAGGCTCTTGACACCTCCAACAAGAGAAAGATATATAGACACATATACTTGCTATTGACAAAGAATGTGAGAGAATAAAAGACTTTTCCCAATCATCTGGACAGATGAAAAGGCCCAATTTCCCTCTCCCAGACAGAGTTGAAGGGAGGCAGAACAACAAGAGAGGATGCAGGAGAGGTTAGACTAAAGGAGCAACACTGTGGCCCCTTTAACCCTTTCGCTGCCAAGCCCTCCGGAACATTTTTCAAATCAGCTGGCCAAGCCATTTTTGCAATTTTTTCCTATTGATTTGATTTTTAACTGCTGGGTTTGCTAGCGTTTGTAAAAGACCCCCCAAACCATATATTTTCTGAAAGCGCAGGCCCGATAGAATAAAAAGATGGTGATACTTGTTGTGATTGAGTGGTATCAAATCTTGGTAAAATATTAATAATAGGGTGGTGTCTGAATTATACTTAGATTTAATAGACAGTGCCTCCAGCCGATTACGGCAAATAATAAATAACTTAACAACCAGTATGAATTCAGTTCAGACACTTGATAACACACCCCAAACCACTTCCCTGTTTATCTAGTAACCAGGGGAGGCTGGACTGTCATGAGAGCTTGTCGGAGCCGGCTTTAATATGACTGCCGGCTTCGACAAGCTCTCATTGTAATGACAGCTGGTCCCGTCCAATAGAAAACAGTTGGGCGGCGAAGCTAGCTGTCACTGCTAACTCCGCCCAATCATTTTCACCTTTTTTTCTACTTTTTCTATTCTGCTCGGTACCACAGAGGTACCGAGCAGAATAGCTGAGCCGAACAGCAACGAGTAGCCTGCCGTCCCGCTGCCACAGACCCTACAAGCAGCGGGGATCCATGGAGTCTCTCATCCCTCCCTGGGGTGGCTCCAGGTTGCGCCCGGTATTTTTGATGATAGCAGTCATCAGCGGCTAAAGCGACCATGAGCTTATAGTAGAACTGTAAATGCCAGGTCCGTACGGCATACTGAGCTGGCCAGCCAGAAGCACTTTTGTACCTCCGTATGCCGTACGTCCTTGCTAGCGAAAGGTTTAAAAGGGAACATTCTATCCTCTGGCATTATAGGTACACAATTTAAGACAGGTTGGAGCCACCACAGTATGGGCCATGGCGAGGGGTGGGAGGAAAGTGGGAGGAAAAGCAGAAAGAAAAAAGGGAAAGTAAAAAAGGAAAACACAAGAGTAGTACAGGAGAAAAAGGGGGAAAAGGAAGCAAAGAAAAGATGCGTTCATGCACTTGGTGGAGTAAAGTCCTAGCAAATGCTAGAAATACCCAGTCCTGCCTACAGGCTGGGAAAGCCTCCGTGGGAGGTAGTAGTTGAAGATGGATGTGCATGAGGTACACCTGCAACAAATATACAGTAGGTCTAGCAGATTCTATAGAAAAGAGAAGAGGAAAAAAAGCAAATGACCATTGAATACTCAATGGAAATACCCAGCCGATCTACAACATACAAGAATAACAATTATAATTGATAGAAAACCAATAAGTCATAATAACGTACAGTTAGGTGGGCCAGAAAACCCTTCGGGACCCAGAGTGTACACAGAGCCCACAATATCAAGATGATCCAGGCAGAGGAAGAAGATATGTTAGGGAGGGAGGCCCCAATCAGTAAAACACATCGCTGACAACACAGCCCACAAATCAATAACAGTTAAATATGTTTGCAAAACGTATGAGCCATAACAGAAAAATAAAGGAAAAGAGAAAAGTTCTCCAAGCAAAGCTAACAAACCAACAAGGAGACAGGGTAGCCACCATGAGATGCAGCTTGTGCGCATGAGGAGTACTGCCATCGAAGATACACTCATCCTTCGCTTGAAGTTAGCCGTCGTGCCTCCTGGCCATTTGGGGGCCAACAGGGCCTCCTATGGTGTTGTGGTAGAGAATCAGACAAAGATGGTGGATTGCCAGCCAGCTGTACTTTGAGCCAGTTGGGGACTGATACAGAAGCAAACAAAACAAGTCCGGTAGTTGCGCAGGCAAGCAAAACTAGAATTCCTTTGCGAATCTGAATGCTGATTGGGTGTCTCCAGCAATGGGTGGCATCTGCCTGGCGAATTACACGGCCAAGGTAATGCGGGAAAGATCCGGAGGCAGATGTATGTTAGCACCATCAAAGCCGATCGGCCCCGTGCGCCAAGCACACCTCATATTTTCCTCTTTAATGCTGAAGTACAAGTACTCCTTACTCATTCACAAGAGGGACAGCATCCGATGCAAAGGTGCTTTTTTAGGGGGACCCCTTTTAACTTGGGGTTCCCTCCTAACATTCCCACCAGACCTAAAGGGTCTGGTATGGTTTGGGAGGGGGGCCCCACAATGTTTTTATTTCTGTTGATATGTAATTTTTTTTATGCTTGCTGGCATTCGGCAATTTACATTCTGCTGTTCGGCCCTTATGAGAATAGGGGTGAATAGCAGAGATTGAACTGCAAAATGCTTGTCTCAGCCGATCCAGATGTTAGATCGGCTGAGGCGAATGTGATCTTCACTATGGGTCAGCCGAACGTGCTAAAACGACTAAACCGAAGGGAGCCGGAGCCGAACGAAGGGAGCCGAAGCCAGGGTTCGGCTCCCTTCACTTCAGCTCGGTTATGCCTTTGGCAGCTTAGTGAATGACCCCCCTGGTCTCAAGTCTGATCACCTGATTTCCTCTAGGTCCTAGGGGTTGGGAGAACATGCCAAAATAAGGTATTGGGCATTTTTCCCAGTATTTAAAAACAAAATTCTAAATACTGGGTAATATTGGAGAATAATAATATGTTTGTTTTTCTAGGATCTTTAGATGCCTTAACATGTACCAAGTGGGACGCAATTACTACAATCCTTCCAATCCTGTGGAAATCCCTCAGCATAAGTACTACATTATTAATTATTACCATCTTGCTTTGCATATTACAAGCAAAAGTAATTTATATGTATAAATGTAAATGAACCTAAAGCTGCACTCCAGGCATATTGCTAAATGGACACAAGAAATATATATGACCAAAGGATTTGTAGCTCTTGTCATCCAGTTCTGTGCTTTACACACCTCTGTGAGACAGTACCCCCAGTCTGAAGACTTGACTTTTTTTGTAGCTAGGCCTCCTCTGTGCCCACAGTCTGCGACTGTACAGGAAACCATCAACAGCGGAATGATGATAGTTTCTATGCTCTCTCCCCATGTGTATGCAGTACAAATTGATTGGCTTCAAGTGCTGTCCCTCCCTCTCCCAATCTGGATTCTGATGCACAGAGGAGTACACATGCAGATTGGGTTAGAGAAATACATAATTGTAGTAATACTACTGAAAAATGGCCTGGCCAGGAAGGGGGTCTAAACACCTGGTCTTTAAGTGGTTAATATGTGCCTGTAGTTCAGCTTTAATCTCAGGCCTACAATTAATGCATTTTTCTTTTTCTTCATTAAAGGACACAGTGGAGATCTGGAACCTTAGACCTTCGGGTTTAAGCGCTACCTTCAGGAGTAGGAAACTAGGCACAAGAACAAAAGCACATGCCCCTGTTGGAACCCTTCTGTCTGGCATCCTTCCATCAGAAAATAAAGGAATTGGATGGGAAATTTTCAGGTGAACAGTGACAGCAGCAAATTGGATGCTGTCACTGTTCGGGTAATCTGACAGCGGCAGTTTGTATTCCCCCTAGCTCAGCCACCGAGCGCATGCATAGCCTTAGCTACTTGCGGGATCGGCTGGGACAGGTCTTTCGTGGATTTGGGCAGACAGTGAGTTTTCACAAGAGAGGCACATGTGACATAGTGCCTTGTTGCTTTGTGTCCTCCGGGACAATCTATGCACATCCTGCAAAGATTGGTAAGTATGTGAACCCACATAACCTACCCCTTCCATTCCTTTCCCTGGGTGGTGACTGAGATCACTTTGTGGGTGCCCCTGTATTGCCCATCATCTATTCCTTTCCCCCATTTAGTGTGTTGTTGTTTGCACTTACTATTTTTTTTATCTTGGCCTGGATTCGTGTTTACTTTCGGCTGGATCTCCAACATCCAAGTTGGAGCAGGTGCTGGCAACCATGTTGGGGGTGGGCACTGGAGGATATATTGACTATGGCCAGCGCCAGCAGCCATTGGATAACTGACCATGGGTGCCTAGCTATGGGATCATATCCAGCGCCCTTCCACTCCACTGAAACGCAGAGCAGCTTTTTCCTGCCTGTATGCTCTGCAGATTTCCTCTTAGTCCTGCAGCATTTCTGGATCCAGGGTGCATGGAGTATGTTGATCCCACTGGCTTCTCCCCCCGGATGTGCTAGTCCCCAGTTATGGTGTTACATATCTCTGCTAGTTACCATGTGTTATGACCTGGGGGGCTGGACATGTCCTGGGAGACTATGGGGATTGAACTCCTTTATGCCTATCATACTGTTGATTATGGTTAACAGGCATCTCTACCTCTGGAGCCAAACAAGAAAGTGCTCTACTTTCTTCCTCCAATGCAGTTCCATGGAACATCTGTGCACCACCAGCCCTGGAGAGTTATCCAATCCAGATTCAGTGAAACTGGGCAATTAGGTGATGCTTGTGATTCTGAATTGGCCCAGACAGATGCAGTATTCTGTCCGAAGATTACTGGCAGTTTCTCAATGGGCTGTTCCAAACCATCTGGATTTTCAGTTCTATGAACCAATTTATCATATTACTATATGACTATTGTTAGTCATATATATAGTACTACTATTACTATATAATATATTATTATATGACTACGATTGCTGGCTTAATGGCCTAGCTGTTGAAGAGACGGTGGTCTCTCTGAATCAGTCATTCCCTTGTTTATAGTTAGGTGGTCTACCTTCTGTAAGTCCTACCATTGCGTATAGAAGGTGTGCTTCGCATTTTAAGAAACTTTCACCTCGTTTTAGTTCTGCAGTCATGGATCAACATTTTGGACCTGACTACTGTTGAGAGATGAACCTTAACGATTGCGATCTAATTCACAAAGACCATTAGTTCCCCGTTCCTTGGTTAAGACCTTTGTATAAGATGGGTCCTTTGTAGCTCCCCCAGTACAACCTCCCCCTAGGATATGCTTTTGTTTTTTTGTGCCTAGTGTCCTTCCCTTGAAGGTGGTGCTATATAATTCAGTGGTCTGAGATTCAAGGTCTCCAATGTCTCCTTCAATGAACGCAGAGAAAAGGATTTTACAGTGTAAAAAGGTAAGTATTTTTTCTAATGGTTTTATGTGACGAGTGTGTATTTCTGATCATATGCTCCTTGAATACTAAACATTCCACATGCCTCTCTAGGTGAGATTAGATTCTACACTCCATAGTTTCATCTCAGGTACTGGCTTGTCTCCACCAAAGCAATCAATGATACCAGCAACAGATGCAAAATGATATTTTTCCTTTGTTAAAATAGCCAGCAGGAGCAAGTCCTGGTCCGATGCATTTCACGCTAGGCCCAGCACTTTCTCTTTTGAATAGTAGGAGTGTAATAGTGTAATTACCCTATAAGGCTTGATTCAGACCATTGTGTGTGGGCTACAACATTAGTACAACACACTACGTCTTTTATAAGGGCGAAGAAGTATGTTGTGACCAATAGCACCCCAACTCATTTAAACAGTAGGAGCCAACACATCTGCGCATGTCCGAATGTGTACATGGATTACAGTGTTCTTTGTTCACCAAAACATGTGCTAGTGCATTTTGTATACATTGAGGATTCTTAATAACCCATTCAAAGTAAATACACTGGCTTGAGGCATGTTATCAATGCACACTAAAAGTTAATATGCATGCAAAGGTGTAAATACAGCCTTTAAGAATTATTTCTGCAACAGAACTATCTGCAAAGAATACATTTGCAGCAAATCCTCCTGTGACAGCGCTGTCTCCGCCCCCACACCACTCTGCCGGACTGTGATAGGCGGCTGAGCGGTGTGGGAGGAGAGACGCCGGCCGCTCACAGCGCTCTCGTCCTGCAGCGCTCAGCCGGCTGTCACTTTCTTTTCTCCCCGCTGGAACAGCGCCCAGCGTGGAAAAAAGAAACCAGGGATGTGCCGATGTATCGGCCGACACATGGCTCTTTCGGCATTATGCCAAAAGTGCCATTTTTGGCCGATATATCGGTGCATCCCTAGCAGCAAATCATTTTATCAGATGTCTCCCATGCTTAAGAGTAATTAGAAATCGTTTTCATACCCAGGATCTTTAAAATGTTGTTTGTAGTTTTGTTGTAGAATGTCTGGCTTTAAAGAATATTTCAACTCGGGAACAAAAATCAAATATACGTCAGCTTTCCAGACTTTAGATGTGTTGGTTGCCTAAAGTCCATCTTCTGCAAGTGCAGAACAGTACCTGTTGATCTTGTATTCGAAGTTAGGATGACAGTGCTTCTTCTCCATAGATACAGTGCAGTAAGTGAGTGTTGTCACCCTAGGACAGGAAGTGTGTTACTGGCAGGATTACTAGGTGAAAATCAAGGAGAAAAAGACTCAACAAGACTTATAAGCTGCAGTATTTTACATTTTTGGTTTTGGTTTTAAATATAATTTAAAGCAACATTGTAGCCACCTAATCATACATACAGTACACACTTGTGGCAACGCATGCTAAAAACTCCAAGCAGGATACAACGCATCGCAACAGCCCACAATGCACATATCCTTTGTTGTGTGCTGTGTTATTAAAAAAAGGGTTTTATGCATTTTTAAAATCCATTGCAATGTGTTGGCAGCCGTTTCAGAAAAAATGCACTGCCCTAACACAACATACATTAAAGTGACTCTAAACTCAGGAGTTACATCTTAAAAATACATTCATGCACCTTAACTATTAACAAAAATGCATCTTATTTGTGTATCACTCGACTGTAGAGCCTCAAATCTCTGAATTGGTGCTGACAGTGTCCTTCCTTCTGGAGGGGGGCTACTTTTGTATCCCATGGTCCCTGCCTGTGTTGTAAAGTAGTCACCTCTCCAAACTCACTCCTGTGATGGACTACAATCTCTCATTTAGTTTACTAATTTGTATTGAGATTGGTTTGAAGCATAATTTTATTTTTCTATGTAATGTATATATAAAAACAATGTTGACCAAGTGCTTGTAGGTGCATGTGATCTCCTCCTGATCCATGTTGTCCTTGCTGAGCTAGCTTGGCCCTTTCCCCAACACCCCCATTTTCATGTGACTGTGTTCTGGTTGTGCTACTTTTGTTGGGGAAAAAAACATAATATAAGATAGAATTTCCCATTTAATAGTTCTTTGGTCTCTTTGATATTCCACTTTGTTTTGTTCCATTTTGCAAGACAAAAACACATGAAGTGTTTAAGGCTCTGATAGTGCAACAATATTTGTTAAATAAATGTGAATGACCGAGTATAGTAAAATTCCTATAAAAGAATTCCCTCCGCTGGTTTGCTGCACTATCCAGACTCATGGGTTCAAAGTGTTGCCATAATGCAGGACAGTGTGTGTGCCAGTGAGTTTAACACGCTTTACCTATAACATTTACAAATATTTTGTTGATATGTAAACTATAATATTTATTACAGGGTAATGGCATTTACCACACAAGACTAAATCCGATTCTAAGTTGTCACACTTTACAAGATAAAATCAATTGATGGTTGCTATGCAGCAGATTGTCCAGTAGAGCTCCCGCGTTTTATAGTTCTTTCGGCTGCTCTGGCTTTGCACCATTGTAGACATCAATTCTTACAAAGAGACTTTTTTTCAGGTTTATCCTCATTGTCGGTTTTATTTTTGTCATCAGGTTGATGCTGTGGCCTGGATTCTCAATATCTGTTATGCATCTGGAAAGGCAGTTAACTCTGAGTGCGGACGTCAGCCACAAAGTCCTGCGTAATGAGACGGTCCTAAACTCCATGAACGACATCTACACAAGGGTACCGGAAGAAAGGTTCACCGAGGCCTGCGAGAAAGAGTTTCTGGGGCTGGTTGTGCTAACCAGGTATTCAATATTGGATATCAAAACATGCTTAAAGAGGAAGTTCATTACACATTTAAAAACTATCTCTTCTGCTTTAGTATTTTGGTTTATTTTGTTTCTTAGTTGAAGATTCTACTACCGAGAGCTGCTAGGTGATTCATATCAGATATTATTAAGTCCTAGCAGTCTCTAGCTAGCTGACAAATTGAGAGATTCATGGCGGATAAGTTAAATCCTGGAAGTTTCTCTAGTTGTCATTTCTGGTCTCAGTACTTAGGCTTTCTCCTGCCATGGTCCTGTGTTCCTGTTTTCATCATGGATTACCTGGCCATTCTTATGTCGGGTACAGTGTCCTGGAGTCGTGAGTAAAAAAAATAAAGGTATTTTCCTAATATTTATAAGGTTGGGTGTTTTCCCTCCTTTTTATTTTACTTGGATTATGTGCTTTTATACTCCTATTTGGATAAATTCCTTTTCATTTGGAATTTGAATAATTTTATTTACAATTCCTGCTGTCTGTTTAACCAGTTGACATCCGCGGTGTTAAACCCCCTTCCCATCCAGGCCATTTTTCAGTATTCAGCGCTGCGGTACTTTAACATTTATTCCGTCATGCAGCGCTGTACTGAAATGAATTTTATACCATTTTTTGGGGACAGATAGAGCTTTCTTTTGGTGGTATTTATTCACCACTGGGGGTTTTATTTTTTTACTATATTAAGGAAAAATTACCGAAATTTAAAAAAAAAAAAAAACAGTTTCCCCAATATTAAATGATAAAACATTTCTTATTACCCAATTTTTTGGTAAAATATAAAAGATGGGGTCACGTCGGGTAAAAAGACACTAAACATGTCAAGCCTTAAAATTGCGTGCGCGCGCGAAACCTCAAAAAACGATAATACCCAAAATTGGCCATAGGCGACGCTTTAAAAGCTGTTACCGCTCATCAGTTTAGTGTTATCAGTGATTGATGGCCCTAAAATGATT
>NW_017306522.1:196085-278336 GCF_000935625.1 Nanorana parkeri | reverse complement strand
CGGGCTATGGACCCGCTGATCGCCTATATGTGAAACACCCGGTACCGGGTGTTCGCATTGGACGGGTCTTTTCTGCCCGTGCGTGCCCGCTAGGGGGCGCGCGCGAGCAGAAAAAAATTGCCGTCTGGAGACGGCAACCCGCAGATGCTGCAGTGCCGTCCGTCCGTTTTTTTACTACGGGCGGACGGCAAGAGGTTAAGAGACCAGGACTTCGATTTGATGACCCCTTGTTTTTATCTACTCTGCATGTGTGAGCACATGCAGTCCATTTTTCTTGTTTCCTCAGAGCTGTGTAGTGTGTTTCTATCAGTGGTGAAGGTGGACGGAGTGATTTCCAGTGGCTTCCTTTGTTTATTATTTACCCTCAATTTCATGTCGCTTATTAGGGAGAGCAGAGATATCCTGTTTTTTACTATTACACAACCGTTCTTCAATTATTCTGCTGTATGCAGCAAGTGGTTGCGGTACCTCAGTATTATTGTGTCTGCATCTGTCTGAGGCAGATTTGTCAGAACAGACTGTCATTAGCTGGGCACTGTGTAAAAGCAATTTTTTCCCTTTCCTGTCATACTACTGGGTTTATTCCTAAACTTGTGACATTTGTGATTTACATTGGTGCCACTGATGTTTCTGGTTCTTCCAGTCACAAGCGGCCTGTACATTACAAGGCCCCTGAGGTGTTGCTATGGTGACATGTGCTTGTTATACTTTATGTACTTCACAAGTTGGCCACAGGGGGGAGCTCTCCACTTTATTTCTGTTCCGGTCTTACTGGGAAAGAACTGTTATGTTTTTTTTCCCTGGCTAATAATGATGTAGTTTTCACTCAGTAAGAAGGGGCAGCCCTCGTGAAAGTTATACGGAGGCCAGACATTGGTGATACTTATCTAGGTTTCTGGGGTGATTATAGTGGTGCACATTCCAGGAGTAGAAAACTGGCAGGTGCACTTTCTTAGCAGACAACATCTGGATCCAGGCAAATGGTCTCTCGATCCAGAGGTATTTCTACAATGTAGTCACCGCTGGGGAATGCCGAATGTGGATTTTCTGGCTTCTTGTCACAACAAGAAGGTGGACTGATTTGTGTCCAGAGCGAGGGATCCAGCAGTAGATGCCTTAGTAACTTAGCAATGTGGGATCAGTATACACTAGTGTGTGTTTTTCCTATACTGACTCGTCAATTGCCTCGTCTGCTATGCAGGATAGAACACAAAGGAATTCCAGTCATTCTGGTTGCTCCAGATTGGCCTCGCAGGGTGTGGTATGCTGGTTTGGTTCATCTGTTGGCATCATCCAGATCGGTTATCTCAGGGCCCAATTAGCCACCCTGCTTCTTGGTCGCACGGCTGTCACTTCTGCTATTCTGACTGTGCTTAAGGCTTGTAGATCTTCTACCTACAAGATTTATCATTGTACGTGGAAGGTTTATTTTCGTTGGTATGAGTCCTTGGGGTTCTCCCCACATGCTTTTTCTATATTGCAAATTTCGTCTTTCCTTTAACTCAGGGTAAAGGTTAAAGGATGAATGTAGGTCTTGAAAGGCCAAGAGAGTCCTATTGTCTTTGTTGATGATGTCTTGTCTTGTAACTGGGGATTTATCCAGCCAGTGACTTGTCATATGGTAGTTGAAGCTGGTGGGTAAAATGTAATGACATCATGGAAGCAGGTTCTCAACATTATGACCATCAGCAGACAGTGTAGCCCGTCGCCCGTTTTGTTTCACTGCCTTGAAAGAGAAATTGGTTCTTAGAAAAGATTTGTCATGACCTCTAACCTCACATCTCTAACATACAGCCAAAATCCCATTCTGCTAGATCAGGGTGAACTTTATTTCTCTTAAAGACTAGTTTAGGAGGTGAACAGATGGATTCAAAGATGCTGAAGAAATGATTGCTCATCTCATAGACTGCTTTAGAAAATATTGCTCAATGTGGGCAGACTGGACTGACTATAAGATTAGCTCTGAATTTGGAGAGATCCATGAGTTAAAGTGCACCTGTGCCCAGATTATAGACATTAAAGGATTTACACATTCTTTCCAACCAGGAAAATAAATGTTTCCCCTTATTTTTTTCAACGCTTTAAATATTTTATTTTGTTTACTTTGTCATATACATCGCAATGCATTTGGTGTATTTTCTTGATGACCGCCCGAGAGAGCAACTATTTGCTACTTATGCACTTGTTTTTCTCTTCTTGTGATCACCGTCAAAGCTTTTAAAATATAAAATAAATAATTTTTTTTTTTTTAAAAGGAAAATAACTTTTTTACAAGCCATACCTGACCTCTCTAGTTGCTTTTAATGTGAAGATCACAACAAAAGACTCTAAAGTTGGGTTTCAGTGTCAGGATCGCTTCAGTTGTAAAGCCGACAGACGGCTCTACAAGTTTAAACAGAGTCCCAGCGGCAAAAGTCGCCGGGAGTCTGTTTAAACAGCCCCGATGCTGGCAACGTTCACTGTACGGCGTCAGTCACGAAGGGGTTAAGCTATTTCATTAAAATTGTTACCTTACTGGGACCCAAGAAGATAATTCTTTCCAAAATGTCAGCAAAGGCAAACTAAGACAAATAACAATGGCCGTATCAAACTTTTGTAAACCTTAGTAAAGCAGAGAGAAATAAATACTTCATTATATTTTCTTTTAACTCGCAGTAGAGCCTTTTGTATGTGTCAGTCCCACCACCCCCCACCTTGCACACGCGTTAGTTTCCCACACGTGTCTATGCTGTCAAGCTTATTCCTTTAATTGTTTCAAAGGTTTTTAGAGGTGTGTTAGTGCCGTGGGCGGGAATATGCATGTCTTTTTCTTGCCATGGAAACAGACGTTACTTGTGATACTTTAACCTTCATTGTTTACAGACTACTTCTCAGATCACTTTAGTATACGATATGAAATATAGATAAATAAAGGGGTCTTTTCACGAAGCTGCCGAAGGATCTGGCCGTAGCTTCGGCCCATCCTTCGGCTAGCTTCTGCCCCAGGACCCCTATGGTTCAGTAGAACCGAAGGGGTGCTGTACTGGGCTATTCACTATAGCCCGTACAGCTCCCGAACATGGTCGAGCCGAACGCATATGCATTGGCTCGCTGAGCCGTGCTGAAAGCCATTGGCCGGCCGACAGCCTGCTTCTGACAGCTGGGCGGAGCCAGCCGTGATCTTACGGCTGGCTCCGGCCGCTTGCAGAGAGATCAGCGTCCTTGGTTACCTGCTAACCAGGGACACTGATCTCCAAACAGCCAACTCTCACTGGCGCCCCGGGAGTCTCCTGCTCCCGGCCGCCAAGGAGAAACGCTGCTGTGTCTTTTTTTCTTTATTCTGACACGGAGCGATGTCAGAATAGAAAAAAATAATAATAATGATTTTTCCCATTGAAATGCATTGGTACACTACTATTGGCTATTTCAATTTGCAATAGCCAATAGTAAACTAGCATTGTACCCGCTCTCTGCTGCAGTTCTCCATCAGGTCCATCAGCAGAGGGCGGGTACAATGCTAGTTTACTATTGCAAATTGAAATACCCAATAGTAATGTACCAATGCATTTCAATGGGAAAAATCTGTTTTTTTTGAGTCGAACTCCTTCTGCACTTCGGGTCGGCCAAACATACTGAGCATGTTCGGCCGACCCGAAGCCACGCGCAGCAAGCCGATATACGGCTGAAATCAGCCGTACCAGCCTGAAGTGAATAGCCGAACAGTGTTCGGCTCACTTCACTTCAGGTCGGTCATTCACTCGGCTGTCTACGGCAGCTTAGTGAATACACCCCAAAGTTTACTGTACCACTCATTCTGTGCTTACCAAACTAGGCTCTGTTTGCTAAATGGTCATTTGGCCACCCAGCACGTCCTCAACCAAATTTGGGTCCCATTCCACACCTTAACATGGGCATTTATTCTGGATCAGTCAGTCAGTTTTTTAGACTGATCCAGACTGATGCCCAGGATATGTCTGAGGGTGAGTGTATGTAAATAGACATGCATCTGTTTACATTTGCTTACACCCGAAGCCGTCTAGGTCTGAGAAAGAAAATGGAAAAGGTTTTGGTTCTGTGGGACACCTCCTGTCAGTGATATAGCACTAGGGTGGAGAACGAGAGTCTGTGACAGGGGGTGTTCTGGGCTGTAACCCCAAACTGGCAAATCCTTACTAATAAGTAGCAGCAAAAACTTTCTTTCTTCAAAGGCCAGAAAAAAACATGAAAAAAAGATAGTAATGGGACTGATGTTTTTTTATGCAACTGAACTGATGAGGCCCATGTGAAAGGAGCCTAAGACCCCATTCACACAGGTGTAATATAGAAAAACACAGTCCCTATGTTGTGAACTTTAAAAATTGTTTAATCACAATGAATATAGATAGATTAATGAGGACCTTTTTTACATGACAAGTATTGGGATAGTAAAATATTCGTGTGTCATACTCCGGCTCTATAAAGAGAGATGAGCGATCATGTAACCACCGATTGCTCAGCTCACAGCTTCTCCCTGCAGAGAGCAGTCACTGTCAGTCACCATTACCTGCAGGGATTCCCCCCTCCTCTCTCTGTTCCTCAAGCACACACTGGAGGAACCGACAGGGGAGGGGGCGGGCCCTGGCTCTAATAAGTAAGAGCCAGCTGTCACTCATGCAGTGTATCCCAACAATATTGTCGGGATCCTGCTTGGCTGCAGCGCGGCTCTTCTCTGTCAGCAGATAGCGGACAGTACAAATTTCTATCTAAAAAAATAATGCCTCTCCATCACTTTACCCAGTTTAAGTTTCTCTCTAGTACCTAATAAACTTATTTTTCTTTTTTATACTTGCACATTCAATTTTCTGTTTGTGACATTACCTATAGTGAGTGCCTTGTAGTGGTACCCTGTTTCCCCGAAAATAAGACCTACCCTGAAAATAAGACCTAGCACTATTTTTCAAGATTCCTGTAATATAAGACCTACCCCGAAAATAAGACCTAGTTGGGTGGTGGCATGTGAGGGGGAACTTGAAGAGCAGGAGACATGGTATCAGCCTGCAGGGACACACTGTATTAAGGGGATGACAGGGGACTCCCTCCGGCCAGCGCAGTGACAGGGAGCACTCCAGTACCATACTTCACCAACTGCTGTCCCCCTGAAGGCACTGTTTAATGTAATGGTAATGTACTGTGTACCGGTAAATGGTACCGTACTTTACCGCGCTGTCCACTGTCTGATGTCCCCTCTGCTGCACCGCTGGTACCACTGTCCCTGATGGCAAAGGAAGCCGGTGCTGTAGAAAGCAAGGCTGCGGCGGCGAAGGGAGCAGAGTAGCATTAGCCGATACTTCCTCTATAGTGCCGGTTACTAACTTTGAACATAACTTTGGATTGTTGTACATTTTGTTGCACATTAAAAACAAATAAGACATCCCCTGAAAATAAGACCTAGTGTCTTATTTTTGGGGAAACACGGTACCTCTATTTTTCTACTCATACTTTTTAGATTTCTTAGTGTTGATATATTTATTTGCCCTTTTCTTTTCTCCTTCCTACATGGCTACCCACCACTATACTTTGCTCCAGTGTTTATATACTGGGAGTGGGAATAAAAACACTGGTGCTCAGTACCCGGGTTTCTCAATAGATAGGGGCAGCGGAGCCTGGGATACAGTACATGGCAGGCAAGGGGGCACTTTGGGGAGGGGGGGTTTGCAGACCCCACCAAATCACTTCTTCCAGAAAGCCAACAGTCAGCTTGTTAGATGCATATACAATCCCATTTGTGTGCCTGTGTTTAAAGACTTCTGCTGCTGAAGTCAGCCGTATGGCAGCCAATAATAGGATAAAATATCAAAACCAGCCTTTGTTGCAATAGTCAGGCTTTAATTCTGCATCCTTCAAAACTAATTTCTCTGAGCCCATTTTGTCCTGGACCTGTCCCAGCCTGTGACTGGACAATGACAGGAGAAGTAGTACAGTGATGAACTCCTCTTTCTATCTCTGCTTTCTCCTATCAGCATGTTTCTTGTGAGCACATGAACTAATTGGCTCCATGTAGGGCTTTTTTCCTTTCACACACCAGCTGTGCTGTACATGGTCTGCAAGAGTCTGTTACCTGATCAAATTCAGGTACTTACACTGCTTGCATTTATTATATTATTAATTAATATTATATATTATTGAATACAGAGCATTCATTTGTGTTTTTATATCTGCCTGGAGTCCAGCTGTAAGTTTGTATGAACATGTTGAAAAATCTGCTGCTGTATAGTTTTGCTGACCTTTTTTTCTTTAGGTACAACAATAAAACTTATAGGGTTGATGACATTGATTGGAACACCAAGCCAACAGACACATTTCCAAGGAAGGACGGCAGCGAGATTACGTATGTGGACTATTATAAACAGGTACAAACTATGTTTTAGTTCTTAAAGTATTATTAAACGCTGATACTTTTTTCTTCTACTTTTTGAATCCAGATCAAATAAATATACATTGGTCACCAGAAGGAAAAAACAATTACCATGGTGCTAATGTATTCTAATTATAAAGTCTGAAATTGCTACCTTGCAGCTGTCTGCATAGGGAGTTACATTAAAAGGGGAATCTGTGCTATGTGCATACTCCCTTATATGTGTATCTAAAGGGATGTTGGGGATGCTTTTTTCCATGTACCAGCAGAAAACATTGTAATCTGTCCTTTCTCCCAAAACCTTCAACATATTTTCTTTTGTCGATACTTCCAGACACTACACTAAGCGTGTGCTGTGCAGGTAGGCGGGCACTAAATAAGCAGGATATGTGGAACAATGTTAAAGGTTTAATTTTTTTATAACAAAAGTTCACACATTATTACTATTATATCCGGTCAGCTTAGAAATTAGTATACGATTGAAATGTTAATTCCTAGTTAATGTAGATGGGTATACATTCATTCATTTATAGGGAGCTTCTTAGTCCTGTGAAGTTTTTGCTCCCTTTAGTACAGCACAAGCAGAACTGATCTGATGCTCTTGACTGAAATCGGTGAATCCTGCAGGCAGAACTCCTGCTGTGGGCTTTGTTGAACTCAAGGCAATGCAGCTTAATCGTACTTTTTCATCCACTTGCAACCACCTGAGATTGAAAGGACCCGTATACCCAGTAGGAGCCATTGCCTGAGGTGAACTCTAGAAACTGTGTCTGTTCGCCTCAGTTTGACTTATTCCAAATGGAGCTTCACGCTGACTGTGCTGGACCCCTGTGTACACATCCAGACCATTCAATATTCCACCAGTGCTAGAATATATATGTGATCTGTACCTTATAGAAGAATGCGCAGGTGCAGCTGTATAAAGTAGGAGATACAGTCTCTCTTTACTGTTACTACATACTGTACATTTCCTCTTTGGTTGGAGGCTTTTTGTTCAGTGAAGATGTGAAAATGAAAGAGAGAAGCTGATTTCTTCCCTTAACCAGTTGCCGTCCGCCCGTTGCAAAAATAACGGACGGACGGCAGTCGCATTGGCGGGTTGCCGTCTCCAGACCGCATTTTTTCTCTGCTCGCGCGTGCCCCCTATCCAATGTAAAGAGCCATTACCGGCTGTTTCACATATACCCGATCGGGACCCCTCACCTTCAATTCCGGTATCTGCTGCCCCATCATTGTTATCCCCCTATATAATATCAATAACAATAAGTGTAAAAAAATATAAATAAAAAAAAGTTTTAAAACAATGTCACATATAAAAAAAAGTTTTAAGAAACCCCCAAAAATTCTTACGATCCCCACCCCCACGTTTACGCGCATATAAAGGTAAATACGCGTCCGATGCACCAGCGCAAAAACGACAATTGCGCTACACACATTACATATCGCCGCAAACGTTGCAGTTAGAGCAATCATTGTAGGGCCATCAATCACTGATAACACTAAACACTAAAAAGCTTTTAAAGCGTCGCCTGTGGCCAATTTTGGGTATTATAGTTTTTTGAGGTTTCGTACGCGCACGCAATTTTCTAAAAAAGGGTATAAAATTAATTTCAGTACAGCGTTGCAAGTACCACAGCGCTGAATACTGAAAAATGGCCTGGATGGGAAGGGTTTAACACCGCGGATGTCAACTGGTTAAGATGTTTACCTTTTATCTTCTTGTTCCATTGGTTATTATTGTGTGCTCCTTGCCTCAGATTTTGTAAATAGGATGTTTTAAAGTACACGTGTCATGGTGGTGGGCTGACATTGCTGGCTTCATTCTAGAAATGTTAGTTTCCTTGCTGTGTCTGGCTTGAATACTTTTGAGTCAGAGATCCAAAACAAGCATATCAAATAAGCGTCAGAAGTATCAGAATTCCTATTTCGTTAGCTCAGGGGTAGCCAAACTCTGGCCCTCCAGCTGTGGGTGAAACTACAAATCCCATGATGCATCTCTCTCCTTGAGTCATGTCTGTGGCTGTGAAAATCTTGCAATGCCTCATGGGATTTGTAGTTCCACCACAGCTGGAGGGTTTGACTACCCCTGCGTTAGCTTATTGTAGGTCAGTGCGCAAGTTAACGCTGAAGCATTACCAGAAGCATAACAGCCAGTGATCTAGCACTCTTAAAAGGAAAAGCCGGCATTGGCACCCTACAAAATCCTATCATGCCAGGTTTACTTTCTTTAAACGGTTCTGCAGGGGGCTGTGGATGGCTCTATGTATACTGCTATGGAGTATGATGATATGAATCAATTAAATAATCTGAATGGATTGGGCTCTTGGTGTTTTTTTTTTTCTTTCCAGCAATATAATCTGGAGCTGACTGATTTATTCCAACCCATGCTGGTCAGCACCTTGAAAGTTAAGAAGAATGATGCAGCTGATGCTCCCCGTGCTGTGCACCTGATTCCAGAACTGTGCTATCTTACTGGTATCGACCATCATTTGTTCAGATGCTTTGCTTCTATTTACTGATTATCATCCTTCGTTGATAATCAGATGCAGACGGGCCATATAGAGGACTACAAAACCCAGCAATAGTACATTATACAGTGCAATTCAGAATACCGCCAGCATTATAGCTGGTGGTATTCTGCATTGTGCTGCATAATGTACTATTGCTGGGATTTGTAGTCCTCTATAGCTGGTGCCATTCTGCATTCATTGCATTTTTTTTTTTTACTTATTTTACTTCCACTGCTCCAAGCTTGCTCCTGTGATGGACTGCAATCTCAATACAAACTAGTAGTCCCATCACTGGAGCCATTTTTTACATTTATTTTATTTTTATCCGATTAACCAATTAATCGAACTTAATAATCGGCTAACTAATCGATTTTGAAAATAATCGTTAGCTGCAGCTCTAAGTAGAATATACTTTTCAGAAGCCACAGTGTAGTGGAAGTCTGAAGTTTGTATTTAAAACTTGCCTTGCCTTCATATAAGTAGAAAATGGTGGATTTAATTCAAGGACCAGTGAAATTTCCCATTCTTGGCAGTCTTATTCTTCATGATGGATTGTTACAAGATGTAATTTTCTTGACAGAACTTCAGTATGTCTTTGCAAGGCAAGCTCCCTAAAATGCTGCTACTGGCACAGGACTAGCGGGCTATGATTCAACTGCCCTCTAATGAATGAAGCATTGTGCATATCTTTAATGCACCAAAGAGGTTGACACACTGTACAGCCAGAAGGTTTGTGTCATTAAATATTTAGCTAACACTCATAAAATAGACACAGCATACATGCCAGCAATGCTGTCTGTCGCCCACTCAACATCCAGACTCATTTGTCAGCTTACTATAAGTGGTTTGTACTTTGAAGATTAACTCATTGGGTACCAACCAGTGTCTATGTTGTTTTCCCTTTCCATGAGTGTACAGTTTTGGGTGGGTGCCACCTAGTACAATCAGCTGCCATCATACCCAGAAAAAAAAAGTTACATTATATGCATATTGTGAAAGAACTACTCACATGCAAAGTAACAAAGATCTACAACATTTAATTGACCTGTCATTAAATTTCAGGTTTGAAATGAATTAGTAAGGCACACACATGCATTGCCAGTGTACATAAAAAAAAATAGGTTTGCTTTAAAGTAGAACTGTGGCTAGACTATGAGCTATGACTATGACTACTAGGGCTTTATGACTCCGTTAGTGCAACTTGGTGCTCCACCTTATCGCAAAGGCTTAAATGCCCTCAGCCACCCTTGTCAAAGCATTCCTTGCATTCCTGTAAGTCAGGTTCCAGTACTCAGACCCACAAATCCACTTCTACCCTCTCAGACTCAGACGGTTCTAAATGTCTCTGGCAGTTCAAGTGATCAAAACCTGCAGATAAATCTACTTCTGCATGAAGGTCCGCCACCACCAGTTCCAGGGATGGGGGGGGGGGAAGCTCTAATTATTTGCTCTGAGATTTGGGAAGCTCACATAGTCGAGTCACGGGTGTGGTAAAGGAGTATCAAAATGTTACAAATGAGAGATTAACCTTCATCCTCCACCTCAAAATTTGGCTTTGTGTCTTTCCGTGTCTCCGCAACATCAGACGGGCCATCTTACAGTCATTCCGAGATCGTTGACCCAGGGAGTTATCATTTTCACTCCTCAAACAAAAAAACTTCAAGCCTGTTTACAGGTTTGGAAGCAAAAGGAGGCATTCGTCCAATCCTGGATTTAAAGGCTCTCATTGGCTTTGTACATCCTCAGATGTTATGAATGAAATTATTTCGGTCGGTTGCTGTCTCCCTTCATCTCGGAGACTTTTTACGTATTTTCACATTCCCATTTTTTAGGTCATTAGCGATTCTTCGCTTTGCCGTGGATGACAACCACTAACAGTTTGTGGCCCTTCCTTTCAGCCTGGCCTTGACCTACACAAAGGCCCTCGCATCAGTTCTGTGTCTCACAGGTATTTCAGTCATTGGATACCTGGACAATCTACTGCTACCAGAGCAGACCTCTTTGACTTTGGAATCAAATGTATCAATCACAATGCAAACCTTGGATGACTTAGAGCCTGAACTTTGAGAAGTCATCTCTGATTATATCACATGGTTTGGGGTACCTGCATCCGCTCTTGATTACCTCTCAGGCCTTACTTCCCCATGTTAAAGAAACTGCAGAATCAGATTTGACAACATTACTCTAGACAAGGTCTCCCCTATGGAGCTGCATACGAGTCCTGAGACCTTGTGGTTGTTCACTATTGAGGAGGAATTGAAGCTTTGGATCAACATCCTAGAGCAATTTGTTTGCCATTACTTTACTGGAACCCTCTTCTGACCAGTTCTCCATTCAGGGTTTACCTGGACAGTGACTTAGCTGTGAGTTTCACCAGGAATGTTGTGACAGAGATAGAGCCTATTCTGCTCTGAGTGCAGTTTCATCTTCTCACAATCTCAGCAGTGCACATTCCCGGAATAGAGAAGTGGAGGACAGATTTGGTCAGCAGACAATGTGTGAACCTGAGGAAATAAAGATAGAAGTCACCAGCACTCACTTGTAATGGGCAAAAAGCAAGAGCACTTTTATTGATGCGTCACATGCTTCATAAAGCCAACGTTTCGGGGCCACATATGGTCCCTTCATCAGGGCGACATTGTGACCTGGGGAGATAGGCTCTTCATCAGGAGGTGTTCTGGGGCACGTCTGCTTTATGGGACTGCAAGTGTGGATCTGCTAGGTTCTCAATTCAACAGGGATCTGGACAGATTTGTTTCCAAAACATGGAACATGACGGCAAATGCAGAGGATGTCTTAGTAACACCATGGGATCAGTGTACCTTGATTCATGCTTTTCCTATGCTGACACTTTTACCTGGTCCTCTTTAAAGGATTGAAGCCAGGGGCATTCCTTTCATTATTAAAGCTCTTATTTGGCCTTGAAGAGTGTGCTGCACCAACCTCGTTCTTTTGTTAGGCAACACACAATGGCCTTTTCCATATAGGCCAGATCTGTTACCTCAAGGACCAATTTTACACCCTGCTTCTTTGCTTCTTATTTTCTAGCTTTGACAGCTTGGCTGTTATATTCCAGGTACTGAAAGAGGCATTTTAAATTTGCTTATGTCGGCACATGTTCACTCCAGGGAGATCTCGCTCCATTGCCTAGATATGGCGAAGGCCATTAAAGTTTGCCTTTCTGCCTATTCCTTTTAGGCAGACTGATTCCCTATTTACCATTTTAGAGTCTTGTAAAAGTGGTTCTCTGGCTTCCAGATCAACTTTTTTTAAGTGGATTAGACAGGTAATTATACAAGCCTATGAGTTGCAACATAAAGTGCCTCCTCGTCCAGTGAAAACTCTCTCCACTAGGGTACTCGCTGTTTATTGGGCTTTCTACCATCAGGCCTCTGTGTCTCAGATCTGTAAGGCTGGTTTTCTGTACATACGTTCTTCAAGGTAAATACTAGGTTGATGTATTTGCCTCCTCCAATGCTAGGTGGTTCGATTGAACTGTTCTGCAAGCACCTATTGATTGCCCTTGGTTTCCCTTTTGTTTGTTTTTTTGGGGTTTTTTTTCCTTCTTTGGATGGTTCACCTATGTTTGGGTATACCCGCTTCTCTGTCTGGATTGTATTTGGACATCCCTAGGTTTCTTACTATCAAGATGTGTCCCTCAATGGGCCATAAAGAAAATAGGGTTTTTATACTCAGCATAAATCTTTTTCTCAGAGGGACACAGCTTTCTCCACTCATGCTATTATTCTGTTTTCAACCACTTGCTACAACTGAGCAGATGCGCTTTGGATTGGGGGTGGGGGGTGGTTAGGGACCCAAATGAGGCTGGCTTACAATTTTCTATGTTCTAGTCATTTCTCCAGTAGGACGCAGTATAGCCTTAGGTTTTCTATTATCAAGCTGTGTGATTGTACCCTATGCAGTCTGCCTGTAGCATTACATGGAATATATGGCAAAAAGCTGTTGTGCCACCAATTTTGTAAAGCCTTCTCTGTCTGGCTGTAAAAAAGAAAAATATATATACAATTGTTAATTTAGGTACATTGGGCGGACCTTCTGACTTTATCAATTTCCTGCAAAGAATGGATTGACTTATTGCCTCCAGTTACCTCTTTAAGCTCTGAAGAAATTGAAATGTGGTGGAAGTCATTGTGAGTTATGGTGGTAATTGTGTCTTGTCTTTGTTTTCTTACAAGGGCTGTCAAGCCGCGCCCTTACGGACTTCCGTCTGATGAAGGACCTGGCCATGGAGACTCAAGTAAACCCGGAACGCAGGCAGCAAAGATTGCAGAGCCTGGTGGACAGCATTGAGGGGTAATCCATTTCACAGGCTGCAGTCTTGTTTCCAATACATGAGTTAAATTACTCTGAATTTGATTGTGTCCAGAGCATGCCAGGAAAGGTTACATTCATGTCACGGTAATGCTTCAATTCAAGAAAGAAGCTGAACTAGTACTATTTACTTTTAGTGGCAGCCTGTGCCCTTAAAAACAATTCAGAAAGCAACCACTCTTTCTTGTGGGTGTTCTGGTTTTGGGATCCTGTTTTAAAACTTTTCACCCCTCTCCCCTCCTGTACATCTCCATCTTTTCTCTGTATGTGACCTGTATATAAACACTTAACCACCCTTATGCTTGACATTTGAGTATTGCACATGTACATTTACCCCTTCACCACCGCCTCCTCTGTGTATGACCTATTCATTTATGATTCGCTGTATCTAGCAAACCATTACCAAGCTTCATGTTTTAACCACCTCAATACCAGCAGGTTTCTTCATTTAAAAAAAAAATTAGATCACCTTGGGGTGTCTATTTTCTAAAAAGTGGTCATTCTGGATGCTGGTGTTGTCTTGGAATTTATACTATATGTTTTATAACAGAAAGTAAGGCATTGTTTTCAAAATTTGTAGTCTTTTTTTTTCTTCATATAGTAAAAAAAAAATATCCGATGGTTATTAAATACCACTAAAATAAAGCTCTGTCTCAAAAAATGATATACAATGAATTTGGGCACATTGTTGTATGATTGAGTAGTTGTCAGTCAAACTATCACATAACTGAACATGGCCTGGTAATAAAGGGGCATATACAGGTTGCCATTGATAGCTCCAAGTAGTGGTCATAAATCAGCGTGGTTCCTTATGTGATAAAAACTGATCATGGTGATTGCAGAGGTATGTGGGTGAACAGACCTCCTGACTGGAACTGTTATTGCAGCTGTCACCATACAGTACATCTATCTTTGTGCACTTACTATGTGCTCAGCATGAAATGCAGTGTTAGAATAAGATGTTACAATAGATAAAAAAGGCAGGCAAACTCAAATAGCTTGCTCTCAGCTAGCTAACTCCAATATTGGTGCTCTTCATGATAACACCAGCCAAATCCACATCCGTTCTACTGGAATCCTTGAGATATCTAAGACCTTTTATATGGTTTGTATATTTCTAAGATTCACTATACTAGTACTGATTTGCATCTCTTCCTGGAGTGTATCTTCTCTTTATACCTTCTTTCCTTACGTGCGGTAGATAGAACTTTGTTAGACTCTCCACTTATGCATCATAAGTTTGACTTGGCGGTAGCTAATTTTCCCAATTGTAAGGCTCACGGGGTGGATGGCCTCCACATTGAAATTTACAAACACCTTGCTATGAGCCATTTTGCAAACCTTAAATGAGGCACCTCTGACTAATTACCCCCTTTCAGGTATGAAGCCTCAATTGTGGTGATACTGAAGAAAGATAAGGATTTGCTTCTTCCTGACTCCTGCTGGCCTATCTGGCTTATTTAAAAATTCTGGATAACGAACTGCCCAACAGGCTGAATTAATGATATCCAGTACAGTCCCCTCCGCCAAATGGGCTTCATGTCCAAACTTTTCCCTGCTAATAATATCAGAAGAGTTTTTCTGAATGTGAAACTCCCGTTGATAATATGGGCAACAGGAGTTGGCACGACTTTTTGCAAGGGGGTTAAATTACTCTCTACCTGCGCCTTGGCCTCTGGGTAAATGGCCTACATTATTCTGCTTTTACATTGCAGTGTAGAATTAGGCAAGGGTGTCCAGTCTCCACCACTGGTTTTCTGCAGTGGCAGTTGAGCCCCTAGCTTGTCTGTTGTAGTAATTTGCAGATGTATTTGGGATTCATAGGGGGCTAGGGGTGCTGCAGTGTCCCAAAAACTTTGGTGGTGGGGCGCATTGGTCCAGTTGTTGGCTCAGGGTTTTGGACAAGGGAGGAAACCAACTTGTCCATCATCAATGTTCTGGAGCTGTGAATGATCTGATTGTGTCTACTGTATTGGACAAATATCCTTGAGGGACGACCAGTTGGAATACACTCAGACAATGCCATGGCTGTGGCATACATCAATCATCACGGGGGCACGAGGAGCATTGCAGTAATGATTGAAGTGAACCACATACTGCACTGGGCGGAAAATTATGTTTCATGGCCTCGTTGGTCCTGGTACACATCACAGACTCTTCCTCTCGCCTTCCCCTACGCCCAGATCTGCTGTCGCAGGATCTGATCGTCCATCCTGCTTTACCGTCGTTGGTGTTAATGGCACAGCTGTTGAGAGCCAGCCGTTAAAGAAGAGGAGTCTTTCTCAGGTGGTTATTTCTACGATGTTGGGAGCACATACTGTATATCCACTTCCCGGATGATCTACTGTCACACCTGGAATTGGCGCTGACTCGAGTATAAGCCGAGGGGGGCACTTTTCACCCAAAAAAATGGGCTGAAAATCTCGGCTTATACTCGAGTATATACGGTACTTTGCTTGATGCGATTCTTGTGGTTTCCATTGTAGAAAGTTTTTGATTAATCCGTATTTTGGCCTTTCTCCAGAAGTGTTTGGTTCTGAGCATGACCAATGGTCAGATTTCCACGCTGGTTCTTTTTCAGCGCCCTTTGGCTAGTCTTTCTCTGGTTTGTACCTTCGTTCAGGGAGTTACTCGCGTGGTCTTCCAGGAGACCTGCCTTGACTCCATCAGCTCTACAAAAGCCTCCGTTTGAGAACATTGAGGAAATCCAATTGTTTACTCTTTTCCAAAAGGTGGCCTTTTTGGTGGCTATTACCTTGTTTGTGGCCTTGTCATGCAAGCCTCCCTTCCTGGTGCCTTTTAGGGACAAGGTTGTTCTTCGCCCTCGTTTATATTTTTTGCCAAAGGTGGTGTCATGTTTTCATGTGAGTGAGGATACTGTTCTGCCCTTCTTTTGTCACTCTTTATTGTCTAAATGTTGTTAGGGCTGTTCGCATCTATCTTAATGCTACCTCTGTCTTTTGTATGACAGATTCCTTATTTGTGGTCACTGATGGCCCCAGGAAAGGGCAGGCTGCTTCTTCCTTCATCATTTGCAGATGGGTTTGCCAGACAGTTGTTCCGGCCTACACTAATAAGGTGTCACACTTTCCTGTGCACTGATTTGGTGCCGGGTTTTGTCCCCTGTCCAAGGTGCTGGGCTTCCTGCCAGTCTGATTTGAACCTAGTGCACCTGTTGCTCGGTGTTCAGGCATGCTAGTGCACTAGCGACTGGACCCCCTGTGCTTCCTGAAGCTTATTTGCTGTACTCTGAATATCTCCCAGTATTCTGAATCCTTTGCTGTGTGATTCTCTGTGCTCTTGATTCCTGCTGTGTTCCCAGTGTGACCCTATGGTTTTTGTCTGTGTTCCTCCATAGTATTTCCTGTGTGCTGTTTGTTTGTCCTTACTGCTCTTACCCCTGCTCTGGCTTACGTTCATACACCCTTGCTTTCATGTGTTTGCTTTTCCCTATTTACCTACACCAGTCTGCAGTACCCATTCCGCTCTTCAGCACAGTATGTCACCCACCTGTGTTCTTGTACATTTAGTTATTTGTTTCTCCATGTGTTTTCTGGACCTCTGTGTATGCGCTATCCTGCAATATCTATTCCTCCTGCGTCCTCTGTGAATTGACCCTCTGTGTTTTCCTGCTTTCAGTGCTGTAGATCCTTACCTGTGTTCTAGTGCATTCTATGGATTCCTATTTTTTTGTGTCTGTTCTGCAATCTGCACATCCTGGTTTCCTACTTTCCATCTACCTGTCACTGAGTCCCGTGTTCCAGTGCTGTTCTGTGTTCTTACTCCCTTGTGACTTTGTTAGCTATGTCTGCACTGGAGTGTTAGAAGGCTGCGCTGCATCCCCCCTGATTGTGGGGATGCAGCGCAGCATCCCCACAATCAGGGGCTCTGGAGATGACCAGGCCATCCCCAGATTCTGCACCTTTAGCACAACCACGTTATATGTGCAGTCATCCTGTCCCCACGCTCCCTGTGTCCAGTGACTCAAATGGCCCTTCAGTTCCTGGGACCATTGACCCAGATCGCCCTGTAAGTCCTGGAACTAGCATCCACTGTGCCCTCAGTTCCCAGACCGTGACAAAGGGTCAGGAACCTCCTTTCCCTGTTACTCCTCATTTCACCAGGGCACTGCGTGGAGGTTTTGCAGACTGCACTTTGAGAGTCCAGATGGGTACTTCCAGTTCTGTTTCTTGTTTATTCTGTTTAGGCCTTCCCTGTATTTGACATTGCTTTGGGACGTCCCAATGGTCAAGATGTTTTGATGGTAATATCCTTCAATGAGCGGAAGAGAAAATAAGATTTTTGTACTCCCCATAAAATCCTTTTTTCTGCGTTCATTGAAGGACAGCACCGCCCTGTTGTGAGTGCATGGTGTTTGTCTTGGTTCTGTGTAGTGCTTGCTACTAATTTAGTAGGTTGTTGCAGACAAGGGGTTTGGCCTCCAGTGAGGAGCTGCCCCTGGGTTGGCTTTGTGAGTTTTTAAAAATTTGTATTTCAAGTGTCCTACTTCTGTAGGCGGCGATATAACCTAATGGTCAAGATATTCTGATGGCTGTGTCCTTCAATGAATGCAGAGAAATAGATTTTACGTTGAGTACAAAAATCCTGTTTTTTAAATCATTAGCAAAAAACTGATAAAAGACAATTAAAAAACATATGACTTGAGAAATGAAATAAAACTGGCACAAAGCCATTATAGTTTTCATTTAACAATCCAATTAAAAGATTTGAAGGTTAATAGGTTTACCAGATTTATTATACTGTTTTTTATTTATTTGTTTACTGTTTGTCTCGTCATTTAAAAAGTATGGTTGATGCACTTAGCAGTGGGACAGTATTTATTTTTAATGACATTTGAAGGTCCAGTTTCATGACACCTTCCTATACCTTGGTGCTGCCAGAAAGGAAACCAAGCTAGAGAAAGCTTGCATTATTCATTGGCTGATTTATGCTTTCCGCAGATGTTCAGCAGCGAGTTCCGAACTGACAAAGTGGGGAATGCGATTGGATAAGCAAATATCCCTTACCGGTCGTCTGATGCCCCCAGAGAGAATTTGTATGAGAGACAATATAGTAAGTACCCTCTGTAATGGTGGCATACATCTTATATACATCTTATAATTGAATTTAGTAACAGAGATTGTGTTGTGCAGTTTTTTCATAAATAGAATGATATACCACTTTAAAGCTATATTTGAGGCAGATGTTGTATTTAAACCATTGGATTTCTTTACCATGTAGGTACAAATACTGTGTAAGACATATATTTTTTTTCCTCTGTTAGTGTCAACCTATGTCAGCTGCTGACTGGGGCCGTGATACTCGGGATTCAAGAATAATCGCCGCAAAACCCCTGAACAGCTGGCTGCTGCTTTTCAGCCGTCGCAATGAAGACGTAGTTGAGAAGCTGCTCTACAACTTGCAGAAGGCTGGCAGTGGAATGGGCTTTGATATCGAACACCCCAAAATGTGAGGATTTATTTTCTGTATACAAAATAGATTACAAACATGAAAAAGGTTCTTAACTTTAGTGCCATCTAAATGGTGCAGTGCTGTCCACCAAAGGAAGATGTCCATGGACAGGGAAAGAGGTGCTGTCTATAGCATCACAGAGAGCGGCCCGGCAGCACTAGTCTCAGCACAGTTCCAGTTTATTGGTCCTATTTTATAAGCGCCATTTCATTTGTCTAACCTCAGTTAAGCTTGGGAAAGGTCTGATAGCAAGAACTTTCCTTTTTACATTGGCAGTAATAGTGGAACTCTTGCCAGAACCCAAAATTCCAGTGTGTGTATATCACTGTATTCATATATATTTCCTTCCTTAATATTATCAACTTTTTTGAATATATAAAATAAACGGACAACATTGATGAGGAGCAGGAACCAAAATATGCCTTTATGTACCTTTTAATCCTCCACATAGCTTTGGTGTACTTGGCATTCCCCCGGTCACATACTGTATGCCCTGACTGCTTTAACTCTGGTATAAGCTGCTCCTCCAAAGTCAGCAGTGCCCCTTCATTCCATTCAATTGCATATTATTGTTGTTTGCTCTGTTTTCAACTTCAGTGGTTCTGTGATATCTTATTCCCCCTTATTAGTTTTTCTTTGTTGGCAAATCTCTGCGCAGACAGCCTGAGTATTTAGCAGTCCCTGTGTAGGAAAGGTATCGGTGCAGCACATTGTCCCATCCGCACAGATCCTTACTGACTCATAGGCTTAGCTATTAGACAAAGGCTGCAAGTTAAATCCTCAGTCACTTGGGAAGATCTTATGATGTTTCTTGCATCTGTTGCTGTGTTTCCTCTCTAGTCTTTTCATGTGAAGAAATAAACTGAAACATCGGGGATTAATGGTATTAGTTGTTTGCATATGTATCACTTGTTTGCATATTCTTCTTTTTAAAGGTAGCATGGTGCGTTTTGGGAAGGAGCTGATGCAGCAGCACAGAACCGTTTAACCTCTTTTATGCAAATAATAAAAAAAATTACATTTTAAAGTGGAACAGCAAACAAAACATTTTTTCTTTAGATTTGAATTAAGTTGTGGGGGGGATTAGAACTGTTGCATTAATAGGTTATATTGCTGTCTGTCCCCCTATTGTAGAGGGCCACACATGCTTTCTAAAGAATTACTGGAAATTCAAAATTTTAAAGCAGAATTCTGGACAAAAAGTTTATTAACCCTTGCAGTGGAGCTACCCCTGCACTGCAAGGGTTGACTGGTCAATTTGGTCTAGAGAGAAAAATAACAAAGTTATACTGACCCAATCCTCAGAGCTAGCTGGCAGCGACAGAACTCCCTCCAGCCTGTCTGCGGCAATGGTATGACCCTCAGCGTCCTCACACAGGGTATAGAACGTGATGGCTTGAGGATCCTTAGACCGCGGCAGCGGTTGGGGAGTGAAGCTGGAAGGACCGGCCTAAGAGCAAGTGGTTCTAGGGAGGAAAATATCCTCAGTCCTCGGGTATATCCTCGGGTGAGTATAACTTTTGTATTTTCCTCCCTAGACACAAACGAGCGGCTAACCCTTGCAGTGGCGGAGTAGCCCCACTGCAAAACTGTAATTGAAACACAAAGTGAGGGGAAATCACATTATTTTTCTTAATTGAGAAATTCCTTATTCGTGATGGGTCTATGAGAAGTGAAGGGGATTTTCTCTAGTGTGGACACAAACAGCAGTAAATACTTGGAAGAGGTTCTGACTTGTTATCAATTAACAAATTGGAAAGTAAATGAACAAAAGAGAAATCCAAATCGAATCAATATTTGGTGTGACCATCCTTTGCCTTTTTATGGGTACACTTGTACACAGTTTTTGAAGGAACTCGGCAGGTAGGTTGTTCCAAACATCTTGGAGAACTAACTGTTATGCTGAAGATAGTTCTTAATGACATTGGCTGTATGTTTGGCATCTTTGTCCACCTGCAGAACAAATTTGGGGCCAATCATGGCATGGTATGGCATGATGGATAAGTATCTGCTTGTATTTCTCAGCATTGAGGACACCATTGATCCTGACCAAATCTCCAATTCCATTTGCAGAAATGCAGCCCCAGACTTGAAAGGAACCTCCACCATGCTTCATTGTTGCCTGCAGGCACTCGTTATTGTACCGCTCTCCATCCCTTCATAGAACAAACTGCCTCCTGCTACATCCAAATATTTAACATTTTGACTCATCAGTCCAGAGCACCTGCTGCCCCAGTTCCTATGTTTTCGTGCAAAGTTGAGTCGCTTAGCCTTGTTTCCACTTTGGAGGTATGGCTTTTTTGGTCAAATTCTTCCATGAAGACCACTTCTGGCCAGACTTCTCCGGACAGTAGATGGGTTTTCCTGGGTCCCACTGGTTGTTTCTGCCAGTTCTGTGCTGATGGCACTGATGGATATCTTCCGATGTTGAAGGGAAGTAAGCATGATGTGTCTTTCATCTGCTGCATTAAGTTTCCTTGGTGGACCACTGCGTCTACAGTCCTCAACATTGCCCGTTTCTTTGTGCTTCTTCAAAAGAGCTTGAACAGCAAATCTTGAAACCCCAGTCTGCTTTGAAAACTTTGCCTAGGAGAGACCCTGCTGGTGCAGTATAAATACCTTGGGGGGAATTTCTCAAAGCAATTATGACAGTTTTAGCCTCTTGGATCGTTTTTTTAATGTGCAAATCTGTCTTTTAACACGTGCCCCTGTTTTCACCTGAGCTTGCATTACTTTTCCAACTGCACATGTTTTTGGCACGTGTTTTGACAAGAGCTTGCTCTACTTTTTTCATCTGCATGTTTTTTGCACCTGTTTTCATCTGCACTTGTCTTGCGGCTGTATGAAACTGGAACATCACCTAAGAAAACAATCACAATTTAAGAAGTCCCCATGACCACTTCTTCAAGAAGAGACAGTTAAGCTTTTTGCCTGAAGTTAGAAGTCTTATTTCCTGGAGTCTATTAAATCTCATTTATGAACAACATTACACAAGCATCATAAATCTGGTGCAAATGTATTCTGTGCAAGTTCAAACACTCGCAATTGCTATGATAAATTCCCCCCCTATATGTCTAAGGAAAAATGACATTTATTATCAAGGCTCAGACTGCATTGATAAATAAGGCGCAAATAACGTGGAAAATTTGTCACTTTAAAGTAATAGGATAGAAAAGTGGAGCAACTCCCTTGATAAATCCCCCCCCCCTTTGTGTCTTGTTGACATGCTCAGTCTTGCCATAGTGTATGACCTGTTACATGAAATTGTCTTCCACATCCTCACCTTAGTAGCAGAGTTTGGCTGTTTCTCACCCAGTTTTAGGCCCCATTCACACTGAGCGACATGAAAATTGCGTGATTTTCCGCGTGATTTCATATGAGCGATATTGAGCGACTTGTCGCGTGACACCGCGCAACTTTTTCCTATTGGGCTGTATGCAATCAGGAGAAAAATAGCGATATTGAGCGACAGGATGTGAACAGCTCCATTGAAATGGATTGGAGAAGCTACATAGAGCGATATCGCGTGGAAATATGAGCGATATCGCTGCACAAATCGCTCAATATGAATGGGGCCTTAAGCCTCTTACATAGCTGTTTCAGTTAATGACTGTTTGAACCTACATATGAAATTAATGATCATTAGCACCTGATTGGTATAATTGGTTAATCATACACCTGACTCTAATCATACAAAATCCCTGACTTGTGCAAGTGTAAAGCTGGCCATACACCTTACAATTTATCTGCAGATTTTCTGTGGTCAGAGTATCAGTGCAACAGATTCCTCCATCTACACTTAACTGTGTGGACGGAGTAATCTCCACCTGGGCCAATCTGTTGCACTTTTTCCATCTGACCACAGAAAATCTGCAGATAATTGTAAGGTGTATGGGCACCTTTAGAACTGATGGTGGTTTGAAGCCAAAAGGGTAGTACATTTTTCTTTTGTTCACTCACTTTTGCAATTTGTAAATTAATAAAAATAAACAATACAAATATATATATTTTTGAAAGCATTCTCACAGCATTGTTTCACACCTGCCAAACATTTGTGAAAGAATGGGTCATTCTCTTTAGTCACCTTTGGGAGACTGCTAGCCAGGCCTTCTCGTCCAACATCAGTACCTCAAGCAAAACAAATGACAAACGCACTCAACAATTTGTCACCAACTATACAGTAAGGTGCACACGAAATGGGCTTTAAACAGTAGAAAGGTATCATGGCACACTCACAAGTCAGCATGTAAAAAAAACTTGTCTCACCAGTAAGATTTCAAATTGGGAGGTCGGGCTTCCTCCTGACAAACCTGCACCCAATTTGAAATCTTCTGCCCCCATGTGCTCCAAGATGGAGACTCTCATAGTTTAGAGTTAGGACCGCACTATAAGAGGTGCCTTGGCGCGGCTGTGCGGCTTTCACATTTTCTGCAGAAGACGTGTATCCAAACCTCTGTTATTAACCTTAGTGGTGAGACAAGTTTTTTTTACATGCTGACTTGTGAGTGTGCCATGATTCCTTTCTACTGTCAACATCAGTACCTGACCTCACAAATGCGCTTCTGGAAGAATGGTCAAACATTCCCATAGACACACTCCTAAACCTTGTGGCTACCTTCCCAGAAGAGTTGAAGCTGTTATAGCTGCAAAGGGTGGGCCAACTCAATATTGAACCCTACGGACTAGGACTGGGATGCCACTAAAGTTCATATTTGTCTAAAGGAAGGCAGGCATCCCAATACTTTTGGCAATATAGTATTATATATATATTAGGGCTAAGGAAATTAACGATTAATCCTTCGATTAATCGTTAATTTTTTTGATCGATCAAAGTCATACTCATCTCTCCGCCGGCTTCCGGGTCTTCCGTCGATGTCCGCGACGTCACCGGACTCCTCCCCCCTTCCACAAGTGGCTCTGTCGGCTAACTAAGGGAACGGGGTGGAGTCCGGTGACATCGATGTCCGTGACGTCACTGGACTCCTCCCCCTTTCCTTCGTTACCCGATGGAGTACACAGCCTCTCTCCCGGCCGCCCCCGAAGGAGAGTGGTTTAATATGCTCTCTTTTTTTACCGGAAAGGTTTAATCTGCTCAATCGAGCAGATTAAACCTTTCCCTGCAATCGTTTTTTTCTTTTCTGACATCGGGAGCCGCGGCCTGACCGTCAGTCAGAAAAGAAAAAGGCATACGATTGCATAGCTAGATTCCTATTGGCTATTGCACTTTGCAATAGCCAACAGCAAACTAGCTAATGCACCCGCCCACTGCTGCTGTCAATCAGCAGAGGGGGACCTGATTTTTTTTCTATCAGGTCCTCTTCTGGTGATTGAAAGCAGTAGGGGGCAGGTGCAATAGCTAGTTTGCTATAGGCTATTGCAAAGTGAAATAGCCAATAGGAATCTAGCTATGCATTCTTATGCCTTTTTTTATTTTTATTCTGACAACTGCAACTGGCAGAATACTAAAAAAAAAAAATCTGCAGATAGCAAAGAAGCTATTGCTTCCTGTGCGATCTGCCATAATTTCAGGGGGCTGCTCTCTCCCAGCCCCCCCTAACCCTCCATCCGCAGATGGAGGGGAGAGGGCACCTCCATGAAACAGAGGGACACCTCCCTGAAATTGCTTATTTCAGGTTGGGATCCCTGGCATTGACCTATACACATACAGCACAGCAATTAATTAAGTAATAAAATGAACTAGGATCACACTAATCCAGCACGTTATTATTCTGAGTTGCCCCACTAAAGCGGCGGCCATATTGAGTGGGGCACGTGAGATTAATAACGTGCTGGATTAGTGTGATACTAGTTCATTTTATTACTTCATTGCTGTGCTTTATGTGTATAGGCCAATGTAGTTGGATCTGTATGTGCGCTATAATTAATCGAAATTAATCGATTTTTAAAAATTTCGATTAATCGAACAGGAAAATTTTAATCATTACCAGCCCTAATATATATATATATATATACACACTCACACGCACACATATTTTGACCTCCTGGTTCTCAGGCATTGTCCATTACTTTTATTTACTTCCACAGATTGTGCTGCATTTAGCTTTTCCCCTTTCTGTGTTAGGAATTTTTTTGTTATCACAATTTTCAATGAGTTTAGCTCACAGGCCTGCACACATATTTTATGTTATATTTTACGTTTAATTTCAAATGAAATCATATCGGAGAAATGTGCCAACTTTTATTGCTGATCTCCTTCTGAAAATACTAGTTGATTAGAATAAATGCAGTTCTGGAGTTTTGACTGTCAAGCAAGCAGGTTTTCAAAAGGATGCCAGCAATGGCAGTCCATGTATTCATCCTCATAACAAGTGTGTTGAGAGGCAGTAGCAACCAAATTATTTTTTCATTCTTCCATTGGAGACTAAAGAATGAAAGTGAAAATATGATTGCTTGGTAAGGAGCATACAGAGAGCTCTTTCACATGAGATATATTATAATTCACCAACTTTAGGCTACTTTGAACAGGCTCTTCATGGAATGATCAAGGCTGCTACTGGGGGCAAGAGCACCCGTCTTTCCTAATGGAAGAAGCCTAAAAAGCAGGGTGCAAAGTCCTCTGTCTCGCTGCCTTTCAAGAAGCAGCCTTTCCATCTCTCCAATTCCCTTACTTCAGCATCAAAGCCCCGCAAAGTGGCTTCTCATCCACTAGGAAAGGCTAGCACTCCAAGTCTGTCAAATCCTTTGACGAGCATTTTTCCACATGAAGGTGTATTTCCAGAGTCGGAGGACATTTGTTGACCTTTGCAGATGTTTGGATGCGGCAAGTGATGTTCCAGGGCTGCAAACTCCAGTTTTGTTGCTGTTGTTTCACGTTCCTTCCTCATTTTGCACAGATTATCGGATCTCCATCAGGCCTTCATGGATCTTCTTAATCAAGGTATAAATGCCTCAGTTCAAGGCCCTGAAAGTTTTATTTGGGTTCAAAAGTTTTTGGATTAAAACTACCAGATCTGCCATTTCGTTCCTCCACCAGGGAGACCGTGGCATGGCACTGCCCTTCAGCTTCTCTGCACCTTGGGTTTTCACCAAGTTGCTTGCCCGAGTGTTAGTTCTGTTGTGTTCTATTTGCATCCCTGTTGTGGTGTACAACCTCCTACAGAGGTTCAGGTGGATCCTGAACCTTCAAAATCATCTCTTGAACTGACTCATTTCTGGTGACTTCTATTATGGACTGTATCTGACACGGCGCCATCAGTTTTGTCACTTCAAGCACCAACCTTTCAACAAGGTCTGTACGCTGTATGGAGTGCAGGTGATTTCGTATTATCAATTGCTTCTCAGCACATCTCAGATCAGTATGTTCCCTCCCTGTGAGAAGCTTCAGGTTCTCTAGTTTCAGGTTCAACACTTCAATCCAAAAGCCGGCCAGCTCTCCTCTTCTGCATGAGGACCTTACGGCTGATGGTCGCCTCCTTCGAGGCAGTTACCTTTGCCCAATTTCATACCAGATATCTGCAACACAACCTTCAACATCAGACCAACCTGTTGGAGAACCATCTGATTCGGATTCAGTTGGATAGTGCCATGGCTGTGGTGCACATCAACCATCAGAGAGGAACCAAAAGTCTTGCTGCAGCAAGAGATTTAGTGTTGCTCCTGTCCTGGGCAGAACTGCACGTTCCAGCCACGTACATTCCAGGTGTAGACAGTTGGCAGGCAAAATTTCCTCAGCTGACCGTGTCTGGGCCCAGGAGAGTGGTCCCTACATCTAGAGTGCTACAGGACCTGTGTAACAAATGGGGGACACCAGACATGACCCTTCTTGCCTCCAGGTTCAACAACAAACTAGACAGATTTGTATTCAGGTTCAAGATTCTCCTAGAGAAAGAGTGGATGCTTTAGAGCAGAGGCTTTCACTCCAGGAGCTTTTCCATGGAATGAATCCTTTTCTCCCTGATGGGTCTGGATCAGGATTTGGCTGTCAGCACCATTAAATGCCAAGTCAGCGCTCTTTCCATTCTGTTTCAGAAACCGTTGACTCTTACTCTTTGTTTACGACCCTTGTAAAAGCTCCCTTCCCTCTCTGTTGCCCAGTTGCTCCATGGGATCTGGCTCTCCCGGTGCATCAGAAACCACTATTTGAACCCATTAGAGGCATTCATCTCTCTGCCCTGAACCGCTAGGTGGGTGAGAGCACTCTACGAGGAGCTTATCTGAACTGGCAGCGTTATCTTGCATAGAACCCTTTTTGTTCTTGCATAGAGACAAAGTAGTGTTGAGGCCCCGGGACTTTCTTGCTTGAGGTAGCGTTGAAATAAATCGACTTTTGTCGCGCTGCTTTCTGCTGATTCATTAGAAATTAGCCAAAATGCAAAGAGATTCTGGCCAGCTTATGATTGGGAATTACCCAACAAGCTCAGTTGTCACTGGTGGAAGGCTCCCTCTGGTGGACTTCAGTGGCAACAAACTTGAAAGTGTATGGGAACCCAATCAATAAACTTCTCTTTTATCTCCCATTTGGTCTGTTACATATAAAGTTAAAGGTGTTTTGATATATTTGTTCGATAAATGCAAAAAATGTCTGTTGACCATGTCGGAAATCTTGTGATCTAATAAACTCCTGTGCTCACTGTCTCTTCTGCACTGTAACTAGTTTCCATTGTTCCCAGCTCTGCCTGTGGACTACAGAAAACCTCCGCTTATGGTATGGGGAGAGGTGTTTTATAGTCAACACAACATGTTTATATTTAACACAACATGTTTCTCTATAAATACAGTAAAGTGAGTACGCATTGTCACCCTAGGACAGGAAGTGTCTTAGTGGCAGGATCCCCAGGTGAAAATAAAGGAAAAATATTAGAAAATGCAGCTACTACATCTAAGGACTGTGAATTTTTTATATATTACATTTTGTCCTTGGCTTTTTATACATGTTAATCAGTGTTGTATATGTTCTTATTTCAAACCAACAATACTTCTAAGTACCAAAGAGAGCCGTAGTACACGGGCGGCTACACATTGAGTGGATGACACATGGAAAGCATGAGGGGAAGCTGTCACCATCTGATCTGAAATGTGGACAGATAGGAACACAATATAATGAATGATAGCGATCGCCGCATTGGATTTGGCATAAATCGAGAAATAACACTTTGCTCCATATATCACTGTGGTCCCACCGCATCTGATCTGGGAGGTGAGGGACTTTGTTCCGCATGTCTCGGAAATGGATTCACATTGGTCTTCAAGTGTTTCAGTTCTTTCCTCATATTCCCTGAGGCAGCGCATCAGTGAAACGTGTTGGAGGTTAACATAGAATTGCCACAGTGTAATAAAGAACACAAAAAATACAAATGAATACTGCATACAAAAATGGACGACATCCTACCTAAATTAAGTATGTATTGCGAAAGCTACAATTCATTTATATTATGAATGATGTGGCAACATGAGGCAGAACTGAGGGAATTGTTTTTGTAACAATGTTTTTAAATGTAGTTGATGGATTTTAATTTAATATGTGCAATAAATTGTATATTTTTTGTCTGACGCCTCTCAAAAACCCCATTGGTACTTAGATGTATTGTTGGTTTGAATTGTGAATAAGGGGTAAGGTCTCGGGCCGCCTGGAATCATTAGTCCTGTGGAGTTATGATATGAGAATCAATATGTTCTTATGACTTTGTTTTGCCTTTTAGAATACCAGTGGAAGGCAGTTCAATTTCTTTTATACGTGCTCTGCAACAAAACGTGAACCGGGATCTTCAAATGGTACGTTTTATATTCGGAGACATTCATAAGCTAATAGTCAACTCCTTCCAAAACTGATATTTGTTTTTTGGGCCGTTGGGCTTTTCTTTGGCTTCTCATATCTCTTAGGCCCTGTTCACACCTTTACGTTTTGACGCGCGTTCAAGGCTCTATGAACGCTCTACAAAACGTACAAACATGAAAATCCCATTGTTTTCTATGGGTATGGTTGATCTAATAAACTCCTGTGCTCACTGTCTCTTCTGCACTGTAACTAGTTTCCATTGTTCCCAGCTCTGCCTGTGGACTACAGAAAACCTCCGCTTATGGTATGGGGAGAGGTGTTTTATAGTCAACACAACATGTTTATATTTAACACAACATGTTTCTCTATAAATACAGTAAAGTGAGTACGCATTGTCACCCTAGGACAGGAAGTGTCTTAGTGGCAGGATCCCCAGGTGAAAATAAAGGAAAAATATTAGAAAATGCAGCTACTACATCTAAGGACTGTGAATTTTTTATATATTACATTTTGTCCTTGGCTTTTTATACATGTTAATCAGTGTTGTATATGTTCTTATTTCAAACCAACAATACTTCTAAGTACCAAAGAGAGCCGTAGTAAACGGGCGGCTACACATTGAGTGGATGACACATGGAAAGCATGAGGGGAAGCTGTCACCATCTGATCTGAAATGTGGACAGATAGGAACACAATATAATGAATGATAGCGATCGCCGCATTGGATTTGGCATAAATCGAGAAATAACACTTTGCTCCATATATCACTGTGGTCCCACCGCATCTGATCTGGGAGGTGAGGGACTTTGTTCCGCATGTCTCGGAAATGGATTCACATTGGTCTTCAAGTGTTTCAGTTCTTTCCTCATATTCCCTGAGGCAGCGCATCAGTGAAACGTGTTGGAGGTTAACATAGAATTGCCACAGTGTAATAAAGAACACAAAAAATACAAATGAATACTGCATACAAAAATGGACGACATCCTACCTAAATTAAGTATGTATTGCGAAAGCTACAATTCATTTATATTATGAATGATGTGGCAACATGAGGCAGAACTGAGGGAATTGTTTTTGTAACAATGTTTTTAAATGTAGTTGATGGATTTTAATTTAATATGTGCAATAAATTGTATATTTTTTGTCTGACGCCTCTCAAAAACCCCATTGGTACTTAGATGTATTGTTGGTTTGAATTGTGAATAAGGGGTAAGGTCTCGGGCCGCCTGGAATCATTAGTCCTGTGGAGTTATGATATGAGAATCAATATGTTCTTATGACTTTGTTTTGCCTTTTAGAATACCAGTGGAAGGCAGTTCAATTTCTTTTATACGTGCTCTGCAACAAAACGTGAACCGGGATCTTCAAATGGTACGTTTTATATTCGGAGACATTCATAAGCTAATAGTCAACTCCTTCCAAAACTGATATTTGTTTTTTGGGCCGTTGGGCTTTTCTTTGGCTTCTCATATCTCTTAGGCCCTGTTCACACCTTTACGTTTTGACGCGCGTTCAAGGCTCTATGAACGCTCTACAAAACGTACAAACATGAAAATCCCATTGTTTTCTATGGGTATGGTTCACACCTTTCCGTATTTCCACCCGTCTGAAACGCCCTACAAAACGGCCTACGCTCAAACAAGTACATGTACTTCTTTGGGCCGTTTTTGTTGGGCGTTTCCATTGGGATACAGCCAAGTAGCCCTCAGAAACGCGGGTTTGTCGCGCGTTTTTTTAACCGCGAATCGCTGTAAAAAAATACGCCTAGGTGTGAACCCAGCCTTAGACTTAGAGACTACTCTGGTGGCATAGTGACCCAAAATCAAGATGGCATTGGTCAGTAGAAAGAGGCTTTTTAACAGGAGAGCCCGGCAGGCTACATTTGTTAAAGTGATGTACAAACTGTAAAAAATAAATACATTAATCTTAGAAAATATAAGCTGTTAAAGTGCATGTCCAGCAAAACCTGTCAGATTTTATTGATGTGTCCCGATTGCACATGTTCCCTAACATCCTATGTGGTAAACCATTGTCACTGTGATGGTAACTGAGAGGACAACTCTCTAAGGGAGCCTCAGGTATCAGTAATAACATGACAGCGATTCTTATCTTTTCCAAATCTATCCAAAACAAAAAAAAATGTTTTGGCTGGACATTCATTTTAAAGGATAAGTGCTCTTTAAAACGAAGTACACGTATTCATTGTCCCCCTTCCCCTTTGCAGAGCTTGGAGGTAGAATTCCCCTATTTACATCCAGCTCTGCAATGCTCGCTCTGCTGACCGCACACCCAGCAGGGAGGCAGACATGGCCAGGAGAGGAAGACCTAAAGCGCTGAAAGTCAACAAACAGAGGAGCAGTGTCCCTCGGATGCTCCAAAAAGGGTCCTGCTGTAGCGACCCGCGACATCAGGACCCTTTGCCCTATTGCAAAGCATTGAAGAGCGATATCGCGCGGTAAATAGCCACGATATCGCGGAAATTACAGCGCGATAAATCGCTCAATGTGAACGGGGCCTAAAAGTGCAACAATACTCAGGTAGACTGGGACATTAAAATGATGCTCAATAGGAACTAAAGGGTCCAAACTGTGCCAAGAATTTATCCCCACACCACCAGCCTGAACCATTGATATAAGGCAGGATGGATGCTTTCATGTTCTTTTTGCCAAATTCTGTTGCAGCAGAAATCGAGACTCAGCAGACCAGGACCACTGGTCCAGAAAGTGTTACAGCTGAACTCCCAAGATAAAAAAAGACATACATTAATTCAACTTTGTAATCAATAATACTTCACTAAAGCCTATCTCCACATGCAACCCCCCTTACCCCTTTGGAGGGAAGGGAGGGTAGCCCTGCTGCAAGGGGAATTTGTTTTTGCCTTTTATTTATTTTATAAATGCAAGCAGTGTAAATACCTGAATTTGATGTGGTGTCAGCCTCTTGCAGACCCCGTAAAGAAGAGCTAGCGTGTGGGAGGCAGAATAAGCAGAAGGAACAAGTTAGTTCACGTGCTGACAAGAAGGATGCTGATAGGAGGAAAAAGCAAAGTGACAGAGAGATGAACTCATCACTGTGCTGCTTCACTTTTTACAGTTTAGTCACAGGCTGGGATGGATCCAGGACTACCTGGGCTCAAAGGAAGTGGGTTGAATGATGCGGCTCATCAGACTGAGGGAATCTTGTGGAGGAAAAAAGTACTAAGGAGAGAGCTCCAGAATGAAAGTGAATATTACACCATTAGCTGTTTTTTTTTGTTTGTTTTATCGAGCTATTTTTTTTTAGCTTTTTTATTTGTTACTTGAGTTTTGCTTTAATATTTTGCAAAACAAAAAAGTACGGACTATATCCTTTAAATCAGTGGTTCTCAACCTGTATAACCTCAGGACCCATATTTTTCTTTGGTCAATAAGTCGCGACCCAAGTCACACTGCAATGGAACGCACAGCATTAGGGTGCCACGCGTTCTAGTGCAGGCGTACAGACTGTGGGTGGGAGTGTGCGTTTGTGGTACCATTCAAATGAATAGCAACGCAACACACCTCCCGCATCACAATGCATGGTAGATGCGATTGTGCACCGTTAATCGCACGGTACTATATGATTAATGCACTGTACTAGTGTAAATGGGTCCTCAAAAACACTGACATACATGCACAACCACATACACATTCTCCCACACACTCCAAAAAATGTAAGTAATGCATGGATGGATGGATGAATGGAGCTCTATCACGACCATAGCCCCATCCCACCTCAAGCTGACGCTCGACCCTGGGCAGCCTATTTTGAATAGCTGCTTGGTGAGAGAATGGACAGTGCTGCGCTAGGGGGAGGCTGAAGAGCATCTCACCTAGAAAAGTGGAAGGCATGAGGCGACCCACTGAAAATGGGGTCGCGACCCACCAGTTGAGAACCAAGGCTTTAAATATACAAACAATGTAAAGTGAAAATGAGAACCTGTGTGTCCAGAAAGACAACTTCTTTTTAATCATCTTGTTAATAAACTATTTGTAGTAATAATATTTCCAAATGTAGAAATGAATAGAAAATTGTCACTAAAATTTTTTGTGGCTGTAAAAACATAGAATGGAAATTATAAATTGCCTGGGAAATACGATTATCTTCAAACTGTAGAATACATTTCAAGGTGGGTTTCCAGAATAGTAGCTGACAGATTTGGGACATGTCACATTTGCACGCTGTAAACATTGCGGCTGTGCCATTTTTTCAGGCATCTGTCAGGCATGCCTTTGAATGAGTGCTTTATGGTCAGCGTACTCGAGTTTGTAGAATGCCAGCCAACAGTACTGGAACCCCTGTCAGTGTTTTATTGCTCACAATCACCACCCTGTCCCTCACTGTGGCTCATAATCAGTATGGAAGGGTCTGTGACGAGAGGACGGCAGAACCGGACGAGTAGCTTCCCGGCCGGCTGTCGTAATTACATGGCCGATCGGGTGTCTCCAGAGACGCCCGATCGCTTGTATTAGCAGCTGCTGTCACTGCCGGTCCCGAGATCCGCTGTGCCCGGTGCGGACGGGACCGGCACAGCTCTGTGACAGGAGATCAAAGGGAGCAAGGTACACGGACTCCCTTTGATCTCCTTTCCGTCCCCGAATGCAGGAAGTGATGTATATTACATCACTTCCGCATTCTGCGGTCACTCTCCAGCTGGGGAGAAACTGGTGAAGCAGGTCTCTGCTTCATCAGCTTCTCTTGGGGTTCCTAGGTGACATTAGGGGTCTTGGAGACCCCTGATGTCTCCATAAAAAGGACCTGTCATGTAAATTGGCTATCCCATAGGGGTCTTCTTATCCCCCTATCTGATGGCAATAAAATTGTGTACAAAAAAACAAGTAATTAAAAATGAAAGAAAAATGTTAGGTTTTTTTTTATGCTTCTTTAAGTCCCCCACATACACACGCAGATATGCGTCGGGTGCACCTACGTGCGAAAACGACTATTGTGCCACACATGTTACATATCACCGCGAATGTCGTAGTGAGAGCAATAAGTTAAGGGCCATTAGTCACTGATAACACTAAACTGATGAGCAGTAAAAGCGTTTAAAGCCTCGCCTATGGCCAATTTTCAGTGTGGTCGTTTTTCACAATTTTGCGGGCGCGCGCAATTTTAAGGCTTGACATGTTTGGTGTCTATTTGCCCGACGTGACCCCATCTTTTATATTTTACCAAAATGGGTAAGAATAAATGTTTTATAAATGTTTTTATTACTTTTTTCATTATATAGGAAAAAATAAATAACCCCCTAGTGGTGATTATATACCTCCAAAAAAATCTCTGTGTTCCTAAAAATCTTTAACATAAATTGCAAGGCTATATTCCGGTCATGCTGACTGGTGAAATTTTTGACTGATTAGTGAGACACCCTAAAATTTTTCAAGCCTTGGCAATTCTGACTTAGATTCACCCAGGATTCACTGTTGGGTGCTGCAGTGACTGGATGGCACCGCTGGTTAATCCAACATAAGACAAAAGTAGTCACTGGCACTCCAAAGCTTGTTCACATAATGCTTCTTTATTGCATTTTAGAGTGAGCGCAGCCTAGTCCACACCTTGGAGTGCGTGAGGCTGCACCAGCACGTAATGTGATTTCTGACAGCTCAGCGGTCACTATGATGATCACGGCTGTTGGTGAATCGAACATACACCTAATTACCAATGATGAAGTGTGACTATTGTATTATATGGCGGTCCATATTGCCTCTTATTTGAATATGGTGATGCAGAGGTAACAACATTCTATTCATATTTGGTGGGAAAATCTGACGTCATAATGAGGTCAGAAGGGCGTTGGAGAGGTTTGTGATTTCATGCAGCCCCTTCCTGTGTACATGCCCCACATGGATTGTTGCCTGGTATATCTCAGTGTGGGTTTCCTGATGGTGATAACAATTTATCATGGCTGCATAATGTGTGTTTAAAAATAGGGATGCACCGATACTAGTATTGGTGCCGATACCGAGTACTCGCCCAACTACTCCGATGCCTAGCCCGATACCTTAACTCCCGGTATCAGGGAGCCGGGCAGCAAGTCAATACATGCTGCCCGGCTTCCTGATTGGCCGGTAAGCAGGCGCCATGCTCCTTCGTCATTTGGTAACAAGGGAGCATGGAGTCGGCTTTCCGGCCAATCAGGAAGCCAGGTGGTGAGTCATTACACGCCGCCTGGCTTTCTTAATGGGACTTCCGGAATCGGTATGGGCAAGTACCGAAAAAAATATATCGGTGCTCTATACCGAAAAACCGGTATTGGTACATCCCTAGTTACCTTCAGCCACCTGAAACGGGTGTGACAGGATAGCCCGAAGCACAATAGGGAGATAGAAATAAATGTTGTCACCGTGTAACAGGACGTGAGGAGCGAGGAACTTCTTGGCAGGAATACCAGGTATTATTTTAATGAAAGATTTGAAAATATTACAAATGACTTTTGAATTGATGTTCCATGTTAAAGCTTGTATAAGATTTTAGTGATTGGCTTTTCATTTGATACATGTACAGTACAGGCAGTCCCCGGGTTACATACAAGATAGGGACTTTAGGTTTGTACATAAGTTGAATGTGTATGCAAGTCGGAAGAGGTAAATTCTTTAAGTGTAACTCCAGCCAAAAAAAAAACATTTTTTAGTTTTGGATAGCATAGGGAAGGGTCACGGTTCTTTTGCTTTCTGTTCCTGTTGTTCAGAAGATTATAATATAATTAAAACATTTTTTTATTTAAAATGACACAGCAAAAAAAGTTTTTTTTTAATTTTATTTTATAAACTTTATGTTTTATTATTTGTTTGCATTTGTAATTTTTATTTATTTAACTTTTTCTTTACTTTTTTTATATTTTTTGTCTTTTTAATTAAATTTTTTAATTTTTTTAAACTTTTTTTGTATAATAGCTAAGAGCAGGCTGGCTATTGCATCTGCCCACTGCCTGCTGTCAATCAGCAGAGGAGGGGCCTGAAGCAGAAAGTTCTTTATCAGGTCCCCCCATGCTGATTGACAGCAGGCAGTGGGCGGGTGCTAGAGCCAGCTTGCTATTGGCTATTGCATTTTACAATATCCAATAGCAGGCTGGGCATGGCTCCCAGCCTGCAATGAAGAGTAGGCAGGGAGGCGGGGCAGAGGAGCCGCGCCCGGACCAGGAGAGCGGAGGATCGTCCGGACTGGGGAAGCCGACGGAATGGCTGAAGAGGAAGTCGGCACATCAGCGGAGGTACATGGGGCATCGGCGGTATGCAGCGGTCTGTGTCCCCGCTGCCTCCGCCAACACAGGCGCGGAGAGCAGTGGGGATTTGAAAGGACACAGGCTGCTGCAGCCACAGTTCTCCTAAATGTACCGGCGGCTGCTGGTACATTTAGGAGAACTGTGGACCCTGTTCGTAAGTACGGATTGTCCGTAAGTCGGACGTCCGTAACCCGGGGACTGCCTGTATCTAAAATGTTTACATTTCAGGAGGTTATCTCTGTATAACAAAAACAAATTCATAGTAAGCGCAACTCGCATGATAAAAGTTTATGATTCCGCTGAAATAGTTTATTGAAACTTGTGTACCACATCACTGGTGTCCCTCCTGTGTACATTGTAGTGCAGCTGCTAGTGTGAATGCAGCCAAAAGCTGGTCATACACCTATAGATTATCTGCAGATTTTCTGATGGAAAAAGTGCAACAAATTCCTCCATCTACGCTAAACTGTGTGGACGGAGGAATCTCCCACTGGGCCAAGCTTCAGTATCTTACTAGTCGGCCCCGCTGGCTGTCAAAATACCTGAACAATGCCTGCATCCAATCAGATTGTTCAGGTATTTTGAGAGCCAGTGGGGCCGACTAGCAACATACTGAAGCTTGGCCCAGTGGAAGATTCCTCCATCCATACAGTTTAGTGTAGATAAAGGAATCTGTTGCACTTTTTCCATCTGACCATAGAAAATCTGCAGATAATCTTTAGGGGGATGGGCGCTTTAGACAGCATGGTCAGTAATAAGTAGTTGCAGACGTTTTTGCTCTGCTCCCGGCAAGTATGCTGCAGGATTAGGACTGTGCCCCATTGCCAGCGGAGAGAGGAGGCACCACTCACTGCGCATCTGGATCAAGGTCTTACATTTCGCACCATTGAATCTACACTTTATTACCAAAAGTATTGGGACACCCCTTTCAAATCATTGGATTCAGGTGTTCCGTGAAATGTCCTTGCTATTAAATTTTACGTGGTCACCTGTTAGTGGTATTAGAACAGAGTGGAAGCAACTGGGAGCAACAGCAATTCAGCCACGAAGTGGTAGGCCACGTAAAATGACAGAGCGGGGTCAGCGCATGCTGAAGCGCACAGTGCGCAGAAGTCACCAACTGTCTGCGGAGTAAATAGCTACAGCCCTCCAAACTTGGTGTGGCCTTCAGATTGGCACAACAACAGTGCGTAGAGAGCTTCATGGAATGGGTTTCCATGGCCGAGCAGCTGCATCCAAGCCTTACATCACCAAGTGCAATGCAAAGCGTCGGATGCAGTGGTGTAAAGCACGCCGCCACTGGACTCTAGAGAAGTGGAGACGTGTTCTCTGGAGTGACCAATCAGACTTCTCTGTCTGGCAATCCGATTGACGTGTCTGGGTTTGGCGGATGCCAGGAGAACGGTACTTGCCTGACTGCATTGTGCCAAGTGTAAAGTTTGGTGGAGGGGGGGATTATGGTGTGGGGTTGTTTCTCAGGGGTTGCGCTTGGCCCCTTAGTTCGAGTGAAGGGAACTCTTAAGGCTTCAGCTTACCAAGACATTTTGGAAAATTTCATGCTCCCAACTTTGTGGGAGCAGTTTGTGGATGGCCTCTTCCTGTTCCAACATGACGGCATACCAGTGCACAAAGCAAGGTCCATAAAGACAATGATGAGCGAGTTTGGGGATGTAGGAACTTGACTTGCCTGCACAGAGTCCTGACCTCAACCCGATAGAACACCTTTGCGATGAATTAGAGCGGAGACTGCGAGCCCGGCCTTCTCGTCCAACATCAGTAGCTGACCTAACAAATGCGCTTCTGGAAGAAAGGTCAAACATCCCCATAGGCACACTCCTAAACCTTGTGGACGCCTTCCCAGAAGAGTTGAAGCTGTTAGGGTGGGCCAACTCAATATTGAACCCTACGGACTAAGACTTGGATGCCATTAAAGTTCATGTGCGGGTAAAGGCAGGCGCCCCAATACTATTGGTAATATAGTGTATTTCCGGGGCTGTCCTTAAAGGAAATGTTTTGTACGGGCTGGAAATGAAGCTTCCAACTTTCTCATTCCCTCTTCATACTGCACCCTGACCGTATGGAGACTGTAAATGTAGATATTTAGTATCTGTATCTCTTTCCTTCCTTTTGCCTACACTATTAAAGTTAGTGATGGGACTTATCACGGGTAGGCAATAAACCCCAAGCATCACTAAGCATAGAAATCCTTCTGACTCTTGTGTGTTCCTGTTACACTAGTATCATTTATATGATACACTGCTCCACATGAATAGAAAAGCAATCCACAGCTACAATCCAGTAATATCAGAATGGCATTTGCTACTGACCTGCCTTCTCACATATAATACTCTTGAGAGATGTTACTAGCACACTGCATATGTTTTTTTTGTTTTTTCCATGCAAAAGTGGTTTATCCGTTTAATCGCAGTATTGATTGACACAATGGTACTGGGCCTGATCTTCTGAAAAAGCCTTATTAAAATTCCTGACTAGCATGTAACACACTTTCAGTGCTGCTTATAGCAATTAAACGAGCAGGGTGCTCTCTCTGCTTAGAACGATCCCTCTAATTGTGATTGTATCCAGTTGATAGGAGTTGCCCTGGGGAGCCAGATTCTCAACTCTTTATAATTCTAAAAGACTTGTTTAAGTCAACTGCATACTTAAATCAGAATCTAGTATTCTCCTCCACTGGAATACATGTCATCAGCGTGCCCTGAATACTGCATGCAATTGCCTCTTACAAAGGGGAAGTTATTTCTGAGCAAAGTCATTTTTATAAGTCTTTCTCTTAAATGAAGGTGCCAACCATTTACCATTCTTAAAGCGATCATCAATGTAAAAAATAATCAGGTATTTTAAATGCTTACTTGCAGTGGTTTTCCTTTCCATAAATCTTTTTCATTTCCATAAATTATTTTGTATTCACTTGCAGTGTGCCTTTGAACTTGCTAGAAAATTTGAGTCAATTCCCTAGCACAGCGCTCTCCTACTCCTTGCACTTCATAGCCCTTTCCTGGGAGTGTCTAATTAGGTTTTTGCTGGCCCAGCTACCCCCAACCCTTGCCTGTCTACATAATCTAACTGCAGGGTGGAGTGAAGGGGAATATCTGGCTAGTAGCTCAGGACTTGAAATTTTGAGCCCTGCTATAGTGTCTTTTAAGTGACCGCTCTGAGGCTACTGACATCACATCCAAGTCTCAGGGCTTTAGGATGTTTACACAAGGGAGACTTTTACATGTAAAAACACGCAGAAAATATGATCAATGTGCAAATAAGATTTTTAAGATTAATGGTCTGGTGACAGGTTCACTTTAAAGTACATCATGCCATGAGAGATGATTGTGAACTGCTGTTGTTAACTAGGGATGGGCTCGGGCGTGTTCGCTGCTCAACGTGCCCAGCCCTCCAGGAAGCTGACAGCGCGCAGCGCCAATCACAGGTACTGAGACATCCCGGTCCGCAGCTGCAGAGATCGGGATATGTCTCAGTGCCTGTGATTGGCGCTGTCAGCTTCCTGGCGGGCTCGGCACGCGGAGCTGCGAACACGCCCGAGCCCATCACTATTGTTAACCTCTTTATAAAAACACCACTTGCTGGTTGTGTCTGGACTTAATATTTGTAAGCCATAGTACTGGATCCACATAAATAAAAGTCATAATTCTTTATCCTCAAGTCATGTAATCCAAGCACCTTTGCCAGACAGCATAGCCAGGCCAATTACTTCATTTTTCCCGCTGCAGGGCAATATGGAAAATCATCAAGACAGATTTCCGGAACTTATAGTGCCAAATCATCTTATAATGCTTCTTCATAGCTGGATCAGGGGGCAGCTTTTTATATTTGTGTAGATTTAATATCTCAGACTTTAATATATGAATCATTTATTTGTTTCTGTCTGTACATTTTATCTGATTTTGGTCATGCCTGCATCTGCTGCTGAGGCTGTTGCAAGGTGCAGTCTTCTAAAGCTGAACCCTGGACAAATGTAACACATTTTTTTTATTTCCACAGTACTATCAGTCTAAAGGTGCCCATACACCTAACTAATATTGGCCGATTTTCATTTGCAATCACCTTTTCGTCCGATATTCGCAAGGTTGATGGGCAGTGTACAACCGCAAATACTATACAATCGTGCGACTTTTGACTTTCCAGCAGGTTAGAAAACCTCTGTCGAATCGTACGATTTTTTTGCAAGGTTGGTGGCATTTTCGTACGCCAAAAATCGCACGATGAACATTGCTCATGCGCAAATGAAAATCTGTGTGCCGTAACGAAATTCGGCCAGGTGATTTTACTATCGATCACTAATTGAACTGTGTGATGGTCGGTGCATGATGGGGCCGCCGTACAAAAATTGTACGACGGTTCGACTATCGGTTGAAAATATTCGTCCAATTATTGCAAGGTGTATGGGCAGCTTTACACTGTAAATTTAAAGCCAAATAGGCTTTGCTACTGAAAGATTTAAAGCCCAATTTGCTGTTTGATCAATTAACCCTAAAAGGGATTACCTGACAGCTCTTGAAAACAAAAAAGCTACCCTGTCTGCAGTACTTACCTAATCTATGATGCAGTTCCCTGCAGACTCATGAATCCATCAATGTGGCACCACACCTCTTCTGGGTTGAATAATCCCGGGGGGATGGGGGGGCGGGGTTACCAGAGCCTAAAGTTGGACTTTATTTTTTGACTGCATAGGTAAAGAGGCTGAGTAGCTGGCAGGGATGCCTGGATCACAACCTGGGCTGAACAGAATTACATGTCCTTTTACAGGAATAACAGTCCATATCCATGTACTTGAGCTGTGTAATTAGCTGTATGTCCGGAGTTCAGCTGTAAAATAGTAAAAAGATAGAAAGGCCAGCAGAATAAAGCAGAGTTAAAAATGTAAAAAAGTGGAAAATAAAGATAATATGATGAAAAAAAGAGGATGATGGCTAACTTCTGCTTTACATATACAGTAGCATTTGCTTTCAAGCCTGCCTTGTATAAAATGACTTTTTACCCAGAAACCATTTCTGCTTTTTTTGGCAGAGCCTTTTTATCTGTATGCTGACAGCCTCTTTTATTAAAGTTTGTTTAAGCCGGAGTATAGCTTTAGATGTCAAATCATCTGTGCTTTTTATTGAATCTTAATAGCCAATTCAGTGAATCTCAATTAAACCTCATTTTCCCAGTTTCTGTATCTTCAGTCCTGCCTCATTAAAGTTAATCAAGTCAAACACAAATTAAGGATTATATAATGCTTTCCTAGCTAGTGATTACGTGAGTTTATTGTACTTGTATCAAACAGTGGGCAAAGATTTAAAATGCGTCGTTTTTAAATGCCGTTCTTTTATTGTGCAGGCGCAAGGAAAGAGAGTTCTCTTTTGAAGTGGATGAATGAAGACCGCTTCCTTTGCATGATATTGGGAATGTATGGCATAATTATGATAAAGGCAACGAGTCCCAATTGCATGACATGCATTACATTTTGTTAAATGACGGTTTTCGAATAGTTGTGATTGCAGAGACACATTTTAATTAAAATTCAGCTGAAGGAAAAAGCTTATTTTCCACTTTGATCAAGTTTTTTTGACAAATGACTGAACTTGGATCCAGTTTTTCATAACCTCTCTTCCGAAAATACACATACGTTATAAAATCACTTTGTTATACACCTTTGTACACTTCAAAATGAGCATTTAACTACTCCTGCAGTGCAAGGGTAAGTTTTTTTTTATTTTCCCAGAGCAGTGTTCATTTCGTGGACTACAAATTGTCGTCATAGTCGGCCGCACGTTTTCAGTGACGAAAACTAAGTTAATAGGACTAAAAGTATGAAATACATTTCATTTATCTCAACTGGAGATTTAGTTGACAAAACTAGACTGAAACGAAAAAAATTCAGATGACTAAAATACGACTAAAACTAAAATGCCATATTAGTTGTAAGCTGGCCATACACATATAGATTTATCTGCAGATTTTCTGTGGTCAGATGGAAAAAGTGCAACAGATTCCCCCATCTACGCTAAACTGTGTGGATGGAGGAATCTCCCACTGGGCCTAGCTTCAGTATCTTGCTAGTCGGCCCCACTGGCTCTCAAAATACCTGAACAAAAAGGCCTGCAGCCAATCAGATTGTTCAGGTAATTTGAGAGCCAGCAGGGCCGACTAGCAAGATACTGAAGCTAGGCCCAGTGGGAGATTCCGCCATCCACACAGTTTAGTGAAGATGGAGTTCAGATTCTGTCTGCTCCTGTTTTGATAAATTCCCCCCAATGTATTTTTGTCATACTTTTACTGCTATTAACTTAGTTTTTATTTAGCTTTCATCACTGAAACCATGCGGCTGACTAGAACTATGATGGAAATTTATAGTCGACAAAATTAACACTGGCCTAGAATCCTTTTTTGAAGTTTATGTTAAGTCAGAAACTTTTATCTAGTTCTGAATAAAGTGGGGTAAGACTAGAATTCTTGCTGGGTTTTTACTGCTATCTAGGGTTCCTTTAGAGAGATTTACCTTCACTTCCTGTTCTGCTGACAATGGTTGCACTAGACAGGAAGTGAGGGAAAATTTACAACAGAGACACAGACAAAATTAAAACTCTGACAGAGTCTCCAGTCATCCCTTACTCTACTAAAGATAATCGTATTTTTTGTCTGTTGCTGTTGGAGACTTCCCTCATTTGCTGTCTGTTACAACATTGTCTGCAGGATAACAAGTGAGGGTTAATCTTACAGAAGCCTCAATAACATTAAAAACCTGACAGAGGTTCCTATCCTTCCTCGCTCTAACTAAAACTAAGACAAAGTTTTGGCTGGACAAGCGATTAGGGACAATAAAATTAAAGCCTAACTCTAGAGCGAACACTTTATAAGCAGTAACAGCCTTTCAGTTTGTTGTATGGTGTATCCCAAGAGGTTCACCTTCCAGTGGGTCAATGACCCTAAACATACTGCTAAACTTACTCTGTAATGGTTTAAAGGGAAACATTTAAATGCCTTGGAATGGCCTACTAAAAGTCCCAAACCTCAATCCAATTGAGAATCTGGTTAAGGTAAAATCTCCCTTACCAGGATATAGATAGCAATGAAAACCTGACAGAGGTCACAACCTATGCCTACTCTACCCAAAAAGTAACTTTTAGCTTAAGTTGGGCTACATATCTGCAGCTTTCTATAAAATAATATCTGGTAATCCTGTCATGAAAGTCCTTGTTCGGGTACTGTTACAGTGTGACAATACTCTATCCCAATCTCCAAAATGGGCTCCTGTGTTGTCTCGCTGTCATACAGGCTTCTAGTGAGGACTACAAGTGGTCGTTTCAACACACATTATGCAGACATCTTCTGCTGTTGTCACCATCAAGAACCCTGCAGTGGGAAATGCCATGTACCCATCACTGGAGTGCATGTAGACAGGAAGTCAGCAGCACTGATACAACAAACAATTAAAAGGTGGTAAGAGTATTGTTTCCCCCATTGTTTATGATACATGATGCTTTAGCAAACTAAATGTCATTCAGTAGTGTTTACATCTACTTTAGGAGGAAACATGTAAGAGACCACTTTAGGTTATCATTGGCACCTGCCCAGCCAACTTCAGCTACAATAAAATAAAAAAATGAATAAAGACGCCTAAAGGGACACTATAGTGGTTTTGTATAGACTTTTCGTCATATACATATTTTGTTTAGTCAGGCAAATAGGAGATATTGAATATACATATTTCTCTATCGTGCATTGACAGACACAGCTCTGAAGAATTTTGAATCGTAGGGTTATGCTGCCGCCTCCAGAAGAAATGGATACCAGGTACCTCTCACCTGCCAGTATCGCTTAGTGTCCTGAGGAGAATGGATGTCTTTTGTTTCTTCATTGAAGATTCTACTACCGAGAACTCCTAGGTGATATTATCAAGTCCTAGGAGCTTGCTGACAAAATTGAGAGATTCATGCCAGATAAATTAAATTCTGGAAGTTTCTTTTGTTGTCATTTCTGGTCTCAGTACTTGTGCTTTGTCCTGCGGTGGTCTTGTGTTCCTGTTTTCATCATTTAACTGACCGTTAAATGATGAAAACAGGAACACAAGATTCCAGGGATTCCTGTTGTTTTGCAGGGAATGGCCATGGAGTCTTGAGTAAAAATGTATTTACCTCATGTTTATAAGGTTGGGTGTTTTCCCTCCTTTCTATTTTACTTTGGCTGTGTGTTTTTAGACTCCTATTTGGCTAAATGCCTTTTAATGTGGAGTTTGAATGATTTTATTTAACTTTCCCACCATATTTTTAACAGGCTGGGACTTAGAATTCAGGATGCACTTGTTTTGATCTACTGCGCATGTGCATTCCATTTTTCTGGTTTCCTCAGAGCGGTGTAGTGCATTTTTATCAGAGGTATAGGTGAACGGAGCAGTTTTGGCTCTGCTTCCTTTGTTTCTTATTTGACCTCGATTTCATGGCGCTTATTGGGAAGATACGCTGTACTCGATGGACTTGTGTCTTTTTTCCTACCTGACTAACTTATGTAACTATGAAGAACAGAGATATCCTGTTTTGTTTTATTATTACACAGCCATTCTCCAACTATTCTGCTTTTTTAGCAGCTGGTTATGGTACCTCATAGTTTCTCCTCACACTGGTCGGAGTCCTGAGTATTATTGTGTCTGAATCTGTCTGAGGCAGAGGTGTCAGAACAGACTGTAATTAGCAGGGCACTGTGTGAAAGTGATTTTTTTTCTTTCCTACTGTATCTTACTACTGGTTTTATTCAGAAACCAGTCACATTTGTGATTTACATTGGTGTCACTGATGTTTCTGCTTCTTCCAGTTAAAAGTGGCCTGTACATTATAAGGTGTTGGGCAAATGGTATCTCCATTCAGAGGTGTTTCAACAACTTGTCACCCCTTGGAAATGCCAGATGTGAATCTTCTGGTTTCTCGTCACAACAAGAAGGGGGACAATTTTGTGTGCAGATTGAGGGATCCACTGGTGGATACAGTGGATGCTTTAGTAGCTTTGTGGGATCAGTATACACCAATGTATGTATTTCCTCCAGTGACTCATCTATTACCCTGTCTGCTTCGCAGAACAGAACACAAAGGAATTCCAGTCATTCTTGTTGCTCCAGATTGTCCTCATAGTGTGTGATATGCCGATTTGGTTCATCTGTTGGCAAACGATCTCTGTCTTCTTCCACATCGGGAAGATCTGTAATCACAGGGTCCAATCTTCCACCCTGCTTCTCCGCCGCTGGCTTTAACACTTTGGCTATTGTAACCCAATTTTTAAGTCAGTAATTTCAAATTCTGTTATTCTGACTATGCCAACCTATTCTTCAGGTTGTCATTCAAGCTTATGATTTGCTGGATAAGGTTCCAGCTTTTCCTGTTTCTGCTCATTCTACTAGAGCAGTTAGTACTTCTTGGGGATTTTAGAATCAAGCTTCTGTTACTCAAATTGTAAGGCTGCAACATGGTCTTCTGTTCACTCTTTTTTGCTAAGTTTTATCAAGTTGATGTTTCTGCCTCGTCTGATGCTAGTTTTGGCAGAAAAGTACTTCAGGTGGCTGTTTTGATCTGGTTCTGCTAGTTTTTATGGTGACTGTCCCTCTGTTTTGGACCTCTTTTTAAAGTCTCTACGTCTCAGAATTCTTCAGAGCTGAGTCCCTCAATGGATGATAGAGAAAATAGGATTTTGTTCTTGCAATAAAATAATTTTCTCATAGTTCATTGAAGAACACCGCTATTTCCCCTCATTTGCTTTCATACTGCATGCTACAACTGGCTGGTGTAAGGGGCTATGTCCTTAAAGTGGCAGACTTTTTTTTTTGCCTAGTGTATATTTCTCCTGGAGACAGCAGCATAACCTACGTCTCGGAATGTTTCAGAGCCCTGTCCCTCCCTGGAGAAAAGGATTTTAGGGTAAGAACAAAATCCTATTTTTGCTAACTTTTAGGAGAGTAGGTAACAATCTAATCTTCCTTTCACATGCTTTCTTTTCTCCCTTTACCGCCTGTTGAAAAAGCCTGTTTACAGGGCTCGATAGCTCAAGCTACACTTTTAACACATATAAAAATAAGCCAGAGCAGTGACGCCCACGCTATTGGAGAGCTCTGTCAAAGTTTTCAGTGGAACAAACAAAGCCTCAATGCATGATGTTACTTCTGTGCTGTGTCTTTAGATAACCCTTCGTTTTCTTTGTCATAACATGTTTAATTGTAAAACAAACATTGGATACATATTCATACGTATCTATTACAAAATAGATATAAAACATACATTTGGAAATGTATAGATTAAAAGTCACCCCAAAACATCTGGCTATCTTGCTTGGTTAAGCATGCTGATCCATTGAGTTCAATGCTTTCTAAGTCCCTGATCCAGAACAAACAAGGTAAGAGTTACTTGCTGCATGCTTGTTCTATGGCAATTCCAGGAAGTATCAAATATCCAACACTTGATTTTTACTGATAACCCTAACATACAGGAAACAGCAATGATGTGCATATCTGGTATCAAACTGGTATCATTAGATATCTAAAGATTACATAAAACAGCAGTTAGGAAATAATGTTTTTGTCCGATGTACAATACAGACTGTCCCTATGAAAGATACACACTTGAGAATTGTGCCAAATGTCCACAAAGAGGACAACTGGGAGCTGTTGTGAAGGTCCATCCATGGTATAATTAGTGGAAGACTTCTGTTAGTAATGTTATTTTTGTGATTCTGTTCCTCTGCGCAGGTGTTTTGCATTCTGCCATTTAATTCAAAAGATAGCTACGATTCCATTAAGAAGTTTCTGAGTGTGGACATGCCTGTTCCCAGCCAGTGTGTGCAGAGCCGTACACTAAACAGACCACAAATGCTATTGAGCATCGCCAGCAAAATTGCCATGCAGATGATCTGCAAGACGGGAGGGGAGCTCTGGGCCGTGGAGATCCCTGTGAGTTACTGTTGATTCACCTTGACAGCACCTGACGGAGTAATGTATTCTTAGAATTAATGGCTGAATATGTTTCCACAGCTTAAGTCTCTCATGGTGGTTGGGATAGATGTCAACAAAGAAGCACTAAATAAATCTCAATCAGTCGTTGGGTTTGTGGCCAGCACCAACTCCAGGCTCACAAAGTAAGATCTCTGTAATGTTAGCTGTTTAAATAGGTCTTTGGGCAACACATTTAATCCTGAAGGACCATGTTGTTTCTATTTAAGTTTGTTTGTCCAATTAGAATTACAGAAAGATTTAAGACATCACTAAGAACGTTGATCTGCACAGGGCAAAGCAAAAGATTGAATTAATTGCCCAAAATACCTCTGCTTTTACTCACTTTACATCTGCTCTTGGCCACGCTGCTCACCTGTGGGGGTGAAGTAAAAAACATCCTGTTACAGCTTCTACAAGAGTGGCTTGGACTATACTCAGGGCTGTCCCCCTACCCCCTACTGGACAGCAATTGGTTTTGGATGGTCAGGCATCCACAGTTGCGGTTCTGCAATAAAAAGAGTCTAATTTTTCCTAGACCCAGTAGTATTAGTCATTTCACTTCTCGTTGATTTGCACCAAGCCATGCTGTAACACAGGTCACCACCTGTTAAAGAAGAACAGGACTGTCATCTTGATATCGCTTATGTGACTTGGTAGACTGGAGTTCACCCAATAAAAGACTGTAGCTGCCATCAAGAGCCCTTGTATTCTATAGTTATGTTGCAGTACTAGATTTTGCCAAATCTGTAAGCACTTTGTCTTAAGATGTCATGGGGATTGTGCATGTGGAAAGAATACTTTCGAAGTTACAATACTAAGGGGGTCACAAACATTGTTTTTGCTGGGGATCCACCCAGTTTCATAATAGAAAAAAACAATACAAAGCCGCTGTGTAAAGCGGGACAGCCCTGATGCTGATATATTCAGTTTGAGTCGTGAAAATGTAACCTTTACCTTTAGCTTATCTACATATATACTATAGAGAAAATTTTTGTCAGAAGTAGGATTAGGAACTATCCTTACTCCTGTTTATAGCAATGGTAACTCATACATATGCTCCTTAACGTCTTAGTGACTAAGGCCTTTTTTCCAGTTTTTGCACCCATGTTAGAATCCACATTTTAGGCCTGAAAACTACTTCAAACCCCCAAACATATATTTTCTAAAAGCCAGGACCCTGTAGAATAAAATGGCGGAATTGCAAATTTTTATGTTGCACGATAATAGCGCAACTTATTATCAAACCCAAAAATTTAGTGAAAAATGCACTTAAATGCCACAAAACACAATAAAATACCCATTTTTTAAAAATACAAAATAAAAGATGAGGTTACAACGAGTAAATAGATACCTAACATGGCCAGGTTAAAAATTGTGTGTCTGTGAAACGGTAACAAAATCTAGTACCCCAAAAATTCCATAGACGACGCTTTAAAAGACCCCTACAGGTCATCAGTTTAGAGACACACATAAATATTGGCCCTAGAATTGTTTGTGGCATATGTGTAGCGCTATCATCATTTTCATGTGTAGGCGCACCTGACGCGTGTTTACGTGAAGACTCGCAGGGCACTTTAGGCAAAAAAAATAATATTTTTACATTTATTTCATATAATATAATTTTTTTAAACTATTTTTTTTATTTAATTGCAATCACATAGGGTGCCTACAAGCCCCCCATGTTATAGCATATTGCTGGAGACAGGTACTCTTTAAAGACCCCTAGTATCACCTTTCCACTTGAAATAAGCTATTGAAGTGCAGATCACAGTTTACCTGCCCGTAGAAGCGATCTGGCGACAGCTGAGTCGCCAGAATCACTTCTATGTTAAAGCCGGCCGCCGGCTCTACAAATGTAAACAGAGTAGCCGGCGGGACTCTGTATAAACGGGGCCCGCCGCCGCTGATGTACTATGCACGTCACTGGTCGCAAAGGATTTAATCTGGCCATACACTGGTTGAATTTTGGCTGTTGACTTTTGAGTCCTGCTGACTGGACAAAACACTAAACAGCGTAGATGAATGGATCTCCCACTGCGGCTAATGTATTTCAACAGCGACGACTGTGTCGCTGTCAGAATACCCGAACGGTGTCTGATTGGCTGCAGTTAATGTTCAGCCAAGAATTTTCTCCCTGGTTTCTTTGATTCTCTGATTAAAGAATGTTAGGCGGGAGGCTATCTGAAGCAAAAAAGCAAATTCCGTCTGAAATGTGCTCAATGTATGACCAGCTTAACTACTTCTATTTCTCAGGGATTCCAGTTGTAACATGTCTCACCTTTTGTGCAGACATAAAGAAAGCAAATGTTTTTTTTATAATGTACATAATGGGTAACTCGGCCACAAGGCAGTGACATCTTTGTAAAGGTGCCCATACACTGCTCGATTCTCGTACGAGAATCGCGGGAAATCCCGCGATCGTACGAGAATCGTGCAGTGTGAACGAAGACGTGCGACCGTTTCTACTATACGGTCGCACGTCTTTTGTCTAAGGAGCACGCTTGAAAACCAGACGAAAATCGTACGATTTTCGGCTGGTTTGAACGGTGTTCGGGAGACAAATGCCAAACGGGCCGGTGTGCGCACACGATGGTTGTACAGTGTATGGCCACCTTAAGAGACACATTTCTATGGTGAAATCCTGTCAGGGAAGTCTTTGAGGTAGATATAGTTAAAAGCCAATGGAGTTACCTAAAAGTATTAGATTGGAGCAGAGCTCATCTCTATCTATGTGTGAGAGGTCCTCTTTAATAAGTGCTTTTACTGCACTGCAGAGCCTCTGACTTTATCTTCCCTCTCTATACTTTAAACTTTGTATAAGTACAATGTAGTGAGAAACAACATCTCTGTTTTAACAGGTATCTGTTTTACAGACTCCAGGCTGTTTTGAGACACCAATCATTCTGATGCTCACTGAGAGAATGAGATTTCTAGAACTGCAATTACGCTTTTTTTTTTCTTCTTTTTTTTTTTCATATATATTTATATTTTTTTCCTCCTTTCAGGTGGTTTTCTCGGTGTATCATTCAGAAAACATCAACAGATTTTGCTGATTGCCTGAAAGTGTGCATGCAAGGTAATTTATCAAGCAGCCCCGAAGCAGCTTTGACTGGCAGAGAGCTCTCTGTATTAATCAGCCCTGAAATAAGAAGTGAAAACATGTTTACAATTAATCTGCATGAGGTTTTCTGCTTGCAGCAACTGACATTTTTTTCATAGCAGTAAGGAAACAAAAAAAAAAGAAACAGCCTCTTCTCTGCACAGCTTTTTCAGCCAGGGCTGTGTAAAGTCTGGAGTTTAGTCACCAGTAGCTCTTTAGCAGTGTTTCCTGAAGTGTGGCACTTATCAATTATGTTTCAAAAACCTTGTTTCAGTGTATAGTTTGTAGTTGTATATGCACAGGGGGACAGCCATAATTTGCAACTACATTGTCAAGCTTTGCTTTATGTAACATAAACTGTTACATTTTGTTCATTCAGCAGTGAAACTATAACAGATTCCTCCATCCATGGGTGGAATAATCTGTTATATTTCTACTGCTGTGTCCTTTGAGTATTCTGACAGTGGCATGCCCGCTGCTGTCAGAATACAAACAGTGACAGCAACCTTCCCTGTACGCACATGTTTACAACCAGTGTTGTACAGTGACTGGGATCCCAATGTAAAACACTTTACTCCCCCTAAATTGTTTTTTTAGCAAAAACCTATTGACGAGTGTTTCCTTATGAAATAGGCTGTCCCTGTTGTAGATCCAGCTATCTCTTGTTTAAGTCCTGTTATCACAGATCACAAGAACAAAAAGTTAGAAGCCATCTTTAGGGCCTTTTTTGTTTGCTTGTAAACCTGCTATTGCCACCATGGCAGTGTGTCAGATGTTATCTATATAGTCAAAGACTTTGGCTAGGGCCCCTGGGTCCATCTTGATGTTCTCAAACGCCTAAAGCTCTTTCCTGAAGCCTTGCAACACTTCGATGATGGCTTGGCAGATACCCTCAGACCAATGTCCAGGATGGGTTCCCTGTCTGTCTGTGTGAAATGGATTCTCTAGCTCAAATGCTGTTCTGTGGAGCTCCCTTTGCAAAAAGTGACTTGAACGCATGCCCCTTCTGGGGAACACCTGTTCTGAGAATCCTTGGATACTTGTATCAAGGAAGTGACAGGAGGCAAGAGAGCTTTCTTACCACAGAAGATGTCCTAGCCTCTGGCTGCTAAATCCTCTACTGATGTCATGCAGCTCAAAGAGAACTGAACCTGATCCTGACTTGGACGGAACTTCATATCCCAGCCCTGTCCACCGTGCACATCCCAGGTATGGAAAATTTGCAGATAGACTTCCTCAGTCGTCAATATCTGATCCCGAAGAATGGACCCTTTCCCAGGGGGTGTTTTGGATCCTTTGTCTTAAATGACGGACACCGGATGTGGACCTCCTGACATCCAAGCCCAAAAACAAGCTGAACAGATTTGTCGCCAGGACCAGGGATCCCTGAGCCTTTGCCATGAAGGCTTTGGTGACTCCATGGGATGATTATTATTATTATACAGGATTTATATAGCGCCAACAGTTTGCGCATTGCTTTAGATCAGTGCTCCCCAACCTTTTTATCGCCGTTATTACAGAGATACATCACTTATAGGTTCCTAAACGAGACACCTAATTAATAAAAAAAACTACTATTCGCCCCCTTACAACCCCCCCCCCGCCGGCGCTCGGACTTACCCAGCCAGGGAGGTTTGATGTGTGCACTGCAGGGGGGGGGGCGGGACATGTGACACACACACGCCTCCTGTGACTCACCTCCCCTCCCGCCTCTTGTTACTATGGACGCGGCCGGGAGGGGAGGGGAGTCACAGGACCCGCCCCCTCACTGTGCCCGTCGGCAGTGCGGGGCCCCGGTGTTCGAACACCGGGACACTACACTGCCCCATATTGCTGGACCGGACCGCACTGAGACTGCGGCCCGGTACCATTTGATCCGCGGACCGGTACCGGGGGTTGGGGACCACTGCTTTAGATTATAAGGAAGACATTACAATATAATTCAAGACAGGATGGTTTGTATTGTAACTGTACTGTCTTTCTTATATTGTAAAGCATTGTGCAAACTGTTGGCGCTATATAAATCCTGTATAATAATAATCACATGGAGTCACCAAAGCCTCCACAGCAAAGGGATCAGTTCAACCTGATCTAACCCTTGCCTCCTCTGAAGCTCTTGGCTTGTCCCCTTCTCAGGATCAAGACAGAGGGCATTCTAGTGATCCTCATTGCTCTCAACTGGCCCAGGAGACCATGGTTTGAGGACGTAGTCAAACTCCTGTCGACTTTCCTCAGACTTCAGGAAAATCCAAGCCTACTGTTATAAGGACCAGTTTTACACCCTGTTTCGTGGTCACTGTGCCAAGGACAAAGGCCTTTTTTAAGCTGTTATTGCTATGCTTCTGAAATCTAGGAAGTCGACCTCCCACATGTTCTACCATCGCACCTGGAAGGCTTTTTTCACTTGGTGCCAAGCGAGGAATTTTCATCCCAGGAAGTACTCCATGGGACACATCCTATATTTCCTCCAGTCTGGCCTGCAAATGAAAACCATTTAGCCTTAAGCACTATCAGGGGCCAAATTTCTATAGATTGCTTGCCTCTCACTTTCAAGTGAAGGCCCTTGTGCAGGAGGTTGCTCACGTTGTCCCCCCTGTATGCACTCCTGTGATTCTGTGGGAGCTCAACTTAGTTCTGTTGGTGCTGCAGAATCCACCCTTTGAACCGCTTAGAGATGTTTCTCTGATCATACTCACTCGCAAGGTTGCCTTCCTTATAGCCATCACTTCTCTCAAGCGTGTTATCGAGTTGGCAGCCTTGAGTTGTAAAGATCCTTTATTGGTTATCCACAAGTATAAGGTAGTACTGAGACCTAAGGCCTCCTTTATTCCTAAGGTGGTCTATGCCTTTCACCTTAACCAGGGCTTTTTGTTACCATTCTTATGTAATGCTCCAGGGTCTGCGATAGCGAAAAGGATCACAGCTGCGGACTCAACTTTTAAACTAGGGCTGGGTATGGCAATCAGGCTTGAACCCCAGGCGTCTCTCTCAATCTCAAAGGAGAGTGAGGGGTTCTCGCATCATCTGCCACAAACTTAAGAGTAAGGTATGGACCATACAGGGGTTATTTAGCTCATAACCCAATTAGGTCAGCAACATAAAGCGGGTGCAATGAATCAGTTTCCATTAGAAGAAAGGATGAACAGACACTGGTGAGAGTAGGAGTATACAATATAGCCAGTATAAGCGACCCTAGTATAATGGCTCCCTGTTCCAAAAGGGGTTGAGTGAGATTAAAGTTCAGTATCACAGTCCAGACTCCTTATGACCTAAGATACTTGCGGTTTCCTGTGGACAGGACAGAGGCAGAGGAACGTCCAGAGCAGAGAGGGGTCCGTGAATCTCCTGGTGTGGGTACTGGCTTGTGGAGGGCATCAAGCTCAATAGTGGAACGCTTCCATAGCGTTCACAGGACTTTTAAATAGTGCGCGAACCCGGAAGTGACGACCCGGCCGTGACGTCACCTCCGCGTTCCACGGTGGATCGCAGGGAAGTTCCCCCTCTGATAGGGAAATGGTCTGCGTGACACAGCCGCTGCGTTCCACGCTGGAGCGCAGATAGCTCGCGGCCGGCAAGTATATTACAGGACCCCCCCCTGCAAGGGAACACCCCCGGGGGTTCCTCGAGGGCCCTGGCTTTCGAGGGTAACGAGAATGGAATTCCCGGGTCAAGAGAGGAGCATGCACCTCTCGGGAGTTTTCCCAGGAATCTTCCTGAGAAGTGTAGCCCTTCCATCTGATGAGGTACTGTAAGGTTCTCCCACGTCTCCTGGAGTTCAGTATTTGTTCCACTTCGTATTCGGTTTCACCCAGGATGTCCACGGGAGGAGCCAGCGTGGGAGTCCTATGTGGAAAGGGATCGGGTACGTACGGCTTGATCAACGAGACATGAAATGAGGGGTGAATGAGCAGTCCCGGGGGGAGCGTCAGTCTCACGGCATTGGTGTTGATCACCTTCTCGATGACGTAGGGACCAATGAACTGTCTCCCCAATTTCTTCGACGGAAGCTTCATCCGCAGATTCCTCGTGGAAAGCCATACCTTGTCGCCGACTCGGTAAACCGGAGGGGCCCTTCTTTTTAGGTCATAGTACCGCTTCTGTCGGTCCTGCGCGAGCCGAAGGTTCTTTTCGAGGAGCTCTCGGTTCTCCGTTAATCTTGACAAGTAGTCGACAGCCGAGGGCACATTGGAAGGGAGTACAGTGGTTGGCAGCTGGGTAGGATGATAGCCGTAGTTCGCAAAGAAAGGAGACTGATGGGTAGAGGAACTGCGGGAGTTATTGAAGGCAAATTCTGCGAGTGGGAGCAGGTCGTACCAATCATCCTGGAGGTATGTGGTGTAACACCTAAGATACTGCTCTAGGCACTGGTTTGCCCTCTCTGTCTGACCATTCGTTTGTGGATGGTAAGCCGTAGAATACCGATGATCAATGTGCAGTGATGAGCAAAGTCCTCTCCAGAATCGGGAGACAAACTGTGTGCCTCGGTCCGATATAACGTGAGTCGTCAGGCCGTGCAATTTGACGACATGTGCGCTCCGTGACGTCACCTCCGCTTTCCACGGTGGATCGCAGGGAAGTTCCCCCTCTGATAGGGAAATGGTCTGCGTGACACAGCCGCTGCGTTCCACGCTGGAGCGCAGATAGCTCGCGGCCGGCAAGTATATTACATCTTATGTTCTGTGCCAAAGCTTACTAACAAATTTTCTCTCTACTGTTTGGACATGGTTCGAGCTGTTCAGGTGTTCCTCTGTTACAGCTTCTATCCACAAGTCTGACTCCCTCTACATTATTCCTGGGGGGTCCCTACAGGTGAAACTCGAATAATTAGAATATCGTGCAAAGTTCATTTATTTCACTAATGCAACTTAAAAGGTGAAACTAATATATGAGAGAGACTCATTACATGCAAAGCAAGATAATTCAAGCCGTGATTTGTCATAATTGTGATGATTATGGCTTACAGCTCATGAAAACCCCAAGAACCCCAAATCCACAACCTCAAAAAAGTAGATTATTACATGCAATCAATAAAACAAGGATTGTACATAGAACAATATCGGACCTCTGAAAGTACGAGCATGCATATGTACTCAGTACTTGGTTTGGGCCCCTTTTGCAGCACTTACTGCAATTACTTTTGCACGATATTCTAATTATTCGAGTTTCACCTGTATATACCTAGCTTCCCATTCCACTATTGGTAAATGGATTCGGCAAACTTACTCAGGCCTATGAGATGAACTGTAATGTTCTTTCCCTTCCGGTTAGAGCTCACTATACTGAAAGTGTTCCTACTTTGACCTTCCAGGATCAGACTTCTGTTTTCCAAATCAGCAAGGCTGCCACCTGGTGCTCTGTTAACACTTTTGCCTAGCTTTACCAGGGGGGTTCTGGCCTCTGTGAATGCTAGGTTAGGCCGCAAGTTTCTTTATACAGCACTCTGAATTGGTGAGGCTTTTCTGTTATAGCTCCCTGTTGGGGCTAGTTGTTGTTTTCTTGGGTCTATTAGTCATTGTTTTTTGGGTTACTTGCCGCTCTGTTGGACTGCTTCTGGTATTCCCGGTGATTATGGAATTTAAGTCCCTGTGTCCTTGTTTATGATCATGAATACAGTATTTTTTTCTTACCTGTAAAATCTGTTGCTTGGAGTACAACACAGGACTCTCCTGTACTGCTTGAAACAAAACTAAGTTATACAGGGCTATCTTACAGCTTTGATTAATTTGCCAGTGTCCAGTCACCTGAAGGTAGCTGCATAACCCAGTGGTAGGGAACTCCCTGGCTTAGCTGACTTATATTCAAATCCTGGAGCATAGTTTATAGCAAATCGTGTTTAGTAAATTCAGAGTATATTCAGTGTAGTCTGTACATGCCCTCACGTATCACTCCAATGCCTGCTTAGCACCTCAGTTTAGTTCTAGCACTTTGTTTTTCTGTATGACAATCTAACTTCGGGGCTGCTGTTTCTTTCATTTTAATTACGTCATTTGCTGTGGCACAAAATGAGAACACTAAAAGATATATTGATCAGCATATTGTTTCTTCCTCTCTACCCAGTACTCTAAGTATTCATGAGGCCATATTGAGATATATTTGTACCAGTAACTGCAAGCATTGAGAATTTAGTACTGTGAATTGTAATAGCGAAGACTAATATTACATTACATCAGCCTTAAAGGGTTATTAACCCCTTTGTGATATTAACCCCTTCGTGACTGACAACGTACAGTGTACGTCGCCAGCATCGGGGGTGTTTAAACAGACTCCCGGCGGCTATTGCCGCCGGGACTCTGTTTAAACTTGTAAAGCCGACTGTCGGCTTTACAACTGAAGCGATTCAGGCTACTTACCTGTCGCCAGATCGCTTCTGTGTCCCGTAGAAGAGGCCGCCCCCCTGAGACACCACCGCCGTGCCCCTCCTACGGGACCGGTGTCCGTGGGGAGCTGGAGAGGAGGTCGACGAACTTCCGTTCATCGATCCCCTCCCCGTTCTATGGGACCGGGAGCGATGCAGATTGCATCACTTACGGTCCCTGGGCTGTCAGTTCTGGGCTCCTGCAGCCCAGCTATAAGCTATTGAAGTGCGATCTGCACTTCAATAGCTTATTTCCAGTGTAAAGGTGACACTGAGGGTCTTTTGGACCCCCAGCATCACCTTAAAGAGGACCTGTCACCACCATCTGCTATTACATGGTGGGGCTTGCCAGCCCCCCCATGTGATAGCAGTCAAAGTAAAGTAAAAAAAAGTTTTTTAAATGAAAATAAAATAAGTCTAATAATAATAATAAAAAAAATTTTAAATGTCCCGCGCCCCCGTGAGCACGTGCCTCGCCACGTAAACACGCGTCGGGTGCGCCTACGTATGAAAACGACGAACGCGCTACACATGTTGGATATCGCCGTGCACGCCGGAGTGAGAGCAATAATTCTAGTGCCAGTATTTTGGGGTATCTCTAAATTGATGACCTGTGGGGGCTTTTAAAGCGTCTTCTATGGACGTTTTGGGGTACTGCAGTTTTTGCCGTTTCACAGACGCACGCAATTAGTAACCTGGGCATGTTGGGTATCATTTTACTTGTTGTAACCTAATCTTTTATATTTCATTAAGCAAATTGGTATTTTGTTGTGTTTTGGGGCATTTAATTAAATTAATATTGCGCAACATAAAAATTTGCAACTACCACCATTTTATTCTATCGGGTCTTGGCATTCAGAAAATATATAATGTGTGGGGGTTTTAAGTCATTTTCAGGCCTAAAATGTGGAATATAACATGGGTGCAAAAAAATGAAAAAAAGGCCTCAGTCATGAAGGGGTTAAACCCTCCGTTTTTTTTTTGTATATATAGCTAGCATGAAGTAGATATATGCAAAAAGTGTTTGTTTTTTTTTAAAAACCCGCTTTGAAAAGGGTTAATACTGGTTAATACTTACCTGTGTCTTCCCCGCACGCTCTTGTCCGAAAATGTGAAAATTCTCGGGCGGCCACAAAGCATCTTGGGGCGGGCGCATGCGCAGTTCACATTTTCGGCCGGGACGCGAGGAGAGACACAAGGTAAGTCTATTGACGCGTGCACCTGCATGCAGACACCGTGGGACAGAAAGTGCTAGCAAGCACAAAGGAGTCAGCGCTGGATCGGAAACCCACCGCAGCGCTAGAGGGATAGATGAAAAGGACAGGAAAGAAGATCAGATTAAGAAACATCATTTAGGGTAAGTGCTTTAATTAACATTGGGGGGAGGGAATAAGATTTTTGACTTTAATGTCACTTTAACATTATGACCACCCGCCTAATATTGAGTAGGTCCCCCTTTTGCCACCAAAACAGCCCTGACCTGTTGAGATTTGGACTCCACTAAACCTCTGAAAGCATTCTGTGGTATCTGGCACCAAGCAGTCAGTGGCAGTTCCTTTAAGGCTCCATTCACACACTAGCGGTACGCGGGGAAAAGCACTAAACAAAAAATAATGCTTTTCAATGTAAGTTATTCACACTAAAGCGGTATTCGCGCGGTACGAAAACATGCATCCTCAAAAAAGTCCTAGCACGATTTTGGGGGGGCGGATTCTGAGTGTTCCGGCTACAGTAACAGCTGCAAACACACAGAATCCGCACGTAAGGTAATATTTGCATGTTTTTGCGCTGCGTGGTTTTCCGCTCAGAAACCGATGCCACTGTGTGAATGGAGCCTAAGTCCTGAAAGCTGTGAGCTGGGACCTCCATGTATTGGACACAGATGCTCAACTGGATTGGGATCTGGAGAATTTGGAGGCCAAGTCAACACTCTTCAACTTGTTGTTGTGTTCCTCAAACCATTCTTGAACCATTGTTGCAGTGTGGCAGGGCGCATTATCCCGCTGAAAGAGGCCGCTGCCATCAGGGAATACCGTTTCCATGGAAGACTGTTCTTGGTCAGCAACAATGTCTAGGTAGGTGGTACGTGTCAATGTAACATCCACATGAATGGCAGGAGCAATATATTTCCCAGCAGAACATTTCATCACACTGCCTCCGCCGGCTTGCCTTCTTCCCATAGTGCATCCTGGTGCCATCTCTTCCCCAGGCCACCCAACCATCCACATGGTGTAAAAGAAAACATGATTCAACAGACCAGGCCATCTTCTTCCATTGCTCCGTGGTCCTGTTCTGATGCTCAGACACTGTGGACACGGATCAGCATGGGCACCCTGGCCAGTCTGCGGCTATGCAGCCCCATATGCAACAAGAAAAATAGACGACACAGGCCAGCCTTTGCTCTACAGATGCATCAGTAAGCCTTGACTGCCCATGAATCTGTTGCCGGTTCACTGGTTTTCCTTCCTTCAACCACTTTCTATAGGTCCTGACCCCTGCAGAGCGGGAACATCCCACAATAGGTGCAGTTTTGCAGTTGCTCTGACCCAGTCATCTAGCCATTACAATTCGTCCCTTGTCAAAGTCCTTCAAATCCTTATGCTTGCTCATTTTTCCTGCTTCTAACACATCAACTTTAGGGAGAAAATGTTCACTTGCTGCCGAATATATCCCCCCCACTTCCAAGCTCCATTCTAAGGAGATAATCAATGTTATTCGCTTCATCTCTCTCTCTGGTCACTACATTATAGCTGATTGCTGTAGATGGCCAAGTAAATATATAAAAATACAAAAGGAAATTCATCAAATATTTTTTTTTAATTTTAGCATTATGCTTTACCTTACATCAAGGATTAAAAAAAAGAAATGTTCCTTTAATTAGAATTTTCCCATCTCATAAGCCTGGAAAAATGAATACATTCTGTATAAAGGTGTAAAGACCTCAGTATCCATGTATGTAAGTGGATTTTCGAGCTACATGGCATAATCAGTGCAGAGATGAATAATACATTGACAGCAGTGTATTGTTACTGAGTCTTCTAATGAAAGGTATTTGGGCTTTATGAGACACGGGCGACAGCTATTATCTGAAGCATAAGATAAGAAATGGAAAATATAATGTATTCTCCAGGGCTCTTATATTCAGTAAGATAACAGAGACCACGCTCTGTTGAGACTTGTGTCTATATTTATTCAGCATCTCTTGTAGTGTATTATTGTATGATTACCTTTTTCAACATTATCAGAGTAGCTACCCTTGTGGGTTAATAGAAAGTGAGCGGGTTTGACAATAGTGCTTCATTTTATGACAGTTGTCTATTAGAGGTTATCTAAATAATCATCATAATCAGCTTTCTGCCCTTAATGCCCTTTGTCTCATCACCTCACGAACCTGGAGACAGTAAAAATGAAATAAAGTTTCAACCCAGCACTAGCCACTATATTCTAGCAATGAAGAATGAAGCCAGATTGTTTTTATTGGTTAAAGAGGTTACATAGCTGAGTTAAAAACAACAGTCTCTGCACATTGAGAAATATCAATATAACTAGAGATGCAGGTTACACTTATTTTGCTTTTTTTCTGTTGGTAGCAAGCAAACATTTTTAACACAATAACAGAGGAATAAGTGGGAGGCTTAAAGGAGATCTATGGTGAGTGAAAATCACTCATCCTCATAGTTCGGGCCGATGTGTGACAATGAAACAGTCACACGTCGGCTCTAGGGCTGCAGCTAACGATTATTTTCATAATCGATTAGTTGGCCGATTATTAAGTTCGATTAATCGGTTAATCGGATAAAAAAAGAGGGGGGGGGAAGGCTCCAGTGATGGACTACTAGTTTGTATTGAGATTGTAGTCCATCACGGGAGCAAGTTTGGCGCAGTGGAAGTTTTTGCACACCTGTTCCACACTGCAGCTCCGTACACCTATTCCACCACTGACTTGCTTTCAGAAGATTGCTTTTCCTCGATTGTCGGTGGGCCAGCGACGAGTGAGGGAGATCGCGTCGAGGAGGAGAGCAGCGGCGCGGCTTCAGCGTCCTGTGCGGTGGGCGTCGCTTATGCGGCCTGTGCAGTGGGCACGGCGGCCGCAGCGGGAGCAGCGTGTGACGTGTGGCTTACGCCGCGTGTGGAGCCCCGAACAGGCAAATCAATCGATAGCCGACGAATCGACAATCGAAAACGTTGCCAACGTTTTCAATCGTTGATTTTAATCGACTAAATCGATTAACTGTTGCAGCACTAGTCGGCTCAATAGATCGGGAAGGGAGCGAACGCATACCATCGCTCGCTCACTTCTCGATCATCTCCCTGCAGAGATCGGTGAATGTCAGTCATTGATCCCCACAGGGATTCCCCATCTCTGATCCTCCAGCTGTAGCTCGCGATATACTGAGCTTTGGGTCACGGGACGATGCTAGTTTATGTCCTTCTGTGACCCCCTAAGAGAACTATGGTGAAAAACGCTTACCTCATAGTTCTTCTCTTTTAAGAAAGACATTGGGGGGGAGATTTATCAGAACTGGAGCAGTTGCTCATGACAACCAGTCTGCTTCTATCTTCAGTTTGTTCAGTTAAGATTTGAACATGAAACAGAGAAGCTGATTGGTTGCCGTGCACAGCTGCTGCAGATTTTGTCTGCTCCAGTTTTGATGAATTCCCCTCATTGTATCCTATTCATAAAAACTGGAGAAGAGAAAAAGAGCACAAAACCAGAGTTGCTACATACAGTATGGGGTCTGATCATATTTGAAAGGTGAAACATATTGATTGCTATAGTAACTCCATTATTTTTGCTGTAATTTTAAATGTCCCTATTAAGTGTGTGGAAGGAAGATCTGGTTGGCTAGTTTAAATAATTTGGGGGCACTGGAGAGTAACTCTAAGGGCTCGTTTCAACCAAATTAATTGTAATGCATTTTGTTGTATTTTACAGCGCAAGCAAAATACTGTACATGGAAATCAGAAAATTCATTATTATCAGTTGAGTCTGTTCCCACCAGTGCACTGCACTGTGTTGGGGGAAAAAAAGTAATTTGAGTGCATGGACCAGCAGTTTATTTAAAAAATGTAAGATTGAAGAAAATAGGTCACCAGCACTCCATAAGTTAAAATGAATGAGTCCTTTTAATGGACAATGATGTCACAGAAATCCAACATGAGCCGACGTTTCGGGGCCACACAGGGTCCCTTCTTCAAGGCAAGAGATGCGTCACATCTCTTGCCTTGAAGAAGGGACCCTGTGTGGCCCCGAAACGTCGGCTCATGTTGGATTTCTGTGACATCATTGTCCATTAAAAGGACTCATTCATTTTAACTTATGGAGTGCTGGTGACCTATTTTCTTCAATCTTGTGTTTTGCACGGTGCCATCCGTGAAGTTACTTCGAGCACCATTTATTTGATTGTTGGCCGGGACTGCTGAAAGGTGTGCGGAGGGCACCTCCACCAATTGTATTTAAAAAATGTAACACTATGTACACACAAAACTGCATCTCTGATCTGCAGACCTGTGCTGACAAGTGGTATGCCTTGTGGTCATTTCGGTTTATCATAGAGATACAGTTAATTACAATCCACTGAAGGCTGACAAAGTTTGCATAGCAGAACGGGAATGATGACCTCAGATCTTCATGCCTGTGTCTGCTGCAGCACACACCTTACAACCATCGCAAGACTTTTGTCTTGCGATGGTTGTAAGGTACTTATAAAAACGTACGATCTGCCTATGTTGCATAGGCAGATCGTACTTGCGATGATCGCAAGCCACGCCCCCTGAGGGGCGGGCTTCCGATGACCGCAATGCCGAACGGGCAGTGTGCGCTTGCGCACACGGCCCGTATGGCTGTTATCGTACGGACATGCTACAAACCCGCCGAACATCGTACGATGCTCAACGGGTTTTCAAACATGTCCGTAAGTTTAAAGTCGTGCGACCTTACAGTAGTAGAGGTCGCACGGCTTCCACACACCTTACGATCATCGTACGATCGAGGGATTTCCCGCGATTATGGTACGATAATCGTAAGGTGTGTGGGGACCCTAAGGGTGCCCTAAAAGTTCAAATATCTTCCACTTCCCAGGTCACCTGCCACAGTCAACTCTCCCTGTTGGATTTTTAATAGATTTGATATTAAAAAGTATACAGCAGGAGGAATGTAAAATCTCAACGTTATGTAGCCATCCAGACTTCACCTGTAGCTAACATATTCATTTTTGGGTGGGCAGATCTGTAAGGAGCACTGAAGCAAAAGGAAGTACAATGATTTATGGAAAGGCCGGGTTTTAAACAATTTTCGGTTTTGGCCAAGCTTTCTGGATACTCAGTCCCTCCTGTCATAAAAGTAATGCCTGCAAGAATCCCTAATTAGAATGATACATTTTACTCACAGTCCTTTTACTAATAACAAGCCTTACAAAATTCTTCTCAGCGTTCATTGGGGGACACAGTAGACTATTAGTATATGCCCTGCTAGTAAAAAGGTGGACACTTCAGATGTTAAAAACCTTTAATAAAAATCTATTATGCAACAAAAAGGTGGACACTAAAACTAGCAATACACAGCAATGCCCATCTCCCACTGAATTGGACATAATTTGGGCCGTGGGTTGCCCTGCCAGCACCACAGGGCTTGACAAAATCGATCAAAAAGTCGAATGAGTTTGGTGGAAAATTCTCAGCCAAATAGTGACTGTATCCGTTCAGTCTGCTTAAATACAACAGACGGCAGGGGAGATTCCTTTATCCACGGATGGAGCAATCAAGTGATTTTCTCTTGTTCAGCAGAAGGCTCAGCTGCTCCTGCAGGCAGACGCCTCTGCAACTAGTGTAACAAGAACGTTGGACTTCTTTCTCAGACCCTTTCAGTCTCTTTTAAGGCTGATAATTTAAGTGTGAAGATTCCTATCCTGATGCTGCTTGCAGTGTCATACCAGACCTCGAGTTTTCGACCTTTTCTACCTCAGCAGACTGAAAGCTTAGTGCACCACTATGCTCCCATACTTGGAGATTTAGTGCAGCAATTGGTGAGTAGACTGTTTCCTAGGTGGGTTCTGCTGTGTCACTAGAGAGGTTGAGATTCCCTAACCGCCCCTTTAATAGCAACTACTGTTGGCCAAGAATTTTTGGAATTGATTTTTTTTGTACTTTTGCAAGACTTGCAAGACAGTTGCTGCATGATCTGCCTTTTCTGCCTTGTGACCCCATGTTCAGTGGGTCGCCGCATGCCTTCCACAGCGCTAGGCTCCTCAGCCTCCCCCTAGCGCAGAACTGTCCATTTAAAATATGCTGCCTGGCGCCAAGTGCCAGCTTGGAGTGGGATGGGGGTATGTCCTTGACTGACCTTTATCCATACAGTATGTGTATTGCTTACAGCTCCCACATGTGCTCTGTAGAGGTGCCTGGACCAGAGTGACATCACATTCTGGCTCCTGCCACCTCTACAGGGCACACAAGGGATCTGTACAAGCAATGCACATATCAGTGCCGATGAATGCACTGTACCACACAGCTGCACCTACCGTGAGTTCTGGTGCTGGAGGTGCTTTGCCATTCTTTTGAATAGCACCCCAAACGCACCTCCCACCCACAGTGCGATCACCCACACCAAAACGCGCGTTAGCGCAATGCTGTGCGTTCCAATGCAGTGCTACTTGGGATATGACTTAATGACCATGGACCATTGTGGGTCCTGAGGTTACACAGGTTGAGTACCCCTGGTTTACATTATCAGGCGTGTTGCTTTTGTTAAAGGTTCCGGGTTCGATGGATACCTGAAGTTACCTTTGACTCCTAGATTCTGTTAAGGCTGATTTTGTGTGCAATGGGGTATGTCCTACAGAGGGGCTTCTTTCTGTCCACCTTCTTAGTGGAAAGGCATATAGCAATGGTCTCCTGTGTCCCAGAATGAACTATCGAAGGAAAGGATTTTAAGGCGCACAAAAAAAAAAATCCAATATATTTTTTCCCCTTGCACTGGAAACGTCTGCAGATTTTTATGCCAGATACAGCAACTAATGATAATGGCTCTTAATACTTATTTAAGTGGTATTACAAGTTCAGCAACCAGTTACACATATGTATTTCTTCGCAACAGGTGCCATTGAAAAGTGGAAGAGTTACAATAATGATCTGCCTAAGCGCATTATTGTTTATCGCGATGGAGTTGGAGACGGCCAGTTACAGATGGTTTTGGATTATGAGATTCGTCAGCTTCTGGCATGCTTTGCAGGGGCCCAGAGTGGTTACAAGTATGTTTGCAAGCAAAAAGTGTTGCATATCTTTATACTGGGAACATTTTATACCTTTTTATATTGTGTTTATTTCCTGCTTTAATTTTTAAATGTATGTTTTGTATGATAAGGTGTATGACTTATAGTATATATACCTGATAACTACATCACAGACAAAACCATAGATCACTTTTATATTGTGTAGTTTCTACTTTGCCATATGCCAATGGTGGATTTTTAGAATTTGGAAAGTTAAGGACTCAGGACTATGGACCCGAAAAAAACACCTAACTGCAAATGAGTGGCAACTGTCGCCTCACTGGGGGGCTGCTGGGTACTGAACTGTCTGCAATCGATTGTCATTTTTCAAAGATCAGAGGGGTTCTGTTTTATCTCTAATAAAGCCCAACATGTTACTTGTAGGGAGATTAAACTTATACCTACCTGAACCACTATCACAAATGACCCCGTTCATGAACGGGGTACATTTGCTAGTGAATATAACAAAATTCTTAGATTACCAGCAAGACCAACTGTTAATTGTCAGTTAAAATAAATGTTCCAAATGGAAACAGTTTGACCTTAAACATTAGGAAAACAGCCAACAGTACAGTGCCAAAGTGTTAAAAGAGTGGTTTAAAAAGACTCACAAACATGTAATCATCAAAGAGTTTTTCTCTGAACTGAAGTGTAACAATGGGCAAAATAGGGAAATATTTATATTGTAAGCCGCAGTCTGTCACTAACATTAACACATAGCAGTTTTTGTTTTATTACCTGCTGATCCTGCCAGTAGATCCCTTATTATTCCTATTCCCTTACCAGGCTGACAATGCTGTTCATTCTGCAGTAAAATTGCACAGCAGCATTGTCACCCTGTGAATGATCTAATCTAGATTAACTTCGTATTTTGGTAATGAACTTTAAGTAATGGGCAACCATATTAAAGGATAACTATGAGGTGAGTGCTTTTCACTCACCTCATAGTTCTAGCCGACCTGTGACAATGAGACTGTCACAGGTCGGCTCAGTAGATCGGGAGGTGAGCGAACACATACCAGTGTTCGCTCACCTCTCGATCCTGTCACGGCTCTCTGCCGTGACAGGAAAGGGACTGGATTCCCCTCGCTCCGATCCGCCAGCACGGGCTGGGGGAGGGGGCAGGTACAGCTGGCTCTGCCTCTAGATAGGCAGAGCCAGCTGTCAGTCACGCAGCTGGGCGGATCCCGGCATAATTGTCGGGATCCGCTTCTACTGGGGCGTCTCAGTATACCGCGAGCTACAGCTCGCGGTATACTGAGCTTTGGGTGACGGGAGGACACTAGGGGAAAGCCTTAACCCCATGGGGAACTATGGGGAAAAGCCTTAACCCCATAGTTCTCCTTTAAAGACGTTTACCTCTACCTTTTCCTTTACCCATATCTTCAAAATAACAACACAGACACCTTTTAGAAAGGTTTAGTGATGACAATCTACACACAGATACTTCTAGATAATTGCCGGCTTTGTATTCTTTGCATATCTTATTTCTCTTCTCTGTGACCTGTTGGATAGCTTGGCCTGTAACATAAAGTGGAAAAATAAATAATGGATCTACTGGCAGCCTCCATCAGTTGTGTGGAGCAGCTGCTTTGTTGCATTCTCTTCATGGCATGCACACTTTTTCCTCAGTTCCGGCATCAGGAGATTCCAGGAAGGAGATCTACGCTGTGCAAGGGCGGCGTCATTGTCCTTCTCAAGCAGTTGAGCATCCTTTCACAATAGTTGTGTTTGACAGCTCACTTTACAGCTGAATGGGCAACACATTGCTGGCGGTACTGCTACTGACATCAATCCTACTTGTCAGCATTACCATGGCAATGTTAACACTGGGAGAAAGACTGATTGTAATAGTGGGCGTCTTACTGCGCACAAGCAGGATTGGGTTTGACATTGACTGTGGGCAAAAGAGGCAACCCGGAAGGGAATTCTCATACTTGGCACTGGCTTCAGGAAGAAAGGTCTTTGAGCGCCCTGCAACATTTTAATACAAAATCTACATAAAATGTGAACGTTAACATTATGGTTACCATTTTAGAGCATTATATGTTGGGTACTGATGGTCTGCATTGTGTATGTCATTTTTGAAGATCCACTTTAAGCAACACAGCCAGTGGTGCAAGCATGGAAAAGTGAGTCAAGGTGCTGACCTACTGTAGGTAAAGTTCACACCTCTTGATCTGGATGGTCCATGTGGTTCTCCTACACCTTATCAAAGTAATGGTCTCTTCCTCGGAGCATGGCATATTTTCTAAACTATGGTAGTGTGCTCTCGGCTGTTTTCCAACGATGTTATATCAGACTCAGATAATACGTTACTTTACCTAGATCTATGGATCTGGGTATAGGCATCTACTTTGTTTTCAATCAGTCCTGGGAATGTCCCCAATATAGTAAATACTGATGAACCTGTCTCACTGAGGTGCTTGGTGACACTCAGATTGTGTTCATTTTAGTTCAGCACAGTGCTGTACTAAGTGCCATCTGTATGTGAAGCCATGTAGCTCAATACACTCCCTCAGCCCCAAGAACCAAGGAATGCATATGGTATATCCTGTTTTGATGCTGTGTTCATGTGGTCTTTCCACACCCTTTGTGTGTTATTCTATTACATACATAGCTATATGTAAGAGGTAGGCTTAACTCATGTGGGCCGCAGTTCATCATGTGACCACGGTCCCTTGACAATTTTTTTGTCTCATATTTTTTATTAATGTTTGTGAAGTACATCTGTTAAAGAATGTAATTGTTTACCTACGACTCCAGCCTTAGAATACATTCATATTTTTGTTCCTGCAGAGTTATTGTTGGACAGTATGGAATGGGTAGGGTGCCTTTTTGCTACCCCCCTTAATGATGGTTTGTTGTTTTCTCAGTCCTAGAATGACATTTGTCGTAGTGAGGAAGAGATGCACCACCAGGTTCTTCAGTAATATTGGCCGAGGGTTGCAGAACCCACCATTGGGCACTGTGGTTGACAGTGTGGCTACAAGACGTGAGTGGTGAGTCATTTTTTACTAATTTTGTGCCTTTTGTAAGAAATACTGTGTGTGCTGTCTACTTTCAAACTGCGCTCACTACCAGTGACAGTCATATTTTTCTGTTCAGTGTGGCAGAGTTGGAGAAACATTTTCATGCTGTTAAGCAAAATGCCAAACAGCTGAATATGCTGATGAAATTCATATAATGTTTTGTTTTCCTGCCAAAATGATTCATATTTCTGTACATTCAGTCATGAAAATGACACAGCTCTGCCATACAGCACATCACTATCTGAAAAGAGCATGAGACCTGATTTGTCTGTACTACCGTTCAGTAACAGTTACAGGTCAGCTCCCCACCCCCAGCCTTTAACTGGACAGTAAATGGAGAAATAGAACGCCGATGAGCAGACTCTTTCGTTCTATCAGCCAACCGATTGGCTCCTTGTGCTGTTTCTCAATCCCTCTGACTTAACTCTTCTGTAGAAGGATGGCATGAGGCTCATACAAAGTCAAATTCAGATACTTACACTTCTTGGATTTAGAAAATAGATTTAATATTTTACTGAATACTGAGCTGCATTCATCTGTGTCTTATATCTTCCTGGACTTCAGTTTTAAGAAATCTGAAGGCAGGAGTAAAATATGCTGACTGCTTATGGCCTCCTCTTTGTTTAGCCAATTCAAGCTAATGATTCATTTGTAATATAGGGGTTCATTTCTAATACACCTCCTGCACAGGAATTAATGGGGCCACAGTGCACACATATAGTAGGAAGAGGAGGCAACCACAACATTTTCTTTTTTAGCTGTGTACCAGGCATTGCTGGGACAGGGTCAAAGGTAAGTATTTCTCTATTGTCCATTGAGGGACACAGCTCTGAAGAATTTTGAGACGTAGAGTTATGCTGCTGCTTCCAGGAGAAATAGACACTAGGAAAGAAATTTGAAAAGGCCTGCCCACCTCACACATGCCAGTTTCACTTAATGTCCTCAATGGAATGAATGTCTCCTTCTCTTCTGCTTTAATATTTTAGATTGTTTTATTTCTTTGACACTTTTGCCCGATCCACTCTGAGAACCTGCATGAGACTTCTGGGGTTGATGGTGTCAACCTTCGAAGCACTACTATTTGCTCAGTTCCAGGTATGGGACAAGTCTCAATTATCGCTGGAGAAAGTTATCAGATTGAGTGCTTCAGCCAAGATGTCTCTGTCATGGTGGTTGACATGCCCAGCGTTGACAATGGGGAAGTTGTTTCTTCCTATAACTGGATTGTCATGACAGACGCCAGTCTTGTTGTGATAGGGCGGTCTCTTGGATCATCTTTGTGTTCAGGGTTTTTGGTCTCTGGCGTAATCCAAGCTTCCGGTTAATGTCCTAGAGTTGAGGGCTATTCGCCTGACATTGTTGCACTGGACCCTTCTTCTGCCTGAGTGTCTGGTTTGGACAATGGCACAGCAGTAGTCTACAACAATCACTATGGGGCACCAGCAGTGTGTCAGCAGTGAATGAGGTACATTCGATATTGGCTATAGCAGGGCTTTCTTAGCAGACAGTGTCTGGATCCAGACAAGTGGTCTTTTCATCTAGAGATGTGTCAACAACTTTGTCATCGTTGGGGAAGCCAAATGTGGATCTTTTAGCCACAACAAAAAGGTGGACAGGTTTATATCCAGAGTAAGGGATCCAATGGCAGATGCAGTGCATGCCTTATTAGCTCCGTGGGATCAGTACACCCTGATGTATGCCTTTCCTCCACTGACGCTGTTACCTTGTCTCCTTTGCAGGATCAAACATGAAGGATTTCCAGTCATTCTCGTCACTCCAGGGTGTGGTGTGGCGATCTGGTTTGCGGGTGATTCCTGGCTTCTTTCAGATCAGCTAGATCTGTTATCTCAGGGTCCAATCTTCCACCCTGGTTCTCAGTCGCTGGCTTTATTGGCCTGGCTGTTGAAACCCAATTTCAGATTCTGTTATTCCAACTACGCTTACGTCTCGGAGATTTTCTGCTTGCAAAATTTATCACTGTACATGGAAGGCTTATTTTTGTTGGTGTGAGTCCTTGGGGTTTTCCCTATGAGTTTTTCCTATTTTGCATATTCTGTTTTTCCTTTAAATGGGGATCAATTCCGTCGCCGGGCCTGCTCCATCCTCTGTCGCCGGGCCCGCCTCCTCCTACGTCACCGGCCCCGCCTTCCTCTGACCCCCCGGGCCCCGCCTCCTCCCTGCCACGTCCAGCCTCCTCCACCGCTGCTGCTGACTCTCCTTGACTCAGCAGCGGCAATGGAGAAGAACGCAGAGCTGCACAGATCACGGTGATCTGAACAGCGGTGCGTTCGAACCCATAGCGACCCAGGCAGCCCGCACGGCATCAGGGGGGTGTCCTGGCTGGGCCCGGGCCCCATAGCGGCCACCTAGGCCGCTATGGCTATTGTTACGCCACTGATCAATTATTATTATTATATAGGATTTATATATGGCCAACAGTTTGCTCAGCGCTTAAATTAGCTTTAGCTCTCAGCACCATTATGTGTCAGTTATCTGTCTTATCTGTCCTTTTGCAGCATCCTCTTGCTCCTACTAACATGATTCATACTATTATGCAGGGAGTTGCTCGTGTGGTTGCTCCTGTTAGGTCTCTTCTTCCTCCGTGGGACTTGAACCTGGTTTTATTCATTCTACAAAAAACTTCTTCTGAAACAATTTCTTTGTTTTTGTTGTCCAAAAAGGTTGCATTTCTTGTGGCCCTTACCTCGGCTAGAAGGATTTCTGAGTTGTCTGCTTTGTTTTGTGGAGAACCCTATTTGGTTCTTCATAAGAACAAACTTGTTTTGATACCGCAGGTTTCCTTTTTACCCAAGGTGGTTTAGGCCTTTCATCTCAATGAATACATTGTTTTACCTTCATTTTGTCCAGCTCCTGTTCATCCTGAGGAAATGTATCTTCATTGTTTGGATGTTGTGAGTGCTATTAGAGTTTAACTTTCAGCCACAACTTTAGATGCTCGAATTCTTTGTTTCTCCTACCACAAGGTGTTAGAAAGGTTGTTCAGCGTCTAGATCTTCTATTTCTAAGTGGAATAGTTAGGTTGTTGTTCAAGCATATGATTTGCAGAATAAGGTACATCCTATTCCTGTGTCTGCTCATTCTACTGGGGCAATTAGTACTTCTTGGGCATTTCATAATCAGGCTTCTGTTGCTCAAATTTGCCATGCCACAACTTGGTCTTCTGTTGACATTTTTGGAATATTTTACAAAGTTGATGTTTCGGCCTCCTCTGATGCCAGTATTGACAAAAAAGTTCTTCAGGCGGCTGTTTGTAAAATATTTTTTGACAGTTCTTATTGTTGAGCTGGTTCTTCTAGGGGTTGGGGTGCCTGCCCCTCTGTTTGAACTGCTTTTCAACATCTCTGCGTGTTAGAATTCTCCGGAGCTGTGTCCCTCAATGGACAATAGAGAAAAAAAGGATTTTGCTCTTACCGTAAAATCCTTTTCTCAAAGTCCATTGAGGGACACAGCTCACTCCAACTCAATTCCTTTTGTACTGCTTGCTACCACTGGCTAAGTGGCAAGCATTTTTAAGATTTTTTTGCTAGTGTCTATTTCACCTGGATTGGACCAACCAACAGACTCCATACAGCTCGTGCCTTTGGTAAGAATGAAACCAAAGGCCTCAGCATTGCAGGAGCTCTAAGCATTGTAGTACCATGCTATCACTCTTTACCTTTTTCTTATTTTAAGATGATTTCATGCAGAGGTTATTGAATGCGTGCTTAACCTAATGCAAAATTGTTGTCTCCAAGGTATGACTTTTTCCTGATAAGTCAAAACGCTCGCCAGGGAACAGTGAACCCTACGTATTACAACGTACTTTATGACTCCAACTGTCTAAAACCTGATCACCTTCAACGTCTGACATACAAGCTTTGTCATCTGTACTACAACTGGCCGGTGAGTCAAATATACTTCATTTACCACTTAGTTATAAATGAGTGAGATGTCCAGTACGATTGTTACAGACACACTCTGGCCTTTCTTCTTGGGAAGATTTACTCCTATTTGTCCTGGTGGCCATTGTCATTGGGACAAAAAGAAATGGGAAAATGTACAGTTGTCTTTGGAAGAGGAGACGATAGGGAATAATCCATTGGGCACAACTGTGCATTGCGGTGTGCTGTATTGAAAAAAATTGTGCACCTCCATTTTTGGCTGTGTTGTGTTACATTTGCAGCAAATTTAAAATGAATGAAATACCTTGTAAAATTGAGGGGGGACATGATTTTCATGTACAAAATGTTCAATAGTCATAGCAACAAACTCTTTGAGATTAATTCCGTAACAAAGACTAGAGGACACCACCGAAAACTGGTAGAAAAAAAAATTCAAACACAAGGGGCGAAGGGGGTTCTTCTCAGTTTGCGCGGTTAGGGTCTGGAACTCGCTGCCTCAAGCAGTGATTTCCGCAATTAGTCTGGAATCCTTCAAAAAGCTTTTGGACGACTTCCTGAGAGACTAATGTACAAGGGTACAGGTACTCTTAAGAATGAAAACACTCATGGACCTATACACACACACACACAATAGGTTGAACTTGATGGACTTATGTCTTTATTCAACCTCAAATACTATGTAAATGTATGTGACTGGGTAACACAATGCACATTAACACTCGTATGTTATCTCATGGTCTCTTAGCACTCACATGAAAATGGGTGCTGAGAAATCCCAATGCAGTTTTAGAATTTCATGCTGTGCAGCACATTTTCCATGTTTTTGTTTCTTTTAGTTGGGTTTTAATGTTTTTCAAAAACACATGTAATAGCATGCAGACGTGCTTGAAGTTGTGAGCCACGGGACTGTGCGATTAACGCACTGTACTAGTGTGCATGGGCCCTCAAAAACACCGACAGACACACACATTCTCACACACACATGCACACTCAAATTTTTTTTACATTTTTGTTCTTTTTTTTAAGATCCACACAGTCTCCCTATCTTAAGACAACTGGTGTAGATCCTCAGCCGGGGGTCCAGTGTGGGCTGCTTTGCTGTGACAGAGCTCCATCCATATGTACATTGCTGATACAGGTCCCTTGCGTGCCGGGAGCCAGAATGTGATGTCTACAGGCACCTCTAAAGGAAGCTGAAAGCAATGCATGTATGGATGGAGCTCCCTAGCGGCTATAGCCCCAGCCCACCCCACCTCAAGCTGACACTCGGCACCAGGCAGCATGTTTTGAATGCCTGCTTGATGTGGGAACTGACAGTGCTGCACTAGGGGGAGGATGAGGAGCCTCTCACCTAGAAAAGTGGAAGGCACTGCGGTAACCCACTGAACACAGGGTCGCAACCCACTTTTGAGTCCCGGCCCACCGGTTGAGAACCAAGGATCGATCCATTAGAGGAGCAAATTTTTTTTAATGGAATATCTTTTTAATAATAAACAGAAGAAAGTAATATATTTCAGATACAATATAAAAATATGCTATTTCATCACATTTACTAATACTGGTTAGATTATACGGGCCTTGCAAGGGATTTGGTGTACTGGACATTAGCTGTTTTTCCAAGATTTAATATTGAGAACAGATATTCTAAATTAACCAGAGTGGAGATACATAGAATATGGTTTTAATGCAGAATGTTTACATGTAGGATGTGCTGTTTTCAGTACATTAGTGACCTCTGCTGGTCAAAAAAGAAAAGAATGAATTTCTGAAACTACCAAACCAATAAGGAGCTGCATGTGTTATAGAACCTGACAGCTGCAGATGTTTTTCTTAAAATCCTTTACCCAAGCAAAGCTGTAGTGTGGTATTCAAGTCATCTGGTGACTCCTCTTTGTAATGTAGTACAGGCATTCCTACTTACCATGTAGGTTCCTTTATGTCCTATACATATACTGGGCTGTGGGCTCAATTCACTAACTGCTAAATAACTCAGCAAATTTTGAAGCAAAATAACTCATGAGTTATGTAACTCCTGAGTATACAATTCACTAAAATCTAAGAGAAATATTCCGGAATTAGATATTTCTTTAATACGTGGTATTCATTTTTATTTTTCACTTTGTTTTTATCGTCGTTTCCAGTGAAATAAAGGCTCATGAGTGCAGTCATTTGCACCTATCACATTTAAAACCAAACAAGGCATCAAAAAACGATTTTATTTGGTCCCATTCCTGCCTTCAGGATTTCATTCTTCTCTGTATCCTCCTCTTGGATACATTTATATTCCAGCTGTGTGTTCTTAAATAATTACATTGCCTCAGATTGGAGGTTTTCAACACTTTCACACTGTCACAGGCTGGCAGACTGCAAATACCTACTGCCTCTGCCAGGTGATAATTAACGTGTTTTTTTTTGTGAATTGACTTTAATGTATTTCATGCGAAATTTATCTCATGTTTTTCAGCTTTTGCTTTGATGAATTGACTTTTTTTTATTTCAGGATATTTCACTAAAAATGGTTGAAATAGCATTTAGTGAATTGACGGCTGTATTAGCAGTTCACAAGGTGGTTTCACTTGTTGCCTGTAATTGCTGTTTAAAGTGGTATTTGTGAGAGGGATAATATTCACGCCAAAATATACAGGAGTTACATTATGGCATAAGTACAGAGAATGTTTATAAGTAAGATGTGATAATATTTCTTCATCAATAATTGAGGAGCACCGAATTCAGAGATATGTGGGTTATCCTGCCACCTACAGGAGGATTTGGACGCTGTTAAGCTAACACTCACGAGCTTGGTATAACCCATCCCACCCCCAGCATGCCTTAGTTTTTACCAGTGTCATAGGAGGATGGATGCCTTTCTCTACTGAGAAAATATTAACCATTTTACCAGGCATTTTGTCTTTTACTCTAGATTATTTGCTTCAATCAAGTCTTCGCTACACACTGCTTGAGCTAGGTTCTTTATGCAGCTCTCTGGAGCATATCAGCAATGGCTGCGAAGACTATACTCGGACTCTGCTGAACTGGACAATTGTGGGGCCCACCTGTAATATGACCTTCAGGCATTGGGCTTTGCATGTTTCGCTTTCCAAACCTTTGTGTTCTGTGTTCCGCAGAGAGCTTTTCAGGTCCAGAGCTGTGGCCCAGTCTCTGGTGTGATCTTGTCTCTGAAGTGCTCATTTCTGAGTAGACTATGTGGGCTGAGCATCAGGAGCTCTTTCTTTTATTGCAACCATTGGGCGCCATTAATATTCATTTTTTTGCTGATGGTTTCCATGGAAAGGGTTAAGATGCGGATGAATTGAATGCTGTCACTAGGTGCTCTTTTCCTGCCATTCAGCATGAGGTAGCACCTCCTCACTACTGCTCCTAATTGCAAGAGATGCGGTTTTAACCTTAGTTTATCCTTTTTCCACCTAGTAACCTGGTTACCTCCAGACATATGAACCTCTCCTGGTCTTAGCAACCTGTTCATGAGTATCCAAGGTTTTTTCTGAGTATTTTACTGGTATTCTGAGTCCAGTTGTCCCTTACATGCAATACAACATGTCGGACCACAAACACAAGAGGAGTAGTCCCACCGTATCAGGTCTTTCCAGCTCACAATCCACTAACTGTTCCAGGGCAGCCTGCAGTGCTCCCTCTCAAGGGTCTTACACCGACAGCCATTAACGTTGTCCCCTGCTTGAGTCCCTTCATTCCTAGGAGTCTACCTTAGCTATGGGTGGGACCCCTAACCCATCAAGCCCCCCATCTCCTCCGCTCCTCAGCCTTATCCCGGGAATATTTCACTGCAGCAGTTATGTAGGATTTCATAGGCCAAATGTACCTTAGCACCTTCCCCTCCACAATCATTATCTGATCTGCTGCAGAGGCGTTATCTTATAAAGTGTCTGAAATATTCTTTCCAGGTGATATTGTGCCTAAGGAGTCACAGACATCTGTTATAGCTCTGCTATAGCAACTTACAGTTGTGATGAAAATATTCAACCCCAATTGTAAATTAGGTTTATTGGCAACATTTTGAAAGTTTTCAACTGTTTGCAATGAACAAATTAAACAAAAGCAATTGAAAAAGGTCAACACAATAAATGTTTCACGGGGTTTCCCAAAATTCAACTGAAATTAAACTTTTAATGGCTTCTGCAGTTTCAAAATTGTTCAACCCCCTGAATAGAATCCCTCACAAGAGCATCTGCAAAACAGGGGTTGTCTCAAGCACACCTGATGCAACAAATTAAGGCCTTCATTAGTAGCACCAGGTGTGCTTGCACTAGAACACATGAAATACCTGAACTGGCTGGGGATTTGTTGAGTGTCGGTTTGACTGCATGTTAGAAATATGGCTAAGTCAAAAGAATGGTCAAAAAAGTTGAGAAGAGATCATCGCCACTCAGAAACAAAGGAACAGGGTACAAAAAGGTAGCAAAGGCACTGAATGCTCCTAAAAACACTGTTGGAATCTTAGTTTGCAAGTTCAAAGTTAAAGGAACAGTGGTTACATTACCTGGGTGGAGCAGAAAAAGGAAGCTATTAATAGATGCATCCAGATTTCTGAGAAGGCGGGTTGAGAAAAGCCTTCAAGTGACTGCAAAAGAGGTCTCAGTTTGCACAGTAAGGCATGTACTAAACTCAGAAGGTTTCCATGCCAGAACTCCAAGACGTACACCACTACTGACCCACAAGTACAAGAAGAGTCGGCTCCAATATGCTGAAAATCATATAAATAAGCGACAGAGGTTTTGGCATTCTGTTCCGTGAAGCGATCAAAGAAAACTGGAACTTTTCAGCCCTATGAATCAGCAGTATGTCTGGAGGAAGAAGAATATAACGTACGCTGAAAAGAACACTCTGCCTACGGTTAAGCATGGTGATACTCTGGGGCTGCTTTGCATCCTGGAAATCTGCAGTGTGTGGGAGGCAAGATGGATTAATTGAAGTATTAGGCAATCCTAGGAGAAAACATCATGCCGTCTGTGAGGAAACTGAAGCTTGGGCATCATTAGACCTTCCAACAGGACAGTGATCCCAAGCATACCTCAAATTCCACCAACGCTTGGTTGCTGAAGTCCTGGAAGATTCTACAGGAGCCATAACAGTCACCTGACCTGAACCACACAGAAAATCTCTGGTGGGATTTGAAGAAGGCGGTTGCCACACGCAAACCTAAGAATATCAGTGAACTGTAGGCCATTGCTCATGAGGAATGGGCTAAGATTCCTCAAGAATGCTGCCAGAAGCTGGTGTCTGGCTATGCATTTCGTTTGCAGCAGGTCATAACAGCAAAAGGGTGCTCTAATAAAAGTACAGATGCTCCTCGGGATGCGATAGATCAAGTTACGAGTTTTTTAAATTTACGATGGAATTTACGGTACAGTAAACTCCCAGTTATTCGGTACCCCCGGGATTGGTAGGTGCCGAATAACTTGTTTCTGGTTGCTTGAGAGTTAATAGTAACTTCAAACAACCAACCCAAGGTACTCCGCTTCCCCATGCTAGCTTCTGCAGCCGGCAGGTGAATTTAAACAGCTGGGATCAATAGCAAGACTGCTATTGGCTATTTCAAATCACAATAGCAGGCTGGCTACTGCACCCGCCCACTGAGCAGAGGAGCAGATCTGAGAGAGAACTTTCTCAGATCCACTCCTCCTCTTAGAACAAAATAGATGCAATCTGAGATGAAATGCCCACTGTCCAGTCACCTTCCCCTATTTATGTACCAGGCCTACCATTGCACTTGTTACTTTCCTCTTTTGACCCTGTCACCAAAGAGGAGGTTACAAAGCTTCTCTCTGACACCCACCTCACCACTTGCCCCCTGGACCCTGTTCCCTCAACACTACTCCGATCACCCTCTTGCTCTATCCTACACTCTCAAACCCACAATTTGTAATCTTTCACTCTCTGTGGCATCTTTCCCTCCCCTCTAAAGCATGCAGTGGTCACCCCAATACCCAAAAAACCTTCACTGGACCCCACCAACCTCAGACCAATCTCCTTACTCCCCTTCACCTCCAAACTCCTTGAATGCATTATCTACAATCGCCTGAGCTTCCACCCCACTGATAACAATCTCATTGTGTCAGGAACCGGGTCTGAACCCAGAGCCTCTGCTGTAGCTGGCGGTGGTTCTACCTGCTGAGCCACCTAAGAACCTTGGATAGCTCCTTGCCTGATCTCCTCTGTAATCCTCAGTTATACCTAATCAGATGCTGAACTCTGATCTCCTTGCTCCTCCCTTGAACTTCCTATTTAAGACATGCCCCTGCACTTCCTCTTTGCCAGATTATTGTGCTCCTGCCAATATCTTGCTTCCTGCTCCCTCTGCTCTACTCATACTGCTTCCCGTGTACCGACCCTTGGCTGCTGATTCACCAACTACTCTCTCCGTCTCCTGCTACATACCTGATACCTTTGGCTCCTGACCTCGGCTTGTTCACTGACTACGCTTCTGCCTGCTCCTCCACCACTACCCTCTGCTTCTGTACCAAACCCGTCCTGTTATAATACGAATTGCCTGCTGCTTCAGCTGCTGGACTCTGAGCCTGATCCCAGATCGTGCCACATTGATCCCTTACAATCTGGCTTTCGCCCCCAACACATCACTGAAACCGCCCTCCTAAAATTCACTAATGACTTACTTACAGCTAAAAACAATGGCCACTATTTTGTTTTTAAAAAGGAAGCTTTAATATCACTTTAAGTGAGGAAAAGCAGGACCAAGTAAATCTTTAAACCTATACTAATATTCCTCCTTGTCAACGATTATCCCTAATGTACTGTATAGGCCCACTGTACCCTAATAAGTGTCATGCAGTTGCCTATTGATGCACTGCTATGCTAATAAAAGGAAATAGCTGGTATACAGTAGGTGTTTCCATCCTGCCTTTCTCTTATCCAGGTGAGTGGTGAATAAATGTTAGCCAATTAAATGTGTAATACAAGATTTTTGAAAGAGTGGGGGGATTGTGGTGTCTTCATCATTACCAATGAGAGCAGCTGCAGTTAGAAGAGCAGGGTTTAACATTTGACTTTACCGGCTTATGTTATGTCTGCCGGCATCTTACAGAGTAGGGATGTCCCGATACCACTTTTTCAGGATCAAGTACTTCCCCTCATGTACTTGCCGATACCAATTACCGATACTTTTTTTTTTCTTTTTTTTAAAGGGGTGGGAGGAGCTCCAGGTGGGGTCCTAATTTAACTGGCCCAGAGGTGCCGGCCAGCTAAATTAGGACCCCACCTGGAACTCCTCCCGGCGGACCAGCGCTGACCCACGGCTGCTCTCTGGCACTGAAGGACGTTGTCGGCAAAGAGGAGCATCGCGCCACTGCTGCTCCGGTGGGCGGCGCTCTGAGTGGGATCCTCTGGGCAGTCGCCGGCCACCTACATTAGAACCCCACCTGGAGCTCTGCCCACGGCAGTGACGCGACGCTCCTCTGCTCAGCCTGCCCAGAGGACACCCGACCACGGAAGGTAACGTTAAAAAAAAAAAAAACACAGCGCAAGCTTCGGCGCTATGCATCAGGGCATTTTGAGTACAAGTACTTGTCAAAATGTCCTGTATCGGTCCCGATTCCGATGCTAGCATCGGTATCGGGACATCCCTATTACGGAGCACACAGACATCAGATGATTCAATACAAAATTAATTCTAATTAGTTGCATCATGGTTCTGCAATTACAAAGTATGCCAAAGGTTGATCATGTGTTGAATATGCATACAGGTCTACACTGAGTGGCCAGATTATTATAACCACCTGACGTTTGTAGGCAAATTAGCTATAATTTTGCACTGAAGTTGCTAGAGGGCCAGACCATTATAAATAGGGAAGCAGGTTGTTTACCACGACAGTAGAAGTGATTTGTTTCTGAAGATATGGGGAAACAACGCGATTTAACAGCCTTTGAGCGTGGGATGATTGTTGGCGCGCGGAGCCATGGAGCGAGTATCAGCAAAACATCAGAATTCGTTAAATGTTCAAGAGCAGCTGTTGTTAAAGTGTTTAAAGACTGGACTGTCAGCCGAAAATCTGGGTCTGAACATGCGAATTGTGGCCGTTTATATGGTCATAAACTAAATTAACGCTTGAAACAGTATGTGAATAGCTCTCCTATACCAACCAAACTCAATCACCAAACATGTATTCCACTGACAAGCTCACAGTACATGAACATGTTCATTAGTTAACAATTTAGATCAATTGGGTTTTTTTGTTAGGCAGTAAAGAATAATCATCTTTAATATTTAGCAATGTTGTTTACCATTTGTACTTCGTGTGTTTTTCAGGGGGTGATCCGAGTGCCAGCTCCATGCCAGTACGCCCATAAACTTACCTTCCTGGTTGGGCAGAGCATTCACCGGGAGCCAAGTATGGAGCTTTCTAATACTCTGTTTTACCTGTGAGCGCTCAGCTGGCAACCTTTCATACTAACAGCTTTTTACAAACTTGTGTTGGTTGATAAATCATTATTGTTGAATAGCGACAGCTTTAGAAATCCTTGCTCTTTTATTCTACAGCTTCTACTGGAAGTAATGTAGCAGTCATTGTGAAGAGAACTAGACTGCTCCACTAAAGGCCAAGTTGTGGTTTTATCACCCTGAATTTTTATTATGGATAGAACTAACCCTAAGACATTTCTTACTGTTTTTACTGTTTTTAATTTGTGTTTTAATAAAAACAAGTGTTTAATTTTTCAGTCTGCTGGGGACTTTGTTTAATATAGTTTAGGAAAACCTAACAAACCTGAGTTATGGCTTGTACACAAAATAATAAGTCTTAAATGAGGGCTTATGCCCTCATTTAAGGTCTATATCAGCAGAAGTTATGCATATGACCTGTAACATCATACATTAGGAATGGGAAAACACAATGCACAGTCACCTGATCAAGTCACATTTGTCATTCTTGAGTAATTTGAGTTTCATGGACAATCAATATCTGCCTTGACAAATATCATTGTGATCAGATTAAGGTGACTGAGTTACTGGTATGTCTTTAAATATTGACGTAAGTTCCTGACACTAATTAGAAATTAGGTGGCAACTTGCATGAGTAGGGAAACAGCTTCATGTTTGCAGAACAAGTCCAATTGAATGTCATTATTACTAGCTATATCGTGAACTGGATAAATAAGAACTGTAAGGATCAGCATCAAACTGATAGCTTTTAAGTGCTACCTGCAAAGGTGCTTTAACCACCTGCTGCCCAGCCATTGTAATTAAACGGCCGGACAGCGGCTCACACAATTTTAGAGCTTGATATGTTTGGTGTCTATTTACCCGACGTGACCCCGACTTTTATATTTTACCCAAAAATTTGGGTAATAATAATTGTTTCATAACATAACGTAGGTCAAACCTTTTTTTCCAAAAATTTTCGGTATTTTTTTCATTATATAGTAAAAAATAAAACCCGTAGTGGTGATTAAATACCACCAAAAGAAAGCTCTATCTGTCCCCAAAAAATTGTATAAAATTAATTTCAGTACAGTGTTGCATGACGGAATAAATGCCAGTCAAAGTACTGCAGCGCTGAATACTGAAATATGGCCTGGCCAGGAAGGGGGTGTGGACGACCCGGTCAGCAAGTGGTAAGTGCTTCTACTTTTATTTGTCAATGAAGTGGAGTTTTCCTTGCAGGGGATATTTCAGCACAATAACAAAGATGTCTTTATCATGCATTGAGGTATACAGGAAGTCCTAATCCTTTTGGCTATACTGCGACTTGGAGGAGGATTGGACAATGCTAACAAAAAACGAATACTTTGCTAGTGTTCTGGAAAGGTGTCAGGGTTCCACCCTGACTTTACTGGTTTGCAGCATTCTGGGTTGGCTGCCATTTTACTCACCTGTGTTTCCTTCTTTGTTTGAGCAGAATCTGGAATGTTGCTCACTCCTCCCAGGCTTCCTCTTATGGCCAGACAGGAGAGCATCATCTGAGAGAGTCAGATGGGAGTTTCCTGTCTCTGAGTGATGATGTCACCCCACTCACTATATATAAACCACTCTGAGTATCCGGATTCTGTGTATGACCCGATCCTGGCTGACGGTCTCCTCTGGCTCCTGCTCCTGGCTTGTTCCTGACAACGCTGATTTCCTGCCTTGTTCCTGACAACGCTGATCTCTGTGTTCCTGACCTGGCTTGGACGACTACCCACTCCAGGTCCTGACTCTGGCTTGTTCCGGTTTATGATTCTGCTTGCTCCTGTGGACACTGTTCTTAATAAATATTTTAACTAGCACCTTTCGCTTGTCTGGTTTTCATTGTGCTCTGACAAAAGGATTGATGTTTTGTTTTGTTTTCAGCTCTGCCATTTTAAACACTAACCTGTGATTTTTTCTAGCCATCGAAGCGACCTGTCTTGCACCTCAAGTGTTAACCAAGGTGTTGGCCCCGTTGCACTCTAGTGATATTCCCATTGTAGGATACTTGGATGACCAACAGTCATTGAGGGCACCGGAGGACAACGTGTCTCTGACTGTGAGGTTTGGCTGGATACTGAGATTTCAGAAATCATTGACTCCTAAACATTGTTTGACATATCTGGTGCTGGTCCTGGACACTTCTTACTAAGCTAGAGTGTTCCTTCCCCAAGAGAAACTTCTAACTCTTCAGACTCAGAATCTGTTTTCTTTAATCTAGAAGCCGTCTGACCCTCCCCTTCTGCTTGAGGGTCTTGAAACTGATGGTAGCCTCCTTTAACCCCTTCGTGACTGACGACGTACAGTGTACGTCGTCAGCATCGGGGCTGTTTAAACAGACTCCCGGCGACTTTTGCCGCCGGGACTCTGTTTAAACTTGTAGAGCCGACTGTCGGCTTTACAACAGAAGCGATCCTGGCGACTTACCTGTCGCCAGATCGCTTCTGCGTCCCGAAGAAGGGCCCCCCCCCCCGCCGGACACCCCCGCCGTGCTTCCCGGGCTCCGTT
>NW_017306522.1:181141-195441 GCF_000935625.1 Nanorana parkeri | reverse complement strand
CCCCCACACCGCTCTGCTGCACTGTGATAGGTGGCCGAGCGGTGTGGGAGGAAAGACACCGGCCGCTCACAGCAAAGACACCGGCCGCTCACAGCGCTCGTCCCGCAGCGCTCGGCCGGCTGTCATTTTCTCTCTGATTCCTTTCATCCCTGCTGGGCACTGCTCTGTGTCCCAGCGGGGATGAACGGAATCACGGCCGTGCCGACAAAACGGCAGGAAAATGTCACTTTCGGCATTTAGCCGAAAGTGCAATTTTCGGCCGGCGCCCCCCCTTCACTTTTCGCCCGGGGCCCGCGCCCCTGCTGCCCCCCCCGGTTGTTACGCCACTGATGCCAAGGACCAGGCTGTCCCTGTCCTGGTGGTTCATGGATCCAGTATGGGAATTGTGGAAGTCACCTCTCTACGTTTTAGAGAATGGGCACTGCGTACACTGGCTCCCTGTGCTGCTCAGCATTCAGATGCTCACAATGCCTGCATTAAAAAAAAATGCATTAAAAGTGTAATAATGAATATAGACCTTGTAAACTCACCTCTCCTCCTTTCCAGCTCTGCAGCCTCCGCCAGTCTATTTGCATGCAAAACATCTGTGATTGTCAGATGCTGGTGTCCCCTACCACATGTCTTAGTTTCTTATACCAACCTCTACATCAGTACAAGACAAAGCAGTGACTTGGGGGTCAGAGGAAAGAAACTGAAATTTGACACGCTCCTAAATGTGAAGAGACTGGCATAGGCTGCAGCACTGGAAAGAAGGAGAGATAGAAGACACTGACCTTCAGAAGTGAATATGCTCCTTTTTTGCAGCAAACTCAAATCTGTCTGCCATGCATTGCTGGAGGTTTTCTGCAGTGTCCTACTGTAACAGCAAAAAGGCAGAAAATCACCAGCACTCAGTAGTCAAAAGCAAGTATGTCCTTTTATTTGACAGAGGCGTCATAGAACTCAAAGAAGGTTTTTTTGAAAGAGGTTTCTTTGAGTTCTATGACGCCTCTGTCCAATAAAAGGACATACTTGCTTTTGACTACTGAGTGCTGGTGATTTTCTGCCTTTTTCCTGTGTCTGCACGGCGCCATCCGTGAACCAATGTCACTGCGAGCACCATCATCCCTTAATTGGCCGGGACTGCTGTGAGGTGTGCGGAGGTCTCTCCCCAACGATCTACTACTGTAACAGCAGTCATTTAAAGAAATAGTTTCATAACTAGTAGCTTCCAATACTTTAAACATACATATCAATTAGACATGAAAATTTGCCATTTTAAAAAACCGTGCCCTTACAGTGCTTTTGATTTTCTCTCTGACAATGATTTTAGAGTTGTGTGAAAATGAAAATACACCCTCTTTGAATTATATGGTTTTAGGGCATTATAACAAGCATCTGGTCCTTAAAACCTGGTAAATATGAACAACAATACATGACATATTACACCGTGTCATTATTTATTTTGCAATCATAAAGCCAAAATGGAGCCCATGTGGGGAAAAATAAGTGCACCGTAGGACCTCGGGTAGGACTCGGTGTCACTGAGGAACTTTAAAAAAACATTCAGACATGAACATGATTGAACGTGGAACAGAGCGCAGTAGATTCTTCCTTTATTATATAAATGTTTGGTTGGTGCGAGGGCACACTCCTGCTGAAGAGCACCCAGCTGTCTTTCCCCTGGTTAAGCCGTAGTGGAGCGGTGCTTTATTTCCATGCTTTGGTGGAATCCGAAAGGTAAACATGCAAAAGCAGAGCGGGGGGGGCTGGCCAGAGGGCCAAATGTTGGGATGGTAGACATTTTTCACCATTCAGACATCAATCACTCTGGCGCAGTCAGTGACACATGTTGGGCACTGATAGTGAAAAATGTTAAAGGTGTGTCACAAAATGAACAATGTCCATTAAAAAACACCCACTGATTACATTGCCCTCAACTAAAGTGGTATTATGTACCTGCTATACAAAAAGGGCTAGTTGTCTGCATTTGCCCCACAGGCCAAAGGTTCCCAGTATTAGAAACTGGGAGCAGAGTCTTCTGTACCTTTTTGAATGGGTCGTGTTGGTGGAGCCTGATACCTACATTATTATGACACTAAAGCATTTATGTATATATGAGGCCTCCTCATATGTGCTGGTTGTTATTCTTCAATTGGTAAGTGAAGTGGGTGATATTTGATACTTACGGTGAATGTGACTGGAGCTGAACATCACTGCCATCTCCTTTCATCATGTATGTCACATCTTATGGCCTGTGAGTTTCTTAGAGCTACTTTGCCATATAATTTACTCCTGCTGGGGCAGAGACATAGCCGGAATCCAGGTGTTCTTTTATGTTTTGTAATGTTTTCACTTGGTTAGCATTCCAAGTGACCAAATATGCACCGATATTCTAATCTGACACATCATTTGCAACAATTCAGCACTGAACGGGTGTTGTGGTGAGTAGTGTAACAAGCATGGGCACTTGATATACAAACTTGCATGCAACTAGAGCATGTCCTAACACCCTGATTTTCTCTTATCCGGTTCCTGTAGTAAGGAAAGCTTCTATTACTCCCTGTGATATTTCACCTGGCAGTTGCTAGGAAGGAATGTGTAAGGCGGGGGACAGGTATCCATCAGTCCTGAAAGCGTTGAATGCCAAAAAGGTTTTTGAAGACCACTGGAATAGAGGAGAGGTATGAGAAACAGGCAGCCAGACAACTAAGTATATGCTTTTGTCTATTGCAAGGACCTTCTGGCTTGAAACATTTAGAGACCTTGGTCTCTTTAAAATTTGAACCTGTGCATTTGTCCTGTATAGGCAGGTGCACCTAAGGTAAACCTTGCCACAGTATCACATTTCTATTGTTGTTTAGAAAGAATCACATTCTTTAAATACACGGTCATATGAGATCTCCAGCTACAGCCTGTAGAATGCTCAGATAGGAATGATAGAAGCCACCTGTTGCCTCAGGGCTTGTACATAAGGACCAACTAGGACCAAGTGAATGCTCTTAAATGCTGAGGTCACAATAGCTTTCCTGTTCAGGCTATGGAAAGGGTGTGTATTTACCTCTTACAACAAGTCCACAAATATCTTAAAGGAAACAACAAACAAGGTTTTCCAACTTGCCCAATCACTTTATCCTCCACCGAAACAAATGTGTAGGACTATCTGAAGTGCCTAATACACAGTTGATTGAAAGGCAGTCCCCCTGAAAATGGAAGGATGTAGAAGCTGTCTGTAAAAGTCTATGGGCACCTTTAAAAGAGAACTATGGGGTAAGTGTTTTTCCCCATAGTTCTCTTAAGGGCCTGTTCACACGACGTCCGTTTTGTGTGCTGACCGGCTCCGTACGCTGCTGCACTCAAAATACATCCCAATGTATCCCTATGTGTTTTATGGGCTCCAGTTCCCAAAGCTTCCCGTGACCCAAAGCTCAGTATATAGAGGTCCCAGTATACTGAAACCGCCGCATCCATCCAGCTGCGTGAATGACAGCGGGTTCTGCCTATCTAAAGGCAGAGCCCGCTGTGCCTGCCCCCTCCACCGTCCGTTCCTCCAGTCAGCGTGAGAGGGGAGGGGGGAATCCCTGCAGAGAGCAGTGACTGACGGTCACCACTCACTGCAGGAAGATGATCGAGAAGTGAGCGAGCGACCGTATGTGTTCGCTAACTTCCCGATCTACAGAGCCGGCGTGTTTCAGTTTCATTGTCACACGTCGGCTCGAACTATGAGGATGAGTGATTTTCACTCACCTCATAGTTCTCCTTTAACTTCATCTTTCCTGTCAAGAGTTCCAGAGCTGCAGCACTACTGGGTATGAAGGAGAACCTGTCAGGTTGCCACTAATATAGCATACATAGTTCCTAGTGTTTTGTATGCGCCTGTGAAATTAGAAGGGGCCTCTTAAAATCCACTGGGGGGGGGGGTTAACAAAACTGGAGCAGACAGAATCTGGAGCTGTTGCCCATTGCAGCTTCTTTCATCAGTTTGTTCAGTTAAGCTGTGAAAGATAGAAGCTGATTAGTTGCCAAGGATAGCTGCTTCAGATTGTGTCTGCTCCAGTTTCATAAATTCCTCTCACTTGCTGCCGCTAGAGCCATTTTTGCAGGTTTTGCACACGTTAAAATGCACATTTTAGGCCGGAAGATTACTTTAAACACCCCTCAGGTATACCTCGTTCTTCCAGAATGTTATATTTTCTGATAGCAGAGACCCTGTAGAATAAATTGGCGACAGTTGCAATTTTTAATGTCACATGATATTGGCACAACTGTTTATCAAACCCAAATTGTGAGTAAAAAATACACAAGTTAAAGTGATAATAAACCTTCCCATTTTTTCCCCCATTGTAATGCTGTAAGGACTTACCTTAAATGATGCCTCTTGATCCGATCATCTTCCACCCGTTTCCAGCAGTCCCTCCAGTGCTGGTGCCACTCTGATCCAGCGCAGACTGCTGTCTCTTCCTGTCCCACGTAGTCTGTCCGGCGTGCACGCTCACAGCTGCGTGCTTTCACTTCTGCTGTGTCTTTCCTCTTCTCTCCACCGGTGATATGGACTGTGCACGTGCCCGCATCATCCTCCTGCACAGCCGTTTGGGACCAATGTACTGCAGCCAGGAGTGAGCCGCAGAGACAGAGGTAAGTACCTGTTTGGTAACTTTTTTTTTTTTATGTATGCTTGTTAGCAGTAGATATAAGTTTAAAAAAATGTCGCCTTTAATTCTACTTTATTTTTAGTGCACATAAAGAAATATTACCCAATTTTTTGGTACATACCAAACAAGTGAAGCTACAAAATTGCGTGCACCCGTGAAATGGTGAAAAAACTACAGCACCCAAAATTGTCCATAGCCAACATTTTTAAAGCTTTTACAGGTCATTAATTTAGAGCTGATTGTCTATAATGGCCCTAGAATCACTGGTCAAAATCCGTCGTGCTTAGCAATACCTAATATGCAATCAGCCTTTTCAGATAGAGGCTCACCCAACGTGTGTGTGTGTACGTGGGGGCAGGGGACTTACAAAAACGTTTAGGGGGTTGTTTTTACATTTATCTCTTTTTTTTTTACCTAATTGCCATCACCAGCCCCCTGTGCGATAGCACTTTAGTGGTGACGTGTTCTCTTTAAGAAGAACTCAAGACAAAAGTTTTCTTAACCCTTGCAGTGAGACTATCCCGGCACTGCAAGGGTTAAGTGTTAGGGGTTTTTTCCCTAGGCGCTAAAAAAAGTTATAATTACCCGAGGCAGCTGCCTGCTTCTCCGATCACTGAAGCCTCTGTCCTCCGCCGCTGTAGCATTGGTATGTTCTTCAACGTCCTCACATCTATACACTATATAAAATGTGATGATCTACAGGAACTTAGTCCGCTTCAGCAGAGGGGAAGAAAGGCTCCGGGGACCAGTCTAAGTGCAAGCCAGCTCCTATAATTGGGCACATATTTTTTTAGCACCTAGACAAAAATGAGCACTTAACCCTTGCAGTGCGGGGGAAGCCCCACTGCAAGGGTTACGAAATGTTCTGCCCAGAGTTTTGCCGCAAGGAGACATTAGGGGTCTATCAGACACCTAATGTCACCTTGGCAGCCTATTGAAGCTAATCAAGCACAGATCGTGCTTCTTCTCCAGCCGGGGAGTGACAGCTCAGAAACACTAATTCGCTAGTCTCTCTTCCAGCTGACACCTGCCATGCCAGTCCTGGGCATGCAGAATGGGGAAATGGAGCCTGGGAAAAATGGCTTGGGGGGGGGGGGGACACATTTCAGAACATGTGAAAGTGATTGGGCAACTGTGAATCACTTCTAGTGTAAAGTCGACAGTCAGGGCCCGCTGCCATTGACTTATAGCATGCCTCAGCAGCAGTGAAAGAGTTAAAGCCTAATTGAACTTTAAAGTTTAAAACAGCTAAACACATTCCATCAACACAAAATGTGTGTAACGTCTTACAGTTCATTCTCTTTAAAAAAAAAAGTGGCCACAGCCTGAGTAGAAAATTCTTCCTTCTGACAGATGCTCGTTCCATGCAGAAGAACCCCTTGCATTCTGCAGAGATCCAACACACTCCCTGAGAGGCCGAAAACACTCCAAGAAATCAGCCAGGATAATGCATAGCAGCAAAATATCATTGAAGGTCCGTAATTTTCAGGAAATCTGGCACATGATCAAGGTCACCTCTGACCCCCGCTAATAACCAAAAACAAATGTACTGCATCTCTACAACACATTTCCCCATGTTTTGTCTCTTTATAAACATTTGAACTACATAACAATACCAGAAAAAATAAGAATACATACTGTAGTTATTTGTAATAATACAATAATGATCACTTGAAAAAAATGTAGTGGGTGCTGCCTTCCGTCTGCCCATCACTTTCACCAACTTCCTGGATTCCCAGCGTGCTTTGCGTCTCTTTCCCTGCTGCTTGATGTGATGCAATCTCCATTTCTCAGGACTACACATCCCATCATGCATTGCTTCCAGCAAGCAATGATAATGTTACATTATTCGGATGTTGAGATGTAGTTCAGAAGGCAGGCTCTGTGAGAGTGGTGACACCAGGAAGTGAGTGAAAGTGTGTCAGTGCATTGAGGAAGTATATCCTATGGGCATCTTCAATAAGTACGTTTACAAACATCTAGATTAATATTATTAGGAGCGGAATGAAACTTCAATATAGCAATAGATATGTATTTTTCGTTTATGCCCACAGATACCTTTTAACCCTTTCTCTGTTATATGTCAGTAGCAACGGGCCCCTTTAAACTGATTCCCCCGGGACTTGGCTTTACAATGAAAACGATTCTGGCGGCTCAGCTGCCGCCAGATCGCTTCCAGGGGCCGGGATAGTGTGCCCCCGCCTTCTTTCCTGGGCTCCGCTGCCCCTCCTGCCGGGATGTCGGCAGGAAGCTAGGGAGGAGACCAGCGAGCATCCATTCGCCGATCTCCCTACTGAATGGGACCAGGAGCGATGCTGCATCACTTCCGGTCCTGTAGCTGTCATTGCTCAGCTGCAGAAGCCGAGCAAAAAGCTATTGGAGTACGAGCTGCACTTCAATAGCTTATTTAGAGTGGAAAGATTACAGTAGGGGTCTTTTGGACCCCCAACATCACCTTAAAAAGTGTCTGTCATTGCTAATATGGTATCACATAGGGGACTTGTATACCCCCCTATGTGATGGCAATTAAATAAAATAAAAGAACGTTTTTAAAAATTATATTAAATGAAATGAATTTGAAAATAATTAATTGTAAAAAATGTTTAAGGTCCCCCGCCCCACAAGCATGTGCGCATTAACACAAGCAGCGCATACATGCCTACATACAAAAAAATTACGATCGCGCTACACATTTTGGGTATCGCCGTACATGCCAGAGATCAATAATTCTGGGACCAATATTTATGGATATCTTTAAACTGATGACCCTGTGGGGGCTTTAAAAGCCTCGCCTATGGACAATTTGGAGTACCATATTTTGTCGCCGTTTCAGGGACGCACGCAGTTATTTACCTGGTCATGTTGGGTATCTATTTACTCGTAACCTCATCTTTTATATTTTACAAAAAAAGTGGGTATTATATTAGTGTTTTGGGGCACTAAAATTTGCAAATGCCACCATTCTATTCTACAGAGTCTTGGCTTTCAGAAAATATATGTTTTGGGGTTTTAGGTAATTTGCAGGCCTAAAATTTGGATTATAACATGTGTGCAAAAAGAGAAAAAAGCCTTGGCAGTGAAAGGGTTAACAATCAAGCTATGCAATATTCTCATTAAATTAAAGATTTTGAAGAGTTCGATTATTCCACTTGCTCTCAATCTATTCTTCTGGCCTGAATCGATAAGGAAGTAATCCTGCAGGTAGAATTTAATCATTTTGATCTTTTTTATTTCTACATTTTGATAAAAATGAAAAACTTCCTATTGAAAAGGTGGCCACGCCCATTACATTTCGATTGTACAGACTCTGTATTATCTCTTTTATAAATGAATGATCAGCTATATAGTGCAATGTTTCTTAATCTTTTATCAGTCACAGCACCCTTTAAAAGTATGCATATTCTCGAAGCACCCCATCTAAAATGTAAATAATAAAAAAAAAAGGCATGTGGTCCCACCAAAATCCTTATCCCAGATAGGGGCCTGGTATGGTATTTAAGAGGGGGCCCCATGCAAAAGTACAAAAAAATGGGGTTACCCCCTTCACTTCAAAGTACTGACAATTGTAATTACAGCCACACAGGCAGATTGTGTATCAGATTCTGTATAGAGTCCTGTCCATACATTACATGCCTTCTGATATGACTGATGAGATCTGCTACAAAATCTGGTGGTGTGTGTGCCAACCTTTTTGCTGCTATTAAATATTAGTCTAGGCCAAACATCACCTCTTATCATCTGTAGTGGCTCAGGTACTTTTTTTAGTGGCTGCGTAATGTATTGCTGAGATTTGTAGTCTCTCTACAGCTTGAAGTCAGTGGCAGAACTACCAGGATCGCAGCGCTTGCAATCTATTTACCCGACGTGACCCGATCTTTTATATTTTACCAAAAAACTGGGTAATAATAAATGTTTCCTAACATAATGTTAAAAAAAACTTTTTTTCCCCCAAATTTTCTGTAATTTTTCCTAATTATAGTAAAAAATAAAAACCCCCAGTGGTGATTAAATACCACCGAAATAAAGCTCTATCTGTCCCCAAAAAATGGTATAAAATTCATTTCAGTACAGCGCTGCATGACGGAATAAACGTCAGTCAAAGTACCGCAGCGCTGAATACTGAAAAATGGCCTGGCCAGGAAGGGGGTCTAAACACCTGGTCTTGAAGTGGTTAAGAAACACTCCCTTAGAAAATTATGTGAAGCAGTTTATGGAGTGCGTGCATATGTAAAGGAAGAGGCTGCAGGAGACCAGCAGCTCTGTGTTGCAACAGAGGATGAAAAAAGGTAAAAAGTTTGTAATCCTCGGTGCTTTAGCAAGCTAAATGTACTTTTGTTAGATGTACTTTAACATTGGAGTCGTGCCCTGAGCTGCTGGGAATTGATGTGTTAATTGTAACCTTCAATATGCAGCTTCAAAGAGAAACAGCAAGCGCACATAACCTGGTGTTATTTAGGATTACTTGTAGCTGTTGTCTGATTCAAGTTCTTTTATAATGTATTCAGTAAAGCAATTTCTATTTCAAAGCATCGTCTACAGAAATGGAATCCATCCTGTAACATAGAGGATTTTCTTGCCTCGGGGTACAACAGAGTGAAAGAGACAGAATAATAGTTCTGATACTTGGAACAGCCGAAGACAAATCAAGGTTCCTATGCAGAGGTTTTTTTTTAATGAAGGATTAAAAAGGCACCAGAAAATTTTACCCTGCTGTTAATTTCTTTTTCTGGGGAAAATGTTCAGCATCAGAAAATCGGTACAGGTATTCCTCACTTAACGACCGAGTTCCGTTCCTACGACCAGGTCGTTAAACGAATTGGTCGTTAAGTGAGGAACTCTATACAGTACTGTACTGCATTAGTACAGTACTGTATAGCGTTGCCGATGTACAGTACTGAACAGTGTACTGTACATCGGGCAATGAAAATACTCACGGGGACACGCTGTGAAGAACGGAGGACGTCACTTCCCCCGGCGACACGTCGCACTGGCGCTGACGCGCGAGGTCGGAGGTCGCTCGGAGGACGGTCGTAAGTGCGAGTGGTTGCAAAACAGGTAAGTCGTTAAGCGAGGAGTATCTGTATTAAAAACAGTTTCCTGACATCTCAGTGGCATTACACGAGCGCGTTGACTCGCCCCTGTTCAACCCACCTAGGACGTATATTCGTTTTGAACCCTGACCAAGCGATGGCATTCCTTTTTTTTCCTCCCACCTCGGACTCCCTACCTACTTTAGTAAATCTAAGGTGAAAATGATTTTGTGATGTTTTGAGCCTCTTAAAAGGAGTCTCCTGAATGCTGGCTGATTCCAGGGTGCTCAACCAACTGATGGCCCATTTGGGATTGGCAGGAGAATCCTTGTTGGATTGTGCACCGTACATGGATTACCTTGCGGCTTGCAATTAGTCTGCCGATACAGCCTCTGCCACTTAGGAAATGCTTAACCTTGTGCAGCCTGCCACACTCGATGCATTACATAGTTAGTAAGGTTGAAAACAGACACAAGTCCATCGAGTTCAACCTATAGAGATATGAAAAAAAAGAAAAGCCTAAACAGAACGCTATACCCACAGTTACTTACTGTTGATCAAGAGGAAGGGAAAAAAACCCTATAAAACATGGTTCTATTTGCTCCAACAGGGGGGAAAAATCCGTCTTGATCCCATAAAGCAATCGGATATTCCCTGAATCAACAATCTCTGATGCTCAATATACCTATAAGAACTCAATATCCAGTAATATTCTGTGCATTTAAGAATACATCCAGATTTTTTTTAACACAATTAACTGAACTAGCTAGAACTAGCTCCTTGGGGAGTCTATTCCACATTTTCACAGCTCTAAGTGTGAAGAATCCCTTCCGTATGCAAAGGTTAAAACACTTTTCCTCCAGACGCAAATAGTGCCCCCTTGTCCTTTGCAATGACCTTAAAGTGAATAATTTGGCACCAAGCTCTTTATATGGACCATTTATGTATTTATACATTGTGACCATGTCCACCCTTAAAACAGCACAAGGTTTACAGGCACACTCACCAGCGAGCTTGCATATTAAATTGGGTGCAGGTTTGTCAGGAGGAAGCCCAACCTCCCTTAAAGGCACAGGTACGCACAAGGGACCCCGCACATGACAACGGCATCTGAGACCCCCCATGCATCACTGCACTAAATCTGTCAATCAAAACAAATGGCAAACGCCCCTTGTGGTATTTGATTTTGTCTGTATAGGATTTGACTTTGCAGTGGCAGGGCACCAATGGTGACATAATTCGCATGCTGGGAGAAAGCACTCAATTCCACACAAGATACCTGTCCATTATGAAGCAATCACCCCTAAACAAACAACCGGAACAGAGAAGGTAGAGAACAGCAAACACGGTCTATGCAGTTCAGGGAACATAATTTTGTTTCTCTTTATTGTCTCTTTTTAGGCCTGGTTGCAGCTTTCATTCCCATTCTAGTTAGCAGGTCTCCAATTGAAGAAAACATGCTGTCCATCCAGGTGCTTCCCTCTACCTCTTCACTTGGACATTTTTCAGAGGACACTGCTGGACCTGGCTTAATGACACAATGCAGGGTAGAGTCCTGTGCAAAGCATGTCTCATAGACATTTCTAGAGAGAAAGAGGTGGATAGCAGAGAAGTTGTAGTTTATCTAATCCGATAAGTTATGCAAGTGACCCTAAAAGAAGTTCTCCCCACCTGCACCCTCAGGCATAAATCCTGCAACCATATGTCAAGGCTGTAGTGCAAGCGCTTCAATGAGAGCTTTGCAAGCGCTGCCTAAAGGAGACCGTTGTTCTCCCAATTATAGATCTGGTGTGTAAAAGGTGGATCCGAAGCAATCCTTCCATAACTGTATATGCAAGCTCTATCCACTCAAAGATTCTGAGGTGAAGCACCTTGATACAGCTGCACTGATCGACACCTTGTTTATGCGACTTACATTGACACGTATCACCTACCTAGACATTGTTGCTGACCAAGAACAGTCTTCCATGGAAACGGTATTCCCTGATGGCAGCGGCCTCTTTCAGCGGGATAATGCGCCCTGCCACACTGCAACAATGGTTCAAGAATGGTTTGAGGAACACAACAACAAGTTGAAGAGTGTTGACTTGGCCTCCAAATTCTCCAGATCCCAATCCAGTTGAGCATCTGTGTCCAATACATGGAGGTCCCAGCTCACAGCTTTCAGGACTTAGGCTCCATTCACACATAGTGGCATCGTTTTCTGAGCGGAAAACCACGCAGCGCAAAAACATGCAAACATTAACATACGTGCGGATTCTGTGTGTTTGCAGCTGTTACTGTAGCCGGAACACTCAGAATCCGCCCCCCCAAAATCGTGCTAGGACTTTTTTGAGGATGCATGTTTTCGTACCGCGCGAATACCGCTTTAGTGTGAATAACTTAGGAGGACATCTTCAGTTACTGATAAAAGATGGTTTAGTTATTCCCCAAGTCAGGATGCTAGAAGGGTTCCTTTCAGTCGTATCTCCCCTTTATGCTGGGAAATATCCATTACTAATATGGATGCCTGCCCTTGGCCTCTCTACATTCCCACATTTCACCAAAGTCCTTCTGGCTGTTATAGTGTTGTTGAGGGAATATGGTATCAGAATCCACCATGGCCTTAATTATGTATTATTTCTAGCGCACAACAGAGGCCACTTCACATAATGTCTTCCCTGAGAACGCGTTCAGTGTGGATCACCAAGGAATTGGCCAAGCCTGTACAGCACAGGTCCAACACAAGGCCTGCGGGCCAAATCCGGCACGCCAGGCCATTTCATGTGGCCCTTGTACCTCCCCTGCAGCTGCGACACCCCCTCGTCTCTGCTCACACCGTCGACAGCAAAGAGGAGGACAGAACACTTTGGATACACTGACTAAGGATGCACCGATACTGGTATTGGTGCCAATAATGGGTATTTTCTCGAGTTCTCTTACTCATACTTGTACTGGGCATTTTCACGAGTACTCATACTCTTAAAAATGCCCTGATACCAGTGCTTTACATTTTTAAACCGAAGCTGGCACTGTAAACAGGCGCCGGGCTTCACAGGAAGGCTGACAAGGTCCCAGAAGCGCCGGCAGCAAATCTTCCTGTGGATCCACACCGCCGCCACCCATCGAGACTAACCGGGACCCCTGGTGAGACCACACAGCCTCCTAAGACTCCACATAGCCCACCTGAGAGTGTGTACAGCCCACCATTAGACCCCACCATAGACCCTGCATAGCCCACCTGAGAGTGTGTACAGCCCACCATTAGACCCTGCATAGCCCACCTGAGAGTGTGTACAGCCCACCATAGAACCTGCACAGCCCAGCATAGACCCCGCATAGCCCACCTGAGAGTCCGCACTATTACACTAATTGCCATTATTTTTCCTAGACTTCTACTTTTAGAGCTAGTTATTACTAAATCCAGTAATAATTGAATGCAGAGGCTATTATTTAATATAATAAAGAGTAGATGCATTTATATAGTCTTACAGATACAAGCGGGTATTTGAGGGCAATCATAATGCTGATGCGGCCCTGAGTTTGACACCCCTGCTATACAGCAAACTCTCTTCCAGCTCCAGAAGAGGTGATGGCACATTCACTGCACAGTACCTCCACATCATGGCTGACAATATGGCTAGTGTATTCATTATCTGTAAGGTGACAACATGGCTAGTGTATTCATTGAGACTATCTATAAGGTGACAACATAGCTATCGTACACACATTCCTGCCTCAATACTGTGTAGATTTGACCCCACTAGTGTGGAATTTGGACAAAAAGTGTAGTCTACTGCTTCTAAGTAAGAATAAAACATCATTGCATCCTAACTAGTCTGTGCTGATGCCCTGGAGATGTCAGGAAAACTGAAAATTGATTATCAATACTTACTGTAATTTTCCTTTTCTGACCCATTTCCATGGCATGACACAAGCCCGCCTAGAGTAGGAGTATCTGGTTACAGAACGCATGTGGATGTTGAACAGGAGCCGATCTGTATGTGATGCCACGGACATAGGTCAGAAAAAGAAAAATGACGGAAAGTATTGGTAATAATTTTTACATTCTACTTGCTTCCCGGTTTTAGAGTGTTTCAAATAAAACATTATTTACATTATCCTTTTGTTACATAAGCAGGCTAGTAAACCCGAGAGATATCTCTGAGGATGCATAGGTCTGCAGGCATTTGCATAGTTCTGGTATGGATCAGAAAGTTATGTGAGCTGAAAACATTACAGCAGTACAATGTTTATTCAACACTTCTTGCCTGGGGATTTGCCCTCTTCTGCTTTTCCAATCACAATTTGGAAAATCCTCCCAATAGAATGCCCCCTCCCGGTAGTATGTTATTCTTTATTCTGTAATTACTTACTGCCCCTTCTCTGGTGCTGGGCGGTCTTGGATGATGCAGAGAGTGGTGCTTACAGGATCACGTTTATTCAACACAGAAGACTAAGAGCATCTTGTACTGAAAAGGGATTACTGGAGGAGACACCTCCATATTAAAGTGACACTAAACGCAGGAGTTAAAGTGACATTAAAGGATAACTATGAGATGAGTGCTTTTCACTCACCTCATAGTTCTAGCCGACCTGTGACAATGAGACTGTCACAGGTCGGCTCAGTAGATCGGGAGGTGAGCGAACACATACCGGC
>NW_017306522.1:169063-181047 GCF_000935625.1 Nanorana parkeri | reverse complement strand
GATCCAGACATAATTGTCGGGATCCGCTTCAGCTGCGGCGTCTCAGTATACCGCGAGCTGAGCCTAGGGTGACGGAAGGACGCTAGTTTGTGTCCTCCCGTTACCCTAAGGAGAACTATGGGGAAAAGCCTTAACCCCATAGTTCTCCTTTAAATCTATTCCCCCCCTATGCTGCTGTAAGGACTTATATTAACCCCTTCGTGACTGACGACGTACAGTGTCAGTGAACTTGTAGAGCCGACTGTCAGCTTTACAACAGAAGCGATCCTGGCGACTTACCTGTCACCAGATCGCTTCTGTGTCCCGAAGAAGGGGCCGCCCCCCCCCATGGGTATCGTTTTACTCGTTGTAACCTCATCTTTTATATTTCATTAAAAAAAATGGGTAATTTGTTGTGTTTTGGGGCATTTAATTAAATTTGTCACTAAATTTTGGGGTTTAATAAGGAGTTGCGTTAATATTGCGCAACATAAACATTTTCAACTACCACCATTTTATTCTATAGGGTCTTGGCATTCAGAAAATATATAATGTTGGGGGGTTTTACGTCATTTTCAGGCCTAAAATGTGGAATATAACATGGGTGCAAAAAATGAAAAAAGGGCCTCAGTCATGAAGGGGTTAAAGGAGAACTATGAGGTGAGTGATTTACACTCATCCTCATAGTTCGAGCCGACATGAGATATTAAAACTGTCACACATCGGCTCTATTGATCGGGAAGAGAGCGAAAACATAACGTCGCTCGCTCACTTCCCAATTGTCTCCCTGTAGTGAGTGGTGACTGTCAGTCACGGCTCCCCGCAGGGATTCCCCCTGCCCCTCTCCGATCCTCCAGCACTGACTGGAGGAACGGACGGGGAGGGGGCGGGGATCTCTACAGTATTGTCGGGATCCATCCTAGCTGTGGCGCTCTCAGTATATCGTGAGCAATAGCTCTCTCTATACTGGGCTGTGGGTCACGGGAGGAGGTTAGTATATGTCCTCCCGTGACCCTAAAGAGAACTATGGGATAAAAAGGTTACCCCATAGTTCTCTGTTAAATGATGCCTCTTGATGCGATCATCTTCTTCTTTCCTGTAGTTTTCAGGAGTCCCTCCAGCGCTGGTGATGGTCTCTGATCCAGCGCTGCCTGTGGTGTCTTCTGTGTCCAATGGAGTCTGTGTGGGTGCACGCTGCCAGGCAGCCTGCATTGACTTACCCCGTGTCTCTCATGCGCCCGCCCCATGATCCTTTGGGGCCGCCTGAGAATCTTCAGAACTTTGGACGGGAGCGTGTGGCTGAGACACAGGTAAGTTTTAACCTTTTTGGTAACTTTTGTTTTATGTTTTTGCATATATCTACTGCTTGCTAGCAGTACATACATGCAAAAAACCCTGAGGGCTTAATTATACTTTAAATCTTAAAAATACATTCAAGTACCTTAATTATTACCAAGAATGTATCTTATTTGTGTATCACTCGGCTGCAGATCCTCAAATCATCTCTGAATTGGTGCTGACACTGTCCTTCCTTCTGGAGGGGGGCTACTTTTGTTCCCCGTGGTCCCTGTGTGTGTTGTAAAGTAGTCACCGCTCCAAGCTCACTCCCGTGATGGACTACAGTCTCATGTTTACTTTACTAGTTTGTAATGAGGTTGTAGTCCATCACTGATTTCCGATGTTCAGTTGTAAGTTATTTAAAAGTCAGCCTTTGATCTATAAAAGTGGATCTGATAGCAGATATAGTACTGTCTAAAATAACAACCATAAAGATAGCTGTCTGAGTTTATGTCTCCTTGGCCGCTAGCTGTATTTCTGTAGGCCAGGCACGGGCAGGGAAACTGGCAAGGGAAATGGCAGCAGAATGTTTGGCACGGGCTGAGCTGATAACATGTCACAGCACGGCGTGCCTGTTTTTAAAAAGAGCAAAGCAATCAGCTTATTTGCAGGCCTTATGTAGTGAAAACCAAGCAAGCCCAGGCAATGGCTGCATATTTCAAACAGATTCATCATCACAACAGCATGTACTCAGCTCGTCTCTGGGCATTCATCCGACAAGAGACTTCCACGCTGCTGCCTCTTCCACGCTTCTCTACAACAGCCAACTGCAAAGGTAAGAAAGTCATCGTCTTTTCTAGTTTTATTGTTTTTATGAGATGTAGATCTTCAGGTTATCTTTGAGCTCTGTAAAGTGAGAGTTATTGTGCACAAAGTTCCCTATCAGCAGCAACTGGTTACCTGGCTGTGGTGACTTCTCTATCACTACAAGGATATGTGGAGTCACTTCTGTATCACTATAATGATTTGTGGAGTCACTTCTATATCACTATAATGATATGTGTAGTCACTTCTGTATCACTATAAGGATATGTGGAGTCACTTCTGTATCACTATAAGGATATGTGGAGTCACTTCTGTATCACTATAAGGATATGTGGAGTCACTTCTGTATTACTATAATGATATGTGGAGTCACTTCGGTATCACTATAAGGATATGTGTAGTCACTTCTGTATCACTACAAGGATATGTGTAGTCACTTCTATATCACTATAATGATATGTGGTGTCACTTCTGTATCACTACAAGGATATGTGGAGTCACTTCTCTATCACTATAAGGATATGTGTAGTCACTTCTGTATCACTATAATGATTTGTGGAGTCACTTCTGTATCACTGCAATGATATGTGGAGTCACTTCTGTATCACTACAAGGATATGTGGTGTCACTTCTGTATCACTATAAGGATATGTGGAGTCACTTCTGTATCACTATAAGGATATGTGTAGTCACTTCTGTATCACTATAATGATTTGTGGAGTCACTTCTGTATCACTGCAATGATATGTGGAGTCACTTCTGTATCACTACAAGGATATGTGGTGTCACTTCTGTATCACTACAAGGATATGTGGAGTCACTTCTCTATCACTACAAGGATATGTGTAGTCACTTCTGTATCACTACAAGGTTATGTGGAGTCACTTCTGTATCACTGCAATGATATGTGGAGTCACTTCTGTATCACTACAAGGATATGTGGTGTCACTTCTGTATCACTATAAGGATATGTGGAGTCACTTCTGTATCACTACAAGGATATGTGGAGTCACTTCTGTATCACTTTAATGATATGTGGAGTCACTTATGTATCACTACAAGGATATGTGGTGTCACTTCTGTATCACTATAAGGATATGTGGAGTCACTTCTGTATCACTATAAGGATATTTGGAGTCACTTCTGTATCACTACAAGGATATGTGGAGTCACTTCTGTATCACTTTAATGATATGTGGAGTCACTTCTGTATCACTACAAGGATATGTGGTGTCACTTCTGTATCACTATAAGGATATGTGGAGTCACTTCTGTATCACTATAAGGATATGTGGAGTCACTTCTGTATCACTACAAGGATATGTGGAGTCACTTCTGTATCACTTTAATTATATGTGGAGTCACTTCTGTATCACTATAATCTTTTTTTTTTTTGTGTCCCGTTGGTGAGATTTCCCATTACTTACTATCCTGGAGACACAACAGGAAGTGAGGAGAAATCTCTCCGAAGTGAGGTGAAATGCCCCTTTCAAATGGGCGGCCCGATTAGGTCTGTCTGTCAGTTTTTCAGATCAGAACTGATCGGAAGCCCAATGTTTGTCTATGGGCAACACGGTCCAAACAGACGTGCGATTCCCCCTGACTCATTCCAGGTCTGGAAAACCAAACGGCATTACAGTAACTTCTAAACATGTGACAGTGATTTTTTTATTAGTGATGGAATGGTTTCCCTAGTTACTGCCTCTTCTGTCACTGTTGCTACCCCATTGGCACCAGTTTGACAACTGGCAGAATATCTATCCCCGGACACAAGGTATAAAAGATCTCTCTCTCTCCCTCTCTCTATGTCTCTCACTCCCCCTATCCCTCTCTCTCCCCTCATTCCCTGCATAGTAGCCCTCATACCAGGAGAGGAGCTAATCAAGCTGTCATGCATGAACATGAGCTTACGGGGGGGGCATGTTGACAGGAAGGGAGAGCAGAGTGATAAGATGACTTATCAGTGTTGTTGTTGCTGCTCTTTCACTGTCCAATCAGCAGCCTGGGAGTGGGGAGGTGAAACCTCTCATATTCCTTAACAGAGAAAGTTGTATCACCTCCTAGCTGTGCTTCAGCAGCTGGTTGTGGCATTATTCTTTCTTTTCACCTCTCTACCCCCCTGAGGTTTACACACAAGCACCGTAGTGGCCCTCAAAGTACCAATAACACAACCCAGACTGAGATGCTTTTTTCAAGTAATTTTGCACTAATTTCTTATCTTCCAGAGCCACCCAAGATCCATGAAAATCAGGGTGCTCCAATATGCAAATACTAACTTCCATTAAAATTCTGCTTCTAACCCTGACCCTTCCTGCCTGATAACTGGCCCATCAATGTGATGGACAACCTCAATGACCAATAGTGGGGTTCAGGAATTGGGAAGAGTTAGGTGCAATGTTGGCATTTAGGAAAACCCTGGATTTGTGCCTCCTGAGTGCTTGGCTTGGTATACTGATTCCCACAAGCATACATTTCAGGAGGTTGTAACTTATATGCAGTGCCTTACAGCTCAACTTGCTTGCTCCTCTACTAAGGGTACATTAACAGGGACAGGGCAGTCACAGTGGCTCCTCAATCAGACATAACCCAACCTTGGCTGATCCTCCATAGAGACCTCAGTGAGATATAGGATATACGACCTCATGAGATGTAGGATGAGGTCCATAGAGACCTCATCCTACATCAGTGACCTCCTGACACACAGAGCTTAGCTATTACCACACACTTTTTCAGTCAGGTCGTGACTCCAATACTCCCTCTACAGATGACCTGGTATGGGCAGATGGTTAGCTAGAAACAGGTTATACTGCACCCTGTGCAAAATGTCAGCAATCCCCCACCCTGGTGAAAAGAGAAACACACCATTATTTCCTTTTATTACTTTAACCAATGACACTGAAGTTTACACAAGAGGGGGGGGAAAACACTTCACAAAAATAACTTGTACTTGGAAGTGCTCCTCAACCTCCCGTGCCCTTCCAACCTTTGTACCTTTTACACCTCTTCAGTAGTTTCAGATTTCATGATTTCCAACAGCCATTCTCAACCAGGTAGATAGTGCCGGAATGGTTCTAGGTGCAGCACCACTTGGCAAAGCCAGCGGCGAGACACCAATTATCTTTTATGCTGTCTGCAAGAAGAGCATTCTTCCTGATGATCACCAGTGTAAGGGGCCTTCTTTCCACTGACTCCCAATAACTACATTTTAGCAGGGGTTTCCAGAGAGCTCAAAATTATTTCAAGGTTTGGGGTAAAAGGGTTTAAAAAGTGTGATCTAGAAGATCAACAGAGGTGTGTGTCTGCGCCACTGGGGGCCTAATTTCAGAATCCAAGTTTAACATGTCCGTTCACATTACAATCTGATTGGACAAATTACTTTAGGTCTGCCTATTACTTTAGGTTTAAGGGTCCTGCTGATCTAATGCAAATTGAATAGATTGTTTACCTAGGCTCTCACACTGTTCAGTTTTGCTAAATATAGGGAACTGTACGAAAACCATACAGTTCATCATTATAGTGCAGAATTGATATAGTGCCAACAGTTTGCGCTGCACTTTACAAAACGATGCATTAAACTCAGAAGACTGGCAACATCTAGTGGTGGAAAGGAAATACTAGGGAACAGTGCTAGTCTTAAGGAGAGCAGATTTTTATATTTACAGACACTGGGTCGTGTTTATTTACAGGGTTATTCACAAAGCTGCCGAAGGCAGCCGAGAGAATAACTCACTTGAAGCGAAGTGAGCCGAATGCTGTTCAGCTATTCACTTCTGGCTTGTATGGCTGATTTCAGCTGTACATCGGTTAAAATCAGCTGTACATCGGCTGCCTTCGGACTTTGACTCGGCCGATCCAACATTTGGATCGGCTGAGCCGAAGCTCCGGCAGCTTACTCGCTGCTGTTCGCACCTACTCTCATAGGAGCCGAACGGCAGTGAGTGAATAGCCGAATGCCGGCGAGCCGAATGCTCGGCTATTCTGCTCGGCACCTCCGTGGTACCGAGCAGAATAGAAAATAAGTGAAAAGAATGGGGGGAAAAAAGTAGAAAAATTATTTTTAAAATTAAAATAAATGGGAGAAAAAAATAAAATAAAACTATTTTAAAGAAAAACAATTGGGCGGAGGTAGCAGTGACAGCTAGCTCCATCCAACTATTGGCCGGCATCTGCCAGAGTCTTCTAGCAAGTCCTGGCCAATGAATAACAACTGGTCGGAGCCTGCCGTGACGTCACAGCCCGCTCCGCCCAGTTGTTATTGTTTAATGACAGATCAGCATCCCCAGGTCATTTGGGGACGCTGATCTGTCATTACAACTGGGCGGAGCGAGCCGTGAGATCATGGCTGGCTCCGCCCAGCTGTCATTTGCGTGGAGATCGGTTGGCTTCGGCCGACCTTTCTCCACGCTTCGGCTGTCACTACGGCTCAGCCGAGCCGAAGCATATGCGTTCAGCTCGGCTGAGGCGCTCAGCTGCCTTCGGCTGCTTTACCGGCTATTGTGAATAGCCCGTACAGCAGCCCTTCGGTTCGACTGAACTGAGGGGCTCTGGCGGCCGAAGAGAGCCGAAGGATCAGTCGAATCTATGCCTGGATCCTTTGGCTCTTTTGTGAATAACCCTCTAAGTTTGAGAGTTTAATACTGCTTTAAATTTTAACATCCATTTCATGGCTTCAGATGGCCAATTCAGGGGGTGTTTTAGGACTCTTAAGAGGCATTGCCACTTTGCTCTAAGTGATAGAGTCTCTTTAAGGCATTGCAGTTGGTTCTTTTTATATTGATGAAAATAAAGTAACTTTATCCGCCATTATCTTGTATCTAAGGCATATGAAGGAGTTAAGACGTATAAAAAGCTTATCTGTAATGACCTCTGGATGTAACACCTTCTCTAAGGTAGGTGGACCTTTCTCCATTCTTTGGCTGTCACTTCGGGTCAGTCGAGCCGGAGCATATGACTTCGGCTCGGCTGAGACGCTCAGCCGCCTTCGGCTGCTGTACGGGCTATTGTGAATAGCCAGTACAGCAGCCCTTCAGGTCGACTGAACCAAAGGACAGAGGCGGCCGAACAGAGCCGAAGGATCAGCTGAAGCTGCGGCTGTATTCTTCGGCTCCATAGTGAATAACCTCCTTAGTTTTGTTGTGAAGCTGTTTTACATAAAAGAAGGTTTTGGCTGGAGTTCCATTGCAAACTCTTTTGTGCAGGATATTACTGTGGGTGCCTGTAAATTGACAAGGGGCTCTGTGCAGAAAGCAGTTAGCCAATGATAGGAGCAGGGGGATGAGAATACATCAGGGTAATAAAGAAGAGAACTTTACATTTTGTAGCAGTTTTAGAGAGTAATAGCTTGCTGCGGGCTGACATGGAAAGAAACTTTTAATAACAATACATGCCTTTTAAAGCAATTATATTTATTGAATCTGGTAATGATTAAACTTAAATAATTTATTTGTTATTAATGCCCTATCCATGTAGTGAAGATCTTGGTCATAAATATTTCAGACGCGGTTCTTTAGTAAAGCTGTAACTCTGTACGGACAAAGCTCAGAGCCGCTACGCTTCCAAATCCCTGTGTTTATCTGGCCATGCCTAATGAACATTGAAAGCTTGCAACGTGAACATGCTCCTGCCTGCTCCCAGGTGTTAATTGAGGGTGTGCACACAATTTCCTTTTGTGTAATGAAATATTATCAGGAGAGAATGGAATGTTGTGGTAATACTCTGTTGTCTGGGCATTCTCTGAAGTTATTCTCTGAATCCTTTCATCCCCTTGCTTTGGGTGGGGCCTTGGTATGGGGTGGGGGAGAAGTAAGGTTAAGACACCTTCACAGTCTCAGACTTTAGAACTTGTTTTAGGGATTTAGAACAACCTCCAAAATAACATCATCCATGCAGACTGATTGTGTACTTCACATAAGCAGAGTAACTATTAATAATCAGTTCTTTTTTTTACAGAATATCACCTTTTGGGCCCAGCCAAATCACACACAGGTTGTAGTCATTAACAAGTCCAGGAAACAGACAGTCCTAAAGGTGCCCATACACTGCAAAATCCCGCAATCGTTGGAGAATCGTGCAGTGTATGGAAGGCGTGCGACCGTTTCTACTGTATGATCGCACGTCTTCCGTTAAACAAGCAGGCTGGAAAACCCGCCGGGAATCGTACGATTCTCGGCGAGTTAGTGGCCTGCTTGTTCGACAACTGCCAAACGGGCATGCGCACACTGCCCGTTTACAGTAATCGGAAGCCCGCCCCTCATTGCAGTCATCGCAAGTACGATCTGCCTGTCCAAGATGGGCAGAACGTACGTTTTTAAAAGTACTTTACAACCCTCGCAAGACAAAAGTCTTGCGAGGGTTGTAAAGTGTATGGGCACCTTTAGCGAGGTGACAGGCCTTGACTGGGATTCAATTACAGTTCTTAGCAGCATAATGGTCTTTCACAGTTTAAAGTGAGCCTGTGATTTTCTTGTGCACGGTAAATGTGCCGCCCCAATAGGGGCATGGAATATGAGATGCATAGCCTCAGTTAATATTAGCATTGTTTTAGATAGAGTTATTATAGTGTGTTTTTGCCTAACTATTTTCCCCATAGCAAATCCATGTCTTATCCTATGCTGCCATCTAGTGGCCTTTGTGATATCACACATGTCTTTTCTGTATTTCTGTTCCCCATGTGACGACATATTTCCAGTGTATGTAGCCCCACCCTTCTTCCTGTGTGCAGTACTTCCTGTGTCATGGCCACAGTTGAAAGCCACATGTAACAAGGACACACAGGTAATCTGCACAGTACGGAGGAAAGGCATCATTTTCTGACCGCACAATACTATAACCGTTCAACTGCTGTTCCTATCATCTGCTGTAACCTGATGTTAAAGAATAAACACCTCTTTTGAATGAATCGGTATTGACGAGTTCAGCTATCTGACGAGGATTGTCCGCAGTGAGTATATCTGCTTATACAGGCCAGGCATAGAGGTCTCAGCAAGGGATATATTTCGCTATCACAACGATCGGAGTCAGAAAAGTAAAGCAACAAGTTCATTTAAAGGATTTGTATAGGCATTACCCAAATTTATCCCCAAATGTTCCTCCCACCTCTAGATTATGTCGCAGCTTTCATTTTTTTCTCTCTTACTTTTTCCTGTGTCAAGGAACCACTTTAATCACTTCCTGTGACATCACAAGGCTTGTAAAACTCTTGCCGGGGCAGCTGCTGGAAGCTCAGTTCCTACTGACGTGATCATGCCCCCCAGAGCTACATCTCCCAAGAGCCCTATGTCTGCATAGTAAATGGATGTAATTGAGACCTATGTATGGACTACTTTTAACTACATGCATATAAACCTTAGAGATTTCCCAGCAATGATCTGCTGATGACAAGGCAATCCCAGTGTGCATTGCTTTGCCAAACTGAAGTCATTTTGCCCTTTCAAAGCAGGAAGTGAATGCTCTGCAAGTGTAAGTATTTCCAAATCACAGCATTTTACACCTGACATGTCTACATTATTATTAATCATCATACATAGAGGGATGCATTGGCAGAATTGGATTTTTGAGTGTAAAGGTTCACTTTAAAAAAGCTGCATTCATGGCAGGGCTGAAATAGGCTGAACACGTGCAGGAGCTATAGTAGAGTGCAATTACAGGGCACCATGGAGAGGTGCAGCTATTGTGTAGCTGTTCATGTTACCAGTGCCAGCGTGATATCATTCTGCAGGAACCTGTATTATATTGGGAACCTGTATTATATTGTTGGTGCCTGAATGATTCATTTACATCAAAGCCAAACTAGCACCTTGGCACTGGGCTCCGTATGATGCCTTCATAGTAGTATTGTAGCAATGCTTTAATAACCTGTGGCTGGGTGATGCCATTCTGTGGGCTTTGGATTGATGTCATGTTTGAATTATATTGTATAGTAGAACAACACCAGTGTCTACTGAGGGTGTAGTTCCACTTTAACCAGTTGACATCCGCGGTGTTAAACCCCCTTCCCATCCAGGCCATTTTTCAGTATTCAGCGCTGCGGTACTTTGACTGACATTTATTCCGTCATGCAGCGCTGTACTGAAATGAATTTTATACCCTTTTTTGGGGACAGATAGAGCTTTCTTTTGGTGGTATTCATTCACCACTGGGGGTTTTATTTTTTTACTATATTAAGGAAAAATTACCGAAATTTAAAAAAAAAAACAGTTTCCCCTATATTAAATGATAAAACATTTATTATTTTGCAATTACAGGGCACCATGGAGAGGTGCAGCTATTGTGTAGCTGTTCATGTTACCAGTGCCAGCGTGATATCATTCTGCAGGAACCTGTATTATATTGGGAACCTGTATTATATTGTTGGTGCCTGAATGATTCATTTACATCAAAGCCAAACTAGCACCTTGGCACTGGGCTCCGTATGATGCCTTCATAGTAGTATTGTAGCAATGCTTTAATAACCTGTGGCTGGGTGATGCCATTCTGTGGGCTTTGGATTGATGTCATGTTTGAATTATATTGTATAGTAGAACAACACCAGTGTCTACTGCTGGAACACCCTTTCTTATTCCGCTGGGAAGAGCTGACAGTAGCAGTGCCAGCCAGAGCTCCCCCTACTTACTGTGAAGGACATCTTTGGTGGTCCAGTCTAGAGTATTTGCCCACTGCTTATTAAACTATGGAGTAACTGCTATTAAAGCGGATCTAGACCCATTCATTTAAGTTTCTTCCAAAACAGTTACCTTGAAGGCATGCCAACTGTCAAGGTTACCAGTGTGCTTATTTTCTGCTCTAAACCGAATTTTCAAGCCCTCAAACTGCTGGTGTCCTTGCTAATGGCATTTGCAGAACCGTGGCGACTACAATCCAAATAGAGGCTAAGATGGCACCTTCCTTGGCTGTAAAGGATAAGAGGGTGTAGTTCCACTTTAAACAAGAGAAGAGGTGCAATGGAGTCCCAGAAGCAGGCAGTTGACTATTCCCATCTGCCAAGTCTGGGTCTGCTAATATAATAGGCTTGGCTGAACAAGCCTCTGAGAATCCAAAAAAACAGACTGTCTGGTTCAAACTGCTAACAACTCCAATTCAATACCAAGTCTCAGCCACGTGCACTTAGCCAAGGACCAGGGCTGTGTGGCTTGACCGCAGATGTAGCTCTGTGCCTGCATATCTCATTATGCAGATTTCAAGACGTTTTTATATTTCTTTTTTTTTACTAGTTATAAGACAGTGGGACCATATGTAAGGTTTACACTAGGGATGCACCGATATATCGGCCGAAAATGGCACTTTTGCTCTGTGTCCCAGCAGGAAAGAAGAAAGGGACAGCCGGCCGAGTGCTGCGAGAGGAGTGCGCTGTGAGCGGCCGGTGTCTCTCCTCCCACACCGCTCAGCCTGCTATCACAGTCCGGCAGAGCGTGTGGGGGGGCGGAGACAGCCCGCAATGTCACAGGAGGCTGAGCTCTCCTCCCGCGCCGCTCGCTCAGCTTCCTGTGACAGCGTGTGTCGGAGTGGAGAGCGAAAGCAAACACTCAGTGATCAGTGATCGCTGAGTGTTTGTAGATAATTGAGGACATGGTATGTTTACTATATCCTCAATTATGAATGGATGGGAGTGATCTACATCACCTCCTGTTCATTCATAGTTGTAGTTATAGTAAACACACAATGTCCACATGTTATCAATGAACAGGAACACTCAGTAAAGAGGATTCCTGTAATTGATAACAGGGGCTGCAGAGGAATAGATTGAGGACTCTGTGTTCTCAATCTCTTTTTCTATTTTAAAAGGGAAATATCAGGAGTCTGTTTAGACCCCCAATACTTCCCCAAAGCCCCTAAAAGTAAGGTTAAATATTTAATAAAAAATGAATTAATAAATAAATATTAAAAAATTAAAAAGTTTATAAAAA
>NW_017306522.1:150836-163391 GCF_000935625.1 Nanorana parkeri | reverse complement strand
AAAGTAAAGTAAAAATAAAAATATTTAATAAAAAATGAATTAATAAATAAATATTAAAAAATTAAAAAGTTTATAAAAATAAAATATTTGAAAAAATTTAAATAAAGTTTTTTTCGGTTTTGGCCAGACAATTTTTTTTATTTCGCTTTCGTTTCGGTTTTCAAATTTCTATTTCGGTACACCTCTAGTGTACACCCATAATCGGTGATATTATTTTCTACAGGCACCATGATTTTAACTCTTTTGACATGTGGTTATTATTGTATTTGGCAAGTCCACAGACATTACTTGCAGGCCTCCAAATGGACTACAAACATCATGGTCAGATTGGGGAACGTTCATATTTCTGTTGGCTTTCTCCAGTTTATGCTGAGCGAGCCTGCTTAGGGGAAGAATGAATCAGCAGAGATGGATTCCCTTGGTGCGAACTTATATGTTTGTACATCGGTCACTCATAAGGATGATCATTCATCAGTTGGATTGTTCATAGACTGCCAAATTCTCTGCAGGAACCCTACAACAATAAAATGCTTGTGTGTCATACAAGGTAATGTAGACGTGACCTCAAAGTAGTTGGCTTTCTCTCTCTTCCTACACCCAATCTGCTGCTAGGCTGGCCCATAACTGATCATTATTTACCCAAAATAAAAATACATTTTCTAATGTTAGTGTAGCGCCCTCTAAAATGTCGCTATTCAATTTAGAGATACCTGGACTGTAACCAGTCTAGATACTGATTATACAGAGCTCTGCATTCTGTAGGTGTCCCTGAATCTGCTGGATCGATTGCTTCTCCTGTTGCTGAGGAAAAGGGAGCCTTGGCATACAGTGAGCGAGGATCCACCCTCAGGTTATGACTATGCACCTGGCCCTAGCCAATCCCTGAGTAGGATGACTCAGAGGCATGGTTGAGGGCAGGTGATAAAAGGTCTGGGGACATTGTGGAGAGCTCTCTTTCCCCTAGGGGCCTCGCCCTAGGAGGACTGTGTGTGATGCAGGAAACTGGCCTGGGCCTCAGCACATGGCAGGTGCTAAGGGACCTAGAGGCCTAGGATACACTGATACTTTGCTGGGCCCATACACGTGGCAGGTGATGGGTGCCTTGTTCTAAGAAGATACTACTACTAAACTGGAGTGCTCCTTGGCAGTTGCAGATGCTGAGGGCACAGAGATTCCAGATCCTGTTGCTACGGAAAAATACCTCACTGGGCCCATACACGTGGCAGGTGTTGGGTGCCTTGTTCTAAGAAGATACTCTCATTTAACTGGAGTGCTCCTTGGCAGTTGCAGATGCTGAGGGCACAGAAGTTCCAGATCCTAAAGAGGAAAATACCTGATGGAAGCTGGGTCGGGGAGGAGTCCGCTTGTTGAGGGGTACCGCAGAGGAGCTGGTGCGAGCGTCCGTCTGGGACCCACAAGGGAGATCCCACACCCTATTCCAGGTATCTGTTCACAGTACTACTACTACTACTATTGGTCCCTGGGACCAGATCGCAGTGATTTCGGCCTTAGCGGTTGCTAGGGGAGAAAGCTGTCCTCAGAAGTATTTCCAAATGGCATCCTACAGACCCTAAACCCTCTCTCTCCTATTGATGTTGCAAATAAATACCCTAAAAAGACCCTAAGACTCGAGCCGTTCTGTCCGTGAGTGTCGGTGTGCTGTTGCTGATTAAAGGGGAATGGCACCTGGAACCAACAGGTAGGAGAACCTATTTCAATATTCAGCGGCTCCTTCGGGGGTGAGCGCTACATTAGTCATGCTCCTCTTCTTTTCTTTCTGCCCTAGGCACAGGACCATATGTGCCTTGTGACCAATACAATGCTGTCACCTCTCTATTCTTCTATAAGTGTGTCCTCCTTTGACAATGAAAGCAGCCCACTGTTGGTGCGGACATGACCTCAAAGTAGTTGCCTTTTTGACCTTCTATAAATGAGGTCAGGGAGTCAAGTCACTTCCTAAGTAATTACACAGACGTGATTAGCTGCAGTATTATAACCTGAAGGCAGAACACCACCCAGGAGGACAAGAACATACACATTCTTCTTTGTTTTGTAGAGTCTACTCCAAAATTCATCTGTGAACAAACATTTGAACTCAGTGCTCCTCCTTTTGAGTTGGGCAATCTTAGCTCTGTGGTGGAAAATATGCATGGGACACTGCACCTCAAACATAAGCCGACTAGTACAAATATGACTTCATTAGATTTAGGACCATTGAACACCGGTATATAGACGTGTTTTACAGATGTGCATTACCTCATGATATTCTGATAACCTCTGGTCCCCTATCTTGAAAGTCAAGGAAATCATATACATTCAGAACAGATCAGTACATTTTCCCGTGTGATTGTACTGAGATAATGGGCATTACAAAGATCCCTAGTGTGTGATGTAGTCTGTAAGTATTATAAGTCAACCCAGTCACTATAATGTAAACATTAAAGCTGAATGCCAGGCACAAAAAAGTTTCATTGAAATAAATTCCTCAATAACCACGAAGGATATAAATCCACGTTGTGTGCCCCAAATGCCTTTGCGTGCCCAGATATTTATTTTTAAAAGTAGCAGTAACATCATCACTGTGCTGCACATAGCTTGTAGAGAGAGGCTGCCTGCAGAAGACTACAGGAGGGGGCGTATACAAGACCAGTCACCCTAAAAGGAGAGAGAGAGCAGCAGAAAGAGCGGTCTTTAGTACAGGAAGCTCCTGCACAGAGACAAAGTTTTCACACCGGATTACTGCACCAATCTGGAAGAAATACACAAAGCTCACCAAGATTCAAATAAGAATACACACGACTCTTCTATTTAGACAATACTTATCTATTACATAGTTCAGCATATCATGTTAATGTCATGTCAAATGTAATTCTCAACATTTTATAAATCTGCAACTTGTCATGAAGGTCCTTCTTCAGGCACTTCCTGTTTTAGGCTGACAACACTCTGTCCCTGTCTAGGAGTTGTGCTCCTGTGTTATCACATGGGTTTCCTTTGGAGCGTATAAGTGACTGTTTCTACACATTACCCAGGCAGGCGTCACTATTGTCACCATCAGGAAAGACACCATGACAGATACCGTGCAGCCATCTCTGGAGAGCATTCATGTAGACAGGAAGTAGCTGCAATGAGGCTACACAAGTCAAGTCATACCAAGTCTAAAGAAGCAGCCCTAAGCTACAACAAAGGACGAAAAAAGAGTGAAAGCTGTATTTTTAGTTTTTTAAATTTTTATTATACATAGCGCTTTAGTTAAATAAAATGTCATTCAATTCAGGATTATATCTACATTAATGAAACCCTTTACTGAGGAAGAAGGGAGGATACGATGCTGGCCTTCTCTTCTGGAAATACCAGTTTCTTGGCTGTCATTCTTCTCTAATGGCTTCAGTACTTTCGGTTCACTGTCCCACAGAAAGTATGAAGAGTAGGACTTCTAAAGGTCTGCAGGATCTTTGCCCCTCATTTAAAAAATTATATCTAAGCTAACCACAACAAAAAACCTGATGCTTTAGGCTAGGTTCACACCTAGGTGATTTATCCGTGCGATATCGCACAAAACAGAGATTTGCATTCAAGTCTATTGAAGCTGTTCACAACTTTGCCATTTGTCGCGCGGTAGAAATCGCCTGTCACACAAAAAGGTGCAGGAGCGATTTTCGGGCGGTTGTCGCTCGGTTTGGGTTCCATAGACATCTCTATGTATTGAGAACCGTGCGACAAACGCGCGGTTTTCAAAGCAAAATCATGCGAACAGAAACACGTGACAATCGCACAAAAACAGCTCACCAGCTCAGTCACTTAGGTGTGAACCTAGGCGATTTATCATGCGGATTGAGTCGCGCCATATCACGCAAAACACAGGTTTGCATTGACGTCAATGGAGGCTGTTCACACCTTTGTGGTTTGTCGCAGGGACGAAATCGCCTGTTGTGCAAAGAGGCGCAAGAGCTCATTTTGGGCGGTTGTCGCACGGTTTGGATCCCATACATAGACATATCTATGCATTGGAAACCGTGCGACAACCAGACGCTTTTCAAAGAACAGTGTCCATATATCTTGTAGCACTCCTTACGAGTTATACCAAAACGATAACAGGTGCTTGAAATGACCGCGGATGACGCCGCTCACGGTAGAACTTGAATAAAGATGTCACCAGCACGAAAGTTTTCAAATCAGTGCAGATCCATTTTATTGATAGATGTCACTCAAATGACAAGCGCTTTCCAGGGCCACGCAGGGTCCCCTTCATCAGGCTCAGAGATGACGCTAAGATCATCTGAGCCTGATGAATGGGGCCCTGCGTGGCCCCCGAAAGCGCTTGTCATTTGAGTGACATCTATCAATAAAATGGATCTGCACTGATTTGAAAACTTTCGTGCTGGTGACATCTTTATTCAAGTTTTCAAAGTACAGTCGCGCAAACGAAAACCGCTCACCAGCTTAGTCGCCGAGGTGTGAACCTTGCCTTATTCTGTTTTCAGAGGTGTAAACCTGTTGCTTCGGACAATACAGGCCAATCCTTTATTTCAGTTTTTATACAGTGCCAAAAGCAGCTCCAAAGGACAGATCCATGCAAACAGCTATGTGCAGAAGTTTTAAAGTTGAAGCATGTACATCTAAAAAAAATATACAACCAAAATAATCCAATGTGCATCTAAATCCAAAAATACATACTTTAGATATGATTCTGTACATGACTCAATGTGACCATTGCTGCTTCATTTTTCTCTTGCAAGTTTAAAAAAATGTGGCTGTGTACCCTTTAAGCCATGGCACTTCCTTTGCTGGCAACACTTACCCACTGCCCTAAAATGCAGTGGTGGCTTTGCTCCCGCTGTGGTGCTTCAGGTTGGTATGCAGGGTTGCCTACAAGGCTATTCAACACAAAAGAGGAGAAAGGAGTGATGTCATTAGAAGACTCTTATCACCTATTCCTGCTGCCAGCGCAGCCCCACGCACTCAGCAAGTGCTGATGTGACCATTAAAAAACAAAAAAATAACAAAAAAGGTATTTGTAACTGTTTACCTTAAAAAAGACAACCCTGTTAGTACTGTGCAACGCCTCCTCTTCACCTACTTAATGTCCTAAGCCCTTGGTTTACATCTGCTTTAAATAAAACATGGTGCATCTATGATTTTTGAGGTCCTGACATGACTATATGCTTTTTGTTGCCTAGTTTATATGTTTCTTATTCTTTCAGGGGTTGTTACACTGACTGGGCTGCTGTGGGATCATGGAGGAAAGATGGCTTCAAGACGAGATGGGTCGATTACCTCATCTAGGAATGGTCCACCATGTCGGCTCCAGAAGAGGTAGGCTGTACTCTGACAAGTCTAGACCTTGTTTTTAGGAATAAATGACAACAGCACCCCAACGCCTCAGAAATGGAAAGTACACAAAAATGGCCAACCATCTGAAGTCATACTCCCTACCTGGTTTCTTCTATCATACTACATTTAAAACAACGCTCCTGAAGCGCATGAAGATCTCTGTACCAATGTACAGCTTCCAACTTTATAGGAAACAAGGACATCTATTACTGCCAAAACTTTGAGGCAAACACCCTTTTACCACACCACCAGCAATTTCAGAAAAGCAATGAAGTGGAGACAATAGATGTTAAATGTACAGCAGACATGGTGTTATTTATAGCCAGCTACAGTTGAGATAGGGTTGCCACCTGTCCGGGATTCATGGCATTAATGTTGTGCCCGGGTTTCATGGCAGCTGAAACCCGGACACAAGATGTCAGGCAGACAGGGGCAACCAAAATTAAGATAAGGGCTACTGTCCCCCCACCGAAAATAGTCTTGACTGTGATATATACATATGAATGGGCGGCGCTATTTACATATGAAAAAGCCGCTACTCATTCTCCCAAAAAAATGTCTGTACATCGGTAGAGTGTTCGGGTTTCGCTGATAGAAAAGGTGGCAACCCTAAGTTGAGAGGCAATGTGACCCCTGGTCTTAGTCCTAGAAGGCCCCATCACCCTTTATATGCATGGTGACAGTGTGAGGGTATTGCTATTTATCAACCAAGGTAAACCGAGGCAAAATCTTACAAAGTGGTTGTCGGAGGCCATAATAATGAGCATTTACCTGTTCTAAGCAGAATGCTGATGTTATTTTAGAGTGCGTGCACATTATTAAAGAGTTGTGTTGCATCCCAACAGCACTATTATATGAAGCAGGATAGAATGTGGATTTAAAGCCTCCCAGCCAAGACTAAAACATCTTTTTCATCCCAGCAGTGCTATGTCAGCAGATTGTACTATGATAGTCACAGCATTAAGCAATTCATTTCTCTCTTTTTAAGTATTAAACAATATGGGGGTTGTCTCTCCTGGGTACTCTGCTGCTTATCAGCATTGCTTATTGTCATCATCAGCAAAAAAACATACATCATTGGAGCTTTATTATTAAAATAATCCTGCTGAGCATATCAAATACAAATGTATACTAGTAAAGGAAAATGAACAATAATTTACTGCATTTTATAAGCAGATTTTATACAACTATTGCCATACAAAAAGTAAAAATGGACCTTCCTTCTAAAAACATCATCATACAACATATGAAGGTACCCATGAATGTCTTCATATAGTGCAGGATATACTCAAATATGCTTAAGATCCCATTCACACTGAGCCATTTGTAGCGTGATTTGCACTCAAAAATCACTCAATATAGCTCAGCGTAGCTCGTCCAATGCATTTCAATGGAGCTGTTCACATCTCACAGCTCACGGTTGCCTGTAGCTTGTCGCTTAAACATGACCTATTCTTCCATCGGATTTTGTGCGATTTGGCCCCAATAGGCTTTGATAGACTGTCAAGAAGCGATACGTAGTGCGACAAAATGTGCACTGTAGCTCAATGTCACTCAGCTCAAATCAGCACTGAAAAAGCGCTTTTTTAAAATGTAGCTCAGTGTGAATGGGATCTAAAGAAGAAATTCAAGCAAACCTTTTCTTAACCCTTGCAGTGCGGGGGTAGAACTCAATTTGGTCTAGGTGCTGAAATAACAAAGGTATACTCGCCTGAACCTCGCAGCCAGCTGGCTGTTAGAGTGCTCCCTCCAGCCTGTCTCCTCCTTCTCTGCAGCGATGACTTACAGGACCTTAGACCACTGGAGTGGAGTGGGAGAGAGCCTGGAAGGGGAGGTCTAAGAGTAAGCCAGCTCCAAGGATCTGTGGATGGGTGAGTTTAACTTTGTTATTTTTGCACCTAGACCAAAAGGAGCATAACTACAGCAGCCTTATTCCCAGGAATCTCATTGGTGCTCATAAAACCCTTTTTACAGCTAAACTGGCTTTCCTAGTGCTCTGAGTGATCTGTGTTAAGCATTAACAGTTGCTGTCAGCTACCTTTTCTACACTGGTATCAATTAGCTCATCTCTGTTATTATAATGAATCTATCATCAAAGGCTAACATAATGCTATGTTAAGCATCATGCTATAAAGAATAATGCTCCTGGAGAAAATGCTGCTCCAGGTTTCCTAGCCACATAAAAAAGGCCGGTGCACCCAGCAGGGCCGGATTTACTTTCTCTGGTGCCCCAAGGCCAGGTTCCTCAGTGCGCCTTCCCCAACCCCCCCACCAATGGAGAATGGCAGCCAGCAATCATGGATTGCTGAGATTTGTAGTTTTCTAAAGCCGGTTGCCGTTCTCTATTGCGGTATAATCATTATGTATACAGCAATGGAGAATGGAAACCGGCTATAGAGGACTACAGATCCCATCAATCCATGATAACACAGCAGTTATACAAGGGTGTGTGCAGATTGCACCAGGGCTGCATGCAGGTATCCCCAGGGATGCGTGCAGATCTCACCAGGGCTGCGTTTGGGTCCCACCAGGGATGCATGCAGAGCTGTGTTTGGGTCTCAGCAGGGCGGCGTGCAGTTCTCACCAGGGCTACGTTTGGGTCTCACCAGGATGCATGCAGATCTCAGTAGGGAGGCGTACAGGTCTCAACAAGGATGTGTGCAGGTCTCGGCAGATATGCATTTGGGTCTCACCAGGGATGCATGCAAATCTCAGCAGGGATGCGTTCATGTCTTAGCAGGGATGTGTGCAGATCTCAGCAGGGTGCATCTGCAGGGTCACTGTCAGGTGGGTTCTGTGTCCAGCGCGTCGTCACTAAGCCCTGCGTCCAGCATTGTCACTTAGCCCTGTGTCCAGCGCGTTGTCACTAAGCCCTGCACCCAGCGCGTCGTCACTCAGCCCTGCGTCCAGCGGGTCACTCAGCCCTGCGTTCACGGGGTCACTAATCCCAAAGTCCATCACGTCACTAACCCCTGCATCCAGCGCGTCACTCAGCCCTGCGTCCGGGGGTGTTCACTAAACCCAGAGTTAGGTGGAGTTGAGTGCAGGGGGTCACTAAGCGCAGAGTGCAGGGGGTCACTCAGCCCAGAGTCCAGGTGTTCACTAAGCCCAGCGTCCGGGAGGTCACTAAGGGTTAGTTCACACCATAAGCAGTGCGTTCCGGTTTGATTCTGGACGGAACGCATTGCGGCCAGCTCACTTATTCTGGCCTGAATCGGACCGGAACGCACTGCTTATGGTGTGAACTAACCCTAAGCCCTGCGTCCAGTAGACATGTGCGATTCAATTTGGAAAAATTAGTTTTCCGGACGAAATTCGTTAGCGGTAGTCTGTACGGATTTTAGTTTGTGGATGAATTCTCATTTTTATCCATGTCACCAAGACTGTCATGGTAGCTTTATCCTAAAGGAATAGCCGCAAAGGATATAAATCCACTTTGTGTGCACCAGATACCCAGATATCACCTTGTAAAAGTAGCAGTGACATCATCCCTGTGCTGCTAATAGCCTGTGCAGAAAGCAGAGCAATAGGTGTGTACTCCAGCAGGTCCTGTCTGCAAACAAACTACATGAGGGGCAGAGACAAGACCAGTTACTCTGGATAAGGAGAGAGAGAGGCAATGACCAGTCTTTATTACAAGAAGCTCCAGGTGTCACACTGGATTACTGCACAGATCTGGAAGAAATACACAAAGCTCACCAACATTCAAGAAGAATACACATGACTCTTGTATTTAGACAATATTAGTTTAGCCCAGATTGCAACTTTAATGCTGAGTACAGGTCCAAGTCATCCACAGCATCCAAATCATCCACAGGTCCAAGTCATCCACAGCATCCAAATCATCCACAGGTCCAAGTCATCCACAGGTCCAAGTCATCCACAGGTCCATGTCATCCACAAGTCCATGTCATCCACAGGTCCATATCATCCATGTCATCCACAGGTCCATATCATCCATGCCATCCACAGGTCCATATCATCCATGTCATCCACAGGTCCATGTCATCCATGTCATCCACAGGTCCATGTCATCCACAGGTCCATGTCATCCACATTTACAAGTCATCCACAGGTCCATGTCAGCCACAGATCCATGTCAGCCACAGATCCATGTCATCCACAGGTCCAAATCATCCACAGGTCCAAATCATCCACAGGTCCATGTCATCCACAGGTCCAAATCATCCACAGGTCCATTTAATCCACAGGTCCATTTAATCCACAGGTCCAAGTCATCCACAGGTCCAAATCATCCACAGTTACATGTCATCCACAAGTCCAAATCATCCACAGGTCCAAATTATCCACAGGTCCATGTGATCCACAAGTCCAAATCATCCACAGGTCCAAATTATCCACAGGTCCATGTCATCCACAGGTCCAAATCATCCACAGGTCCATGTAATCCACAGGTCCATGTCATCCACAGGTCCATGTCATCCACAGATCCAAATCATCCACAGGTCCATGTCGTTATGGCTGCTTGCACCGCCAGCTGTGTCTATAAATAAATCTACACGTGTGCGGTGCGTGGAAGCAGTTTTGACAACAAACATTACACAATTGATTTGTTTCTGCTGAAAATAGAGCGGCCCTCTCCCTCCATCAGGAACAGACGCCCCCATGGAACAGGTGTACATTTATTAATACACATGATCAGTCCAGAAGTGTTTATTAAGCATCGTCTTTAAAAGTTTTTACTTGTTTCTGCTCAATTTGCCCCATTTTTCTCCCAGCCCACATGCAGACAGATCAGTGTATTTTTCAGGAGACTACTCTTTCATGTTTAAATAATTTAATATGATAAAGGAATGTTGTGTTATTGGCAGATTATTCTGGTGCAGTTGTTGCCTGGTAACCAGGGAGAAAAGTAACCGAAAGTGTAAATGTCTCTAACACTCATCTTTCCTGACAAGTGTGGGCAGACGGCTGCAGAGTTAACGCTGCGCACCAGTCACACAAAAATGTGCAATGAAAAGTATTTTACCCCTAAATGCACTTTCCTGCAATAGAAGATCTATTATACTCGAGAGGAGGCATGAGTTGGCCAGATGCCAAATTCTGGCCGCCAACCCCTCCTCTCGACCTAATCAGTGTCAGCTGTTGAAGCAGGGGCATTCCCTGCCCATTTTGGGCATATAGCTTTGGAGTGTAGAATGCATCTCCCCACAACTGATTGGGTCAGTGGGAGGGGGTGGCGGTTAGGCTCCGTTCACACATTAGCAATTTTCAAACGCGCTAAACAAAAAAAAAAGAATACATTCCAATGTACAGTATATTGTTCACACTTGTCTTGTTTGACGTCCACGCAGTACGTAAACATGCATCAAGCAAAAAAGTCCAAGCGCGATATTCTGGGCGGATTCCGGGATATTCTGGGCGGATTCTGAGCGTTACGGCTATAGTAATAGCGCAAATGTGAGGAATCCATGCGCATGGTAAAGTTTGCTCATTTTCGTGCAATTGTTATGTGTGAATGGAGCCTAAGGGTTTTGAGCAGGCTTGGGCAAACACAGGTGAACTGGGTACAGACCTTGTCCCTGCTCATCACTCTCTCCTATCTTCCCTCTATTGCAGCAGTGGACACTTCCAGGAGTGTCAGACAACTGTTTCCCTCGGTTCACGCAGTGGATGCATCCTTGGATCTATGTCTTATAGTGACCTACTGGATGGAATCACATTCCGTGGCGGAGTACACAGGCAGACAACATTCTCAGAAGCGTTGAATTCTGAAGAGTCTGGTGGAGGTTGCAATGTTCATTGAGGCTAGGTTCACACCTCAGCGACACCCGGGACGCGCGGTAGTGTGCTAGTACACACAGCGATAGTCTCGCGGCCCCATTGATTTCAATGGTGTGACATCCATGCGGCAATCGCTACAAAAGTACAAGTACCTTTTTTTTTGCAACACACGACGTGCAGCTTTTTTAGCAAGTGTTCAATTGCATGGGAGGAATCACGGCAGGAAACCATGCGATCCGTCCGGGCGACGGGTTAGGACCAAGGCCCACCAGAGGGATGAGTATAACAACTCATCTATTGTGGGAAAGTGCTATTAGGATTTTTTTTTAGCACCTAACGGTCAATTTAAAGTAGTGATGAAGAAATCGGTGATTTTTTTTTGGTCACCTAAATATATTCATACACATTTGTCCATCCTGAGGAGAGCCGTACAATTGTGAATCAGGATTGGCTGAACTGCTGAGTTTTGCGGTCCTCACCATAAAACGTCTCCTGTCCTGTAGGCTGCATGCTGTGTTAATTCTACTGATAGATCTACTTTAACATTTCTAACAAGAGCTATGGCTGAAGGTACGATACATGTTTTATAATCACACATTGAATCTTTTAATTCTAGGAAGCAGCAATTCCAACACAGTAGCACCAGAATTCCAGTCAGATCAGCAAACAGGTAAGTTGTTGGCTATAAAGTCTATTTTATTCTAAATCACTAATACTTCAGGAGACTCTGTCATTTTGCCCATTTTAGACAAAGTGTTTTTAAAGCCCAGCTCACTTATCCTCACCTTTGCTGCGCTGCCACTGTGTCACAACCATCGCTTTATACCAGGTTTAGAGGAGCACGTGGCCTCATTCCAGCAAACATTGCTCGGGCCAACTCAGACAATTTCCAGGCCTGGGCCTTGTCACCTTAGGGACAGGGTGACATCCTGACCCCTGTGTAGGCTTTAACATCTTCCAAAACCTAGCTTACATGGGGTTTTAAATGGAGAGAGGTCTATTCTCGAATCTAAATGGCTTATATAGAATATATAACACATGAGGTGCTAAATGGGCTTACTCACCTTAACACTGAAAGAACCCTCTGCACATTGTTATACACCCTTACATATCATGACAAAACATTTGCATAAAAACAGGGATTCTTGGTTCGCATATTTTGCTGGCCATCTGCATCAAAGTGATCCCTCTCCAGTCCCTACCCTACTGTGCATAATGGCATATACTTATAGCATACCATAATGGACATATAGTGCCAATATGGGACAGACAGGGTCACCTCGAAGAGCAGCAGTGTATTGTGCTTCCAATAGTCAGAAAAGATGTTGCTCATCTTAGAATATAGCCGGGGGAGCGAATATGTCCAATCAGGGCAAAAAGCAGGATTTGCTATGACAGGAGAATTCGACTTTGTGGATGTCTCTTATCCAGGGGGGTCCTGATCCATTTTGCCGCCTGAGGCTTTGGGGTGGGGGG
>NW_017306522.1:143284-150703 GCF_000935625.1 Nanorana parkeri | reverse complement strand
CTGTCACAGCCCAGGTATGCAGGAGTGATTATGCCGTTCTAGCTGACGTCCCGCCCAGCACCTGGCAACCAGTGACATCACACGAGAACCATTGACCCCAAAAGCAGTCTATAGCAGCCATATCAGTGGCTACAAGTCCCTCCATACACATAAGACAGTGTTTTCTTTTAAGCATAACTGTTTAATCATTGATATCATGATATTTATTACACGCGGCTACATAAGAAGAGGAACCTTTGTGGGTTTGTTGCTTAAATATTAATACAGTTACATTAAGATATGTTGCAATTTTTCAGCTGTACACTTGGGGCTCTGTCTATAAACATAACCATTCGCCCTGCGACTCTCTCTGAACGTACTTCCAGTGGGAATAGAGGCAAAAATGAACATTCTTCCTAAGATTTCTTTTCAGGTTGGAATGTAACATTTGAAAAATACTGCACCGGGTTCACTAGATGGAGCTGAGGAGCACAGTCAATAAATATTTTTTTCCTATGCTCCTCAGCTCCATCTCAGTGTCCTTGCGTGTCACTAATCTATTAACTGACATATCCGTCTGGATGTCACAACATTTCTTAAAAATCAACCTTTCAAAAACTGAGCTCATGATATTTTCTCCCCCCCGTGCACCTTCCCCCAACATTTCAGTTGAGATTGATAACAGTCACTTATCCAGCCCTCCCCTCATGCCAAGGTCCTAGGTGTTATCCTTGACTCGGACCTCACATTTCTTCCCCACATCTAATCACTATCCAAATCCTGCCGCCTTCACCTTCGTAACATCTCCAAAATACGCCCCTTCCTCACCAAAGAAACCGCAAAATTACTCATCCACTCGCTTGTTATGTCTCGTCTATCCCACCTCGACCTAACCACTGAACCATCACATTCTCAAACAATTCATCCCCTCACAGCTACCTCCTCATGTATCACTTCCCCCTCCTCTTTTAGATTGTAAGCCCTCAGGGGCAGGGCCCTCCTTACCATCTTGTCTTGAATTGTGATTGTAATGTCTTCCTTATATTGTAAAGCGCTGCGCAAATTGTTGGCGCTATATAGATCCTGTATAATAATATTAATAATAAATAGACCAGCTTCTAAAAGATTCTTGGATAAGAGACATCCTCAAAGATGAATTGTACTGTTACAGCAGATCCTGCACATGCTGTGGTTGCACATTATTATTATTATTATTATACAGGATTTATATAGCACCAACAATACGGTACCGTTACAATACAGTTTCAATACAAGAGGGTTAGGAGGACCCTGCTTGTGAGAAGTTACAATCTAGTAGGTGGGGCAATTGCACATATTTGTTCTCCCGGCTATATTCTATGGTGAGCAACATCATTTCCGACTATTGGAAGCACGATATTCTGCTACTCCTAGAGGACCCCATCTTTTTTTTTGTTTTGTTTCGAGTGGTATCTGACCCTTGAGCGGGATCGACTATTTCAGCTATTTCGGAGGTCTACCATTGAGACTGAGGACTCTGGAACTAGTTTACCTATAGCTCCCCCTGCTGTAGATTCAGATTGTATTTTTATTAATTATATGGCTTAGACCCTTGGTTCTCAACTGGTGGGTCGTGACCCAAAAGTGGGTCGCGACCCCGTGTTCAGTGGGTCGCCGTATGCCTTCCACTTTCCTGGGTGAGAGGCTCCTCTGCTTCCCCCTAGCACAGCACTGCCCGGCGCCAAGTGTTGACTTGAGGTGGGGTGGGCTGGGGGTATGGCAGAGAGGGAGCTCCATCCATACATGTATTGGTTATTGCTCCCTCGCATGCTCGGTATAGGTGCCTGGACCGGAGTGACATCATATTCTGGCTCCCAGCACTTCTACAGGCACGCATGAAAGCTATACAAGCAATGCATGCTTTTTAAATGTGAGTGCAGACATCTCTCAATTTCTATTTCATAGTGCAGGTAGTATGGCCCAACAGAGGCATTGGAAATGTAGCAAATTGGGGGAATGAATGTTTACTGAGAGTGATGGGATAGAGTTCTCCTTTAGGCCGAATTTGTCTTATGCATAGCTCAGATTTACATTTTCGTTAATAGTTCAGGGACTTGAATGTATTTTTAAGATTTCACTTCTGAGTTTAGTGTCACTTTAATACAGAAACTGACATAGAGTAATCCCCCGCTGATCATTTCCATCTCCCTCTTTAAGCATTTTAGGTTTACTACTCACTTGCTCTCCGTCTGCTTAGCTGCACTTTTAAGACTTTTAAAGCAAATCCAGCCAGCGCCATAAAAAGCTTTTGGATGAAAATCCTCCCGGTTCTGCCGCCCTCTCATAATAGGTGGACAGCTGTTTTTCCCTCTTGTAAACTAATCTTTGGCTGGATAAGCACCAGACGACCAATAACTGTACGGTGCTCAGTCTTCTCCTCTGCAGGCCAGAAGAGAAACGGGTCACATTATTACGTTCAAACCAACGTCCCGAAAGCCTGATATGAAAACCAGATGTGTGAAGACGAAGATTTTTCCTGTTCTTTTTTTTTTTCCATTCGCCGTTTTCACTGCGCAGGCACATCCAAACATATATATACACTTGTCTCTATGGAAAATCATGAACTGGCCTCAACCCTCTAGCTGGGTTCTTCATATTATATTTGACTGGAATCAGCTGCTGCGGATTGCCAATGGCTCCTAGGTTTGGAGGTGCCTGTCATACCAGTGATATTAAAGTCAAAAGGTTTTTAAGTGATTTCAAGTGCTGATGAAATCAATTCCAATGGACGCTGCTTCTTGATGTTGAAAAGTTTTAGCTTCCTGTAGAATTAGTTGGTCCCCTGAGCTCTGGCCCTGATATCCTGTTTTAGGGCCTGTTCACACGACGTCCGTTTTCTGTGCTGACCTGATCCGTACGCTCCTGCACTAAAAATGCGTCCCAATGTATCCCTATGTGTTTTATGGGCTACAGTTCTCACGTGTGCAGTCCGTTCAGGTTACGACAGAAAAATACTGCATGTCACATTTTGTACGGTCAGGAAACAGTACGAAAACGCAAAACGCATCAAAAACGCGTCAAAAATGCAGTGCACTGTAGCTAACATACTGACAGCCCCACTCCAGCAAAAAAAAAATATATATTTTTTTTTTTACTGGAACGCATAAAAAACACGGCAAAACACATAGCACCGCATCTGCTGATCCGCACCTGATCAGGACCTGAAACTCATGTGAACAGGCCCTCAGGGTGGCTCCTTTCCCTTGCAGGTGCGTATGGAGCCACCCTTGTGTGTGCTAGTAAGCTGTATGTGTCTCCACAAACACACAGACACAGCAAGGCAAGACATTTCCCTGCTCCTCACTCCTCCTTCCCCCGGTAACCCTTCTCCATGCTAGTAGTTGGGCAACTGCTAGAGACGCTCTGCTCCTTGTGATGTTATACTGGACAGGAAGTTCAGGGAAGCGGAGCTGAGAGTTGTAGCTGTTCGGAAACATGATGACTGTAAGTGCTTGGGCAAAAATTTTAAGGAATACATTGTTAGGTGATGTATATTGGTTTTAGGGATGTCCCGATAACACTTTTTAAAGACCAAGTACAAGTACTTTCCCTCAGGTACTTGCTGTTACCAATTACCAATACTTTGTCTTAAAGGGACATGTAAAACAATTTCTAAAACAACACAGATTGATGATTTTAGAGCAGTTTCTCACCAGGGCTAAATACAGATGTCGCCAGAACTGAATATATGTCCCCAAAGCAGAGCACATGTCCCCACAGCAGAATACATGTCCCGAAAGCCGAACACATGTCCCCAAAGCAGAATTCATCTCACCAGGCTGCGTGTCGATCTCACCCGGGCGACATGTGGACATCTGCAGTGGCTCTGCGGGCACTCCACCTCACCAGCGATGCTGGGACCCGGGCCTCCTCCACATGCAGACCGACAATGCTGGTCCCTGGCCTCCTCCACCGGCAGACTGTCTCCGTCGGCCATCCGACCGACCATCTCCGCTGCTGGGTCCCCCCAACCTCCATCCTTCTCCTGGCCCAGGCCTCCCCTGTCAGTGGGCGGCGGGACCCCCCAGCTGCTAGCCCTGGGGCGGCCGCACTGGCTGCACCGCAGGTAGTTCCGCCCTTGGGGCTCTCCATGGCTGTGTCAGCGCCAGGAAGGAAGAGGAGGAGATGAACTGGACAGGCACTGCCATGGACAGCTATCTGCAGGTCCCCAGTAGGCTTGGTTTGATATGGATTTGTTATTTTTAAATTTTTAAATTATTTAAAAATAAATTTTAAATAAAAAAGTTTGAGAGTTTAATGCTACTTTAAAGGGCCATCCCTGCTAGGGGAAATTAGGGTTGCCACCTGTCCAGGATTCACCCGGACAGTTCGGGTTTTGAATGCTCTGTTCGGGTTTCATGGCAGCAGAAACCCGGACACAAGATGTCAGGCAGACAGGGGCAACCAAAATTAAGATAGGGGCTACTGCCCCCCACTGAAAATAGTCTCGACTGTGATATTTACATAGGAATGGGTGGCTCTATTTAGATATGAATAAGCCACGACTAATTTTCCCCAAAAATTGTCTGCGCGTCTCTAGAGTGTTCGGGTTTCGCTTGAAGAAAAGGTGGAAATGCATGAAAAGAAATTAGGATTTTGCATGGACATTGGCTGCCTTCATTTAGGGGGCAGGAAACTAAGAAATGGAAAAATAATCCCTGGTCTTCATTCTGATTGTATTCTGACTCCGATTGTTGTGATAGCGATACATTCCTTGCTGAGACCTCTATGCCTGGCCTGTATAAGCAGATATACTCACTGCCGACAATCCTTGTCAGATAGCTGAACTCGCCAAATACCGTTTCCATCCACAAAGGTGCTTTATTCTGAACATCAGGTTACAGCAGATGACAGGATACAACAGATGAATGAATTGTGGTATTTATGCGGTCAAAAGATGATGTTTTCGTATCGTACTGTGCAGAATTCACGTGTCCCTGTTACATGTGGCCTGTTAGCTGTAGCCATGACACAGGAAGTACTGACAAGGAAGAAGGGTGGGGCATTACACACAGGAAATGTGTCATCGATATCAAGAAAGGAAACACAACATGTTTGATACCAAGAAAGGCCACTAGATGGCAGCATATAACTAACATATAAAACGTCCATAGGAAAATGATTTAGGGAAACAATCTATATAAATTCTATCTACTAACAATGCTTCTATGCTCCATTGGGGCGGCACAGATTGGATGTTAGGAACAGCTCTGTATATATTGCAAAACGTCATCCCTTATCCATTTAGGATACAGACACAAATATTGTATTGAAACTGCACTGGGATGTGCAAAATTTGTCTAAATTCAAGAAACAAGTGTATTCTTAAGCCGGCAAAACACTTGTTTTTTTCTAATTCAACCCTGTGAGCCTATTGTATTCATTCTGCGGTGGGTATGCAGCTGTCAGAATACCTAAACTCTGACTGCAGCTGATTGGATGCAGTCACTGTTTGGCAGAGATTTTTCAAATTGGCTCCTTAGACAAAAGTTGAATGAAAAATCAACTTTTGTGGAACACAGGAGAGGTGGTGGGGAAGAGGGTGTTGAGTTCAGGATTCAGGTCCCAACAGGGCCACACACTGGTTGAACTTTGGCTGAGTCAGCAGGACTCTAGCTTACTTGAATTTGGTGTGTTTTGTGTATTTTTCCCAGATCTGTGCTGTAATCTAGTGTGAATCCTTGCCTCTGTGCAGGAACTTCCTGTAATAAAGAGCGGTCACTGCTGCTCTCCCTCCTTGTGCAGGGTGACTGGTTGTTTCCAGCGCAGCCACAACACAAGACAAGGCAACATGCCTCATCATGGATGGGCACAGTCACACCACTGCATTCTGGGGGGAACACGGTGGCATGCGCTGAAATGAAGTACAGCACGCCTTCGTTTTTTTTAACGAAGCGAAAAGCAACGCTGAACAACCACCTTGCCCCCACTGTGCCTATAGAACTGAGTACAATGTCACTTGTGACTTTTCAATAAAGTTGTAAAAAAAGTACACAGTACAATGTGCCAGGATTGTCGCATTGGCACTGTGTTGGGCACCGCACACCAGCCGATTGTGCACTTTGCTCAGCGGCTGGTGTGAATGGACCCTAAAACAAGCCCTCACTGACCAACCCAGAAGACTGAGGACAGAGGTCATACAGTGGCAGTACTAGAAAAGATCTGAGTGTTGCAGCCCCTGAGGCATATTAAACAAACTGGGGGCCCAAAAAAATTAAAAATTGCCCGGAGTTGGCCTTTAATGGAGAACTATGGGGTCAGGGCTTTTCCCCATAGTTCTCCTTAGGGTAACGGGAGGACACAAACTAGCGTCCTCCGGTTACCCTAAGCTCAGTATACAGCGAGCTGCAGCTCGCGGTATACTGAGTCGCCGGAGCGGATCCCGACATCGATGAATCCAGCCCCTCCCCTATCACGGCAGAGAGCCTTAAAAATGGCCTGGATGGGAAGGGGGGTTTAACACCGCGGATGTCAACTGGTTAAGGACCAGGTAACGGAGGCTGTCTCCTCGCATCCCAAAAGCAGCAATTGACTACACCCGTTCCCTTTTCTTTGCCGTTTGTCTAAAGTGATAGCATCAGCAATTTCTGTTAAGCTGGACGCACACTAGAATCCGATTATACTGTCTCTGTGTAATGTGCTTCAACGTGGTCAGAAAAATTACAATTGTCTTGTACACTCTTCTTTAGATCTACCCACAACTGTGTAGACCGGGGGCCTGCCGAGCTGGATGCCAATTAAGTGGATTGCTTAAGCAGGTCCATTGGTACATTGCTGGGGTAAATCTAATGGAGATTGTACAGAGATTGTAAAATTAGACTGAGACATAATTAAGCATCTTTAGATTTACCCTTGTGTACAGTTCTGGCATTTGTAAGAGAATGGAACCCAAAACAGGGGCGATGTAACCCCAGCAAGTGAGAATGGAACCCAGTACAGGGGCGATTTAGCCCCAGCAAGCATATGCAGGAGCTACATAATCATTGTCCAAAGATAGAAGACGCCGGGCCGAAAAGAAGCAATGGAGAAGATAGCAGTAGTGGCAAACGGGGCTCACGGAGCTGTCAGCAATGGAGGAGGGTAAACCCAGAGGTAAGCCTGGCAAAATGTGAAAGTATGCTATGCATGCTTGGGCATGAAGGCAAGAACTGCCAACCTTCAGTCACCCTACAGTCCCACTTTAGGGAGATTATACAAATTGGAATGTGTGAACGGTGTAAGACCGGACACCTAGGGGATATACAGTACTTCACCGAAACTTCCTCTGCAGTCTTCAGTCGGGCTGATCACTGGTAGATAGCCGTGAGTCATTCTGACCTCTGTGTCCGCAGTGAAAGGTGAATGTCTTCCCCGGTATGGGAAGTTTATACATACATATATATATATATATATATATATATA
>NW_017306522.1:132834-143185 GCF_000935625.1 Nanorana parkeri | reverse complement strand
ATATATATATATATATATATATATACACAAGTTTATAGTACATTCACAGACATCAAAGACTGGCATTAACTCTATATTATCCAAAGACATTTCTTACATGAGTCTCACACATAAGACCCACATTCTACCTTTGGCCTCAGGTTTGGTACAAGCACCCGTAGATATTACGCTGTCTTACACTAAGCCGTTCATGTGTCAGAGCTTTACAGCCTCTTACCTTTTGTGACATATTAAGAAGATCTGCCGGATAACGACATCCCTGAAAATAGGATTTGTTTCTGTCCAGAAGAACAGACTTTATAAATATCTAGAATGTTTCCACCGTCTTCTTGTTGATGTTATGGGAAGGGTGATACATACTTTAGTGTGATGAAAAGAGGCCTTTCTATAAAGAGCACTGGCCCAAATTCTGGCCAATATTTACTAAGCAGTAGGGTACAGGCACCCCTTACTCATTCACAAGGGGAGGTGGTATCTGGGTGCCCCCTTAAGAGTACCAGTGGTCATGATGAAATCCAGGCTCATCACTATACTGACTAGATCAGCTTTTCTCAACCAGGGTGCCTTCAAGGCCAGGGTTGCTTTGAAATTTTCACAGAGCACCATGGCTTTGTATGGTACAGTTGGGCTTCTGAAGTGAAGGAGAGCTCTTGATGTGAAAGGTGGGGGCCAGTAATGGGAACGGGGTACTCTGATGTGAAAGGAGGGCTCTGATGTGAAGGGGGGCTATTCATTTAAAGGAGGGCTCTGAAGTAAAGGGGGGGGGCTTTTGATTTGAAGGAGGGGCTCTGATGTGAAGGGGAACCCGTTTTTTGTGTTTTTGCATGGGGTCCCCCGTTTAAATCCATACCAGACCCCTATCTGGGATAAGGGTCTGATATGGGTTTTGAAGGGGAGACACATGTTTTTTTCATTTAGGTTTGTTACATTTTAGATTGGGGCTCCTGGAGATTTTGCATATGTTTAAAGGGTGCTACGACTAAAAAAAGATTGAGAAATACTGGACTGGAAAGAGATCCTGTCGCAAGGCCATTCATTTCCACAACAATCTTCCCATAAGATTATATGTGCACCTAATGTATCTTATGCATGTTATTTACCCGTAAAAGCCTCTCTTGTGTAGCCATCCAAAAGCCCTAAGACTGCTGCTGGGTGCCGCCATCTTGGATGTCATTTCAGCAGCACCAACAGACTCAGAGCTGTCAATCAAGTGACACGCTATAGTAGAGGTAGGCAACCTCGTCAGTTCAGCTGTGGTGAACTACAAGCCCCATGAGGCACTGCAAGACTCTTCCCCAGCCGGTACATATTAGGTTATGTAGAGAGGTGATGGGAGGGGTGGAGGAGCTGGATCAGCAAAGAGAGTAATTAGACACTCCTAAAAGAGGAGAGGGCTATGTCGTGCAAGGAAGGAGGGGGCTATGCTAGGGAACTAACACTTTCTGTTGCGGTCGAAAGTTCAGAAACACTTTGCAAATCAATAGCAATATCTTAACGTAAAGGGAAAACAATGCAAGCAAATATTTAAAATACTTGATTTATCAGTGCTGCAATTTTTTTAGCTGGTGACAGGGTCTCTTTAAAATATGTTTCTTGTGATTTCAATGGCTGAAATATCAAAATGAAACTCCATTCATTTTTTTTTCCATTTTAGACAGAGTGATGAACGTTAGATTCTCTGTCAGGTTTTTATTACCATCCAAATATGAATCTGCTCCGCACAGATACCCCACAGCTGAAAATTTTGGGTGCATGACCAACGAGCCTATGCAAAGAAATGGTCAGCAATCCAGTTCAAAACCTACTTAAAGTTACATACCCAGCAAGAAGGTCACCCTATTGGATATGTGACTATAGGTTGCTGGACCACTGACCATTTCTTTGCATAGGCTTATTTGTCATCACCGTTGGCCATGCACCCAAAATTTTCAGCTGTGTGCTATGTGCGCAGAGCAGATTTGTATTTGAATGGTGATAAAAACCTGAGAGAGCAAAACAAATGACAAACGCACTCAACAATTTGTCACCAACTATACAGTAAGGTGCACACGAAATGGGCTTAAAACATCTTCTGCCCCCATGTGTTCCAAGATGGAGACTCTCATAGTTTAGAGTTAGGACCGCACTATAAGAGGCGCCTTGGCGCGGCTGTGCGGCTTTCACATTTTCTGCAGAAGACGTGTATCCAAACCTCTGTCATTAACCTTAGTGGTGAGACAAGTTTTTTTACATGCTGGTTTGTGAGTGTGCCATGATTCCTTTCTACTCTTTTAAAAACCTGAGAGAGACGCAGTGCACTGCAATGCATGGTTGTGTTGGTACTTCAAAATGCATGACATTGCAGCGCGCCAACACAAGTAGCATGCAACGCACAAGTGTCATTCAGCCCTAACAGGGAGCTCTGACCAAGACTCATGACCATGGACTCAAAACCTAACAGATCTGCAATGATAATTATGATGAATTAAGTGACAGTGAAAATGTTTTTCTTGTTGCAGTGACATAAGGTCACATGATATTGGGGGAAGAATGCTGACGCTATGGTGAACAATGCAGAAGCCGTGCATAACAGGGAGATTTACAGCATCAGCATAATCCCAAAGTGACCCAGAACAAACAGGACAACATTACCCCAGTGATGCTGCCTGAACATACAACGTACATACAATACAATAGGCCCACAAGCCTCACCAAAAATGTCCTGCCGTGTGATAATAGTTTGCAAAACTCACTGGATTTAGCTGAAAATAACTTTTTGGAAATATTGATCCTAATTCTGGTGTGTTAGCTTTGTGAACTGAGTCTAATACATTCAAGCAACGGGGAAGTACATTGACATGAAATCCCATAGCTGCTTTGGATCTCTCTGTGTAGTATCTAGGGACGAGACAATTTTTCTTAAAGCAGAACTCCGGGCCAAAGCTACCCCCACACTGCAAGGGTTAAGTGCTCATTTTTGTCTAGGAGCTAAAAAAAAAAGTTATTCTCACCCCATCCACGGAGCCAGCTTGCCCCTCTCCACTGCAGCAGTCTAAGGATGCTTCTGTCATCACGTCCAATACACTGTGTATAGGACATGAGGACCCAGAGGGACATTCTATCGCTGCAGCGAAGGAAGACAGGCTTTAGGCTAGGTTCACACCATGGCAATTCGTGTCCGCGCGGAAATCGCACACGAAACCGCGCGGTCATGCAACCTCCCGCCATTTTTATGTAATAGCACCCCAGTCGTGTCTTTTTTCAGCGATTGCTGCGCGGATGTAACCCCATTGAAATCAATGACGCGGTGCGGCAAACCGCTGTGTGCACACATCGCCCCAGGACCGGCGATGTGTGAACCTAGCCTCAGGGACCGGAGTAGCAGCCATTCAGCTCTGCAGTTCGAGTATAACTTTTTTTTTAGCACGTAGACAAAAATGAGCACTTAAAGGAGAACTATGAGGTGAGTGCTTTTCTAGCCGACAATGAGACTGTCACAGGTCGGCTCAGTAGATCGAGAAGTGAGCGAACACATACCGGCGTTCTCTCACTTCTCGATCCTGTCACGTGACAGGGGAGGGGCTGGATTCCCCCCTCCGATCCTCCAGCGCTGACTGTCACTCACGCAGCTGGGCGGATCCAGACATAATTGTCGGGATCCGTTTCAGCTGCGGCATCTCAGTATAACGTGAGCTGTAGCTCGCGGTATGCTGAGCCTAGGGTGACAGGAGGACGCTAGTTTGTGTCCTCCCGTTACACTAAGGAGAACTATGGGGAAAAGCCCTAACCCCATAGTTCTTCTTTAACCCTTACAGTGTGGGGGTAGCTTCTCTGCAAGGGTTAAGACCACTTTTGCCCAGAGTTCTTGATTTGTCAAAACTAGCTTCTTATTTAGCCATGCCACTGCTAGGCAAAATTAGCAAATAAGAATGTTAGGGTTAGCATTACATTTAGGGCTTGTTCATACCAGATGCATTGGGACTGCTCTGGAGGCATTTTCCATGCAAATTGCTGGTTTACAAGCAACCCAGTTCACACACTGCTGGTGTGCGCTGCAAAAAAGCACTGCATGCAGCATTCCCCTATGGTGTCCCCTACTGATATATGGCCTGGGGCACCACCAGAGGCAGCAAATGGTGTTACTTGGGAGTGTGACCACAAAGTGGGAAAGGCAGCCGAGTGAATAACTGAGCCAAATTGAAAATGGCAGTGAGTGAATAAGCATTTGGCTCAGTTATTCTGTTCGCTACCTCTGAGGTAGTGAGCAGAATAAAAAAAATCTAAACAAAAGGAAAAAAAAGCTCAAAAAAGTGTGTGGGGTCCCCCCCCAAAGTCATACCAGGCCCTTTAGTTCTGGTAGGAATTTGAAGGGGGAACCCCACCACCAAAAATGGAAAGAAAAGAAAAAGGTGGGGTCCCCCTTTAAATTGCCAACCAGACCCTTTAGCACCCTACTCCCTCCATCATACCAGGCCACATGCCCTTGGTATTGGGAGGGTGCTTTTCCAGGGGTACCCCCTGGAAAAGCACCTTGTCCGCATGCCAATGGACCTTTCTTACAACCCTGACCCGGTGGTTGTGGGGGTCTGCAGGCAGGGGAGCTTATTTGCATAGGGGTACCCCCTTTCATAAAAAGGGCACGCAGATGCTGCCCCCCCCCCCTTGTGAATGAGTAAGAGGTAGTTGTACCCCTACTCATTCACTAAAGGGTTAAATCAAATGTAAATAGAACAAACCAGACTTGAAAAAACAAAAACACACAACAAAAGTCTGACAATGTCTTTAATTAAAAAAATGAATTAAAAAACCTTCAAAAAATGATCCAGCAAAGTAATCCAGGGTCAATCACATTGTCCATCCATGTCCACGCCGCTGCTGACTCGTTGAAATAGAAAAGAAAACCCCAGATGCTGACCTAATGTAAACAGATAGGCGGAGCTAGCGGTGACATTTGGCCGGCACCTGTCAAATTGCTATTGCAAGGTTCCAGGCCAAATGACAATAAATGGGCAGAGTCCGCCCATTTGTTGTCATGCAATGACAGGCCACTGTTCTCAAATGACCTGAGGACAGCTCATGAATCGGGAGGGGGACCCTGCGTCGTTTTTTGTTATTTTTCATTAGCAGGGAGAATGGTCTTCGCCAGACCGTTCTTCCCGCTTCAGCTGTGTCTTCGGCACAGCCGAACCAAACACATATGCTTCGGTTCGGCTAAGCGCTTCGGCTGCTGTACGGACTATTGTGAATTGCCGAACTTAAGGCTATATCCTTCGGCTCTTTTTTAGAATAACCCTCTTAAAGTGACATTAAAGTATAATTTGTTCCCCTCCCCCAATGTTAATGTCAGCACTTACCTTAAATGATGTCTCTTAATCAGATCTTCTTCTTCTTCTTTCCTGTCCTTTTCATCTGTCCCTCCAGCGGTGCGGCGGCTCTCCGATCCAGCGCTGACTCCTCTGTGCTTGCTGGCACTTCCTGTCCCACGGTGTCAACATGCGGGTGCACGCGTCCATATACTTACCTTGTGTCTTTGCTCGTCTCCCAGCCGAAAATCTGAACTGCGCATGCGCCCGCCCCAAGATCCTTTGCAGCCGCCCGAGATTTTCCAGATTTTCGGATGGGAGCGCGTGGGGAAGACACAGGTAAGTTTTAACTGCTTTTAAAGCGTTTAAAAAAAAAGTTTTTGCATCTATCTACTGCTTGCTAATAGTCTAGCAAATAGTCTAGCACTGGCCCTGCCCACTGGCCACCAATGTAAAAGGCACTCTTCCCGCTTAGCACTAATGAAATGGGGACATTTTTCCCACTGACCACCAATTTAAATGGAGTTATTCTTTCCAATGACCACCAATGTAAGGCGCATTCTTCCCACTGACCAACAATGTAAAGGGCATTCTTCCCATTGGCCACCAGTTTAAGGGGGGCATTCTTCCCGGAGATCACCGATGTAAATGACATTCTTTCCCTGTGATCACCGATGTAAAGGGAATTCTTCTCACTGACTGCCAATGTAATGGGACACAACAGTTGGAAGGCTGAATTTTAAACCATCCCTGAGCATCCCCCTTCACTCCTCCCCTGGCTGCTACATATATATTTTTATGAGGACATTGGGGGAAATGTATCAAAACTGGAGCAGACAGAATCTGGAGTGAATGCCCATAGTAACCAATCAGCTTCTCTCTTCAGTTTGTTCAGCTGAAAATTAAAGATAGAAGCTGATTGGTTGACATGCATGGCTGCTAGAGATTGTGTCTACTCCAGCTTTGATGAATTCCCCCCATTGCCAGGAGAAGTCCTGGGATTTTTATGAGAGGCAATACATACCTGGAGGTGTTAACCATTACGTGACAAATTAATTCTGATATTAGGTCCAGGGGCGTATCTGCCGCGAGGCAAACAAGGCGTTTGCCTGGAGCGGCAGATTCCCTGAGAGCGGCACTTGCTCTGGTCCTCTCCCCTTGATAAATTTTATCAAGAACCGGAGGCTATCGTAGCGGCGGGGATGAGGCCGGCCGGCGGGGACGAGGACGGCGGGTTGCGGCGGCGCTTCTTAATGCCGGGTGAGTGATCGTCGGAGGGGGATTGTCTATGGAGGCTTGCGCTGATGGGGAGGCGGCGTCAACCCCGGGGGGGGTGCTGATGATGACGGTCTGCCGTTAGTACGGCGGGGGGCGGCGTTGCTGTTTTGCCTAGGGCAGCAGCATTTGTAAATACACCGCTGATTAGGTCTGCTTCTAAGCTGCTTGAGGCCCCTTTCCCACGGCCGGTCCGATCAGGTCAGTCTGTCAGTTGTTCAGCCTGATTTAAAGGGACATGCTTCCACATACATCCAATTACTCCGACTCTGTCCAGATCCTGAAAACCAAAGGGAACAGAGTTCCGTTTTGGCAGACCTGATTGTGGTGGATCGGGGGTAATCTGATCTGAACAGACACATGACATCAGTCTCCCCATAGACGTAACATGGGTCCGGTAAGTTCAGCTTACGACGGAGATAAAAACTGGACATGAATGTCACAATGGTACTGCTCCATTCAGCGGAGGTGTGTGCACGGATCCCCTGCTGATCGGAACGGATGCCACCTACGTAAAAGGAGCCTTAGGGCCCTTCTGCTGCTCCCCCTTCCCCCCAAAAAAAGAAACTCCCTAAAAAGCATGCAAACACAACACATAAAACATATGTCAATGTGCATGCCTAAACGCATGCATATGTAGTGTAACCCAGCACGTGTAGGGGGTTGCAGCAATGGCCACTTATGATTGGCAGGAGATGATCTATAGGCCAAGGCAGCGACTAGTCACATATCTCTCTCGGTGATTCATCTGGACATCGATGGCCTTCATAAGTCTGCATTCCGGGGGGAGGCCGGCTCATTTCTTCAATGCTTCCATGTGAACATGAAAATTTGAGGTCTCATTGTCCTTTAATCCTCCTTGAGAAAGCAGCAGGATGAAAGGGAAGTATCATGTAGGAGGCGGCCTTTGTGTAATATGAGCCGTGTAACAGTTCCAGCCCGGGTAATCGTTGTAATTAATTTGGGAAATCACAGGGGAGCTGGCAGGCAGACTTCCTCTCTGGAGTTACTCATAATGAGATAACGCCGGGCTTGGCAATTGCCCCGGCCCAATGTGGCGCTGGGATCTGAGCGACAATGAAGTGTAATCATGGCCTGAACACGCTGCACCCCTGAGACGGGGGACGCCCGATACACCTGGAACAGAGGCTTTCACATCTGATACCATGAAGTACAACACTGCAAAGAGACCCAAACAGTAATGTTCATAGTTATTCCAAGCAGAACCATAAGTACATGTGCATGTATGCGTGATGAATACACCCCTGACATGTCACAGTACAACAAATCAGTAAATGCACATGTATGCGTGATGAATACACCCCTGACATGTCACAGTACAACAAATCAGTAAATGCACATGTATGCATGATGAATACACCCCTGACATGTCACAGTACAGCAAATCAGTAAATGTACATGTATGCATGATGAATACACCCCTGACATGTCACAGTACAGCAAATCAGTAAATGTACATGTATGCATGATGAATACACCCCTGACATGTCACAGTACAGCAAATCAGTAAATGTACATGTATGCATGATGAATACACCCCTGACATGTCACAGTACAGCAAATCAGTAAATGTACATGTATGCATGATGAATACACCCCTGACGTGTCACAGTACAGCAAATCAGTAAATGTACATGTATGCATGATGAATACACCCCTGACGTGTCACAGTACAGCAAATCAGTAAATGTACATGTATGCATGATGAATACACCCCTGACGTGTCACAGTAAAGCAAATCAATAAATGTACATGTATGCGTGATGAATACACCCCTGACGTGTCACAGTACAGCAAATCAATAAATGTACATGTATGCGTGATGAATACACCCCTGACATGTCACAGTACAGCAAATCAGTAAATGTACATTTATGCATGATGAATAGACCCCTGACATGTCACAGCACAGCAAATCAGTAAATGTACATGTATGCATGATGAATACACCCCTGACATATCACAGTACAGCAAATCAGTAAAAGTGCATGTATGCGATCCAGTGCGTTCCAGCACCGAATCGGCCCACAACGCACTGGGGCTGGTGTGAACTATCCCTCGATGTACATGTCTGCATGAATACACCCCTGACATGTCACAGTATTAACAAACAGAATACATTGTATCTATTTTACTGTCTGCTTCCTGTAGGGGAGATTTGTCTTTGTCAAGGTGGCCATACACTCTACAACCATCGCAGGACTTTAGTCTTGCGATGGTTGTACAGGGATTAAAAAAACGTACGATCTGCCTATCTTGGACAGGCAGATCGCACTCTCGATCATCGCAAGCCCACCCGCCTGAGGGGTGGGCTTCCGATGACCGCAATGCTGAACGGGCAGTGTGCGCGTGCGCACACCGGCCCGTTCAGCATTTATCTTCCGAGCACCGTTCTAACCAGCCGAGAATCGTACGATTCCCGGCTGGTTTTCGAACATGCTGGTTCGACAGAAGACGTGCGACCGTACAGTAGAAACGGTCGCACGTCTCCGTTCACACTGCTCGATTCTCGTACGAAAAACCGATCGCATACGATTATCGTACGATAATCGTGCAGTGTATGGGCACCTTTAGTGTAGCAGCAGTCACACAGTGCCAGCTACTAGGACCCACAGCAGGCAGCAGTCGCACAGTCCAGGCACTAGGACCCACGGCAGGCAGCAGTCACACAGTCCGAGCACTAGGGACTAGTGCATGCAGCAATCACAGTGCCAGCTGCTAGGACCTGGCACTTGGACAAATTTGAATCAGCAGTTACACAGTGTCAACTACTAGGACCCAAAGCAGGCAGCAGTCGTGCCACTAGCTCCTGATGCAGGCACACAGTGCTGGCTGATAGGACCCAGTAGAAGCAGCAGACGTGCAGTCCAGGCACTAGGGCCCAATGCAGGCAGCAGTCACATAGACCTGGCACTAGGACTCAGTGCAAGCAGAAGTTACAGAGTCCTGGCACTAGATACTGGTGCAGGCAGCAGTCGTATAGTTCAGGCACTAGGACCCCATGTAGGCAGCAGTTACACAGTCCAGGCACTAGGACCCCATGTAGGCAGCAGTTACACAGTCCAGGCACTAGGACCCCATGCAAGCAGCAGTTACACAGTCCAGGCACTAGGACCCCATGCAAGCAGCAGTTACACAGTCCAGGCACTAGGACCCCATGCATGCAGCAGTTACACAGTCCAGGCACTAGAACCCCATGCAGGCAGCACTTGTACAGTTCAGGCAGCAGTAGACCCCGGCGCAGGCAGCAGTTGTACAGTTCAGGCAGTAGACCCCGGTGCAGGCAATAGTCCTGGCACTAGGACCCTGTGTGGGCAGCAGGCACAGAGTGGAAGGCTCTAGGACCCGGGGCGGCGCACATTCCTCTCATTCCAGTGAATGGGGCTGATTGTTGCGGCTCCGCTCAGTGTCGGCTCTCCGCTCTCTGTGGCCGCATCATGTACTCCGCTCCGGCCGCTTCCTGCCAGCTCTGCCCCGGGGACTCCAGTGAGAGGTGAGCGCTGTGGGGACTGGGCTCTGAGAGCGGCTGGGTGACTTCTCCGTGCCCATGTGGCACCGGGACGAGGGTACAAGTGTGAGCTGGCACCGGTCCTCTGTACCAAGACCGGCACATGCTGAGCCCTCCATTCCTTACATGTGCGGGGAATACAGGGGGGCACCGCCAGGGTATGGGGGATTGGAGCTCACCTTCATCATCACCTCCCTGCACTGATCACCTTCATCCTCACCTCCCTGCACTGATCACCTCCCTGCCCTGCACTTATCACCTTCAT
>NW_017306522.1:131138-132530 GCF_000935625.1 Nanorana parkeri | reverse complement strand
CCCTGCACTTATCACCTTCATCATCACCTCCCTGCACTTATCACCTTCATCATCACCTCCCTGCACTTATCACCTTCATCATCACCTCCCTGCACTGATCACCTTCAACCTCACCTCCCTGCACTGATCACCTCCCTGCACTGATCACTATCCTGCACTTATCACCTTCATCATCACCTCCCTGCAATGATCAGCTCACCTCCCTGCACTGATCACCATCCGGCACTTAAAACCTTCATCATCACCTCCCTGCACTCATCACCTCCCTGCACTGATCACCTTACTCATCACCTCCCTGCACTGATCACCCCCCTGATAATAAGTGTACACAGTGACATGTGGGGGCTCCTTGGTTATAATAACGGTCACATGACTATCCCAGTACCTGACTTCTGGGGACGTTCATTGATAGTGGAGGATTGTCCCTGGAAGTGTGCTGTAGCCAGACCCACTTAGGATGAGTCTCTGCATCCAGCTTTTATCATCTCACTACTGATGGGAGTGTGTTGTAGTCCAGCCACCTTGTACAGGTAGAAGGTGATTATTCCAGTCATGTGATCAGGGATCAGCCATGTGACAGATGAATGGAGATAAATCACCCAGCATGCTGGAGAGTAATGCTTTACAATGGACTGTGCTGACAGGAAGAGGTAGAAGGAAGAGACGTGAACCTGCCTGCTGGTGCTCAGTGATTATTGAACAGCGTTCTACACTCTAATCAACGGAGATAAAAGATCTGTCTGTGTATACCTGGCCACACACTATACAATCTGATTGTACAATCGTCTTGTGATTTACTATGTCATAGGAGAAACCTAAACAATCCATGCAATGTGTATCCAATCTCGCACTCAATGTTTGATGGTAGATCTAAAGGAGATTGTATGGTGTATGGGCAGCTTAAAGCGGATTGTACAATCAGATTGTATGGTGCATGGCCGGCTTATGGCGACTGATTGGCTGACATTGGAGCAATTTCTCATATCTCGGTCAATGAGGAGCCGTCTCTTCTTCATACATGATCTCCACTATTGGCAATGCTAACCTATGGCTTGTGTGACCTTGTGATAACATACATAGTATGGAGCGCTGGGAGGGTCGCCGTGTCCTGCCGCCGCTCTTCCATGATATCAGCAGGAACCCGATTACTGCACCCCCGGGGGCAATTATTACCATAACAAGTGCTATGTTTAGCGCAGATTTCCTATAGATGGATGGGGGAGGGGTGAACTCCCAATGTCTCGGGCTGAAGATGGCTTCCCATTGGCTGTTGGCCTCTTTTGGGTTGTGAAGGGGGAAGAGTCCCAGCGCTCGTGTGTTGTTTCCAGTTGTCATTGTTAACATGTCAGGGAATGTCGTGTGTCCGCATAAGTCAAATGCCGTCACTGATAT
>NW_017306522.1:63660-131092 GCF_000935625.1 Nanorana parkeri | reverse complement strand
TAAATTGATTTCTCGTTATGGAGCCGCCAGTTGTGCAGCATTTTGCAGCTCAGTGATTGACCAACTAAGTAGGGATAAGCTCAGGTTGGGACCAGACCTGGAAGGGAGATGGTTCCAGCCGCCCAATCAGCCGCAGGTTGGGGCATTCCCTGCCTGCAGCTGCATGTAAGGAGTCAGATGCTTGTGATGACATCATTGCCCTTATATGGCCACATTGGGTCAGCGTCATTGATAATATAGCCAGGTGCCCATATAAGGTCATTGATGTCACAACATCCTGCCCCTTTGTTAATGTACAGCTGCAGGCAGGGAGTTCTCGGTCGCAGCTGATTGGGCGGCAGCGGATGGAGCTTCCTTCCATGTTCGGAGGTGCTTGGGTTCAGTCCAAACCTGAGCTCATCCCTGATCACCAGCGACAGACATTCTGCATTCATCTCTATTGGCTACAAACTATACTCGCCTCTCTTTAATCCATGCAAGCTCCTTTGCCGTCGCCAACTTGGGCCGGCGTTCTTCCGGGTTTAGGAACGTCATTCATTTTGATTGGCCGTGGCGGGATGACGTAACACCCACACACGCGCAGCTCAGTGTACATTGTCATTACAGGCAGGTCCTGCCATGGTCGCCATTTTTTATTTCTAAGGAGATCAATTTGTATCAATGTGTTTGTATCACAACATTTATTTCATGGATCGTTTATCTAACTGCGTTCCCCAGAATTATCCACAGGCGACGCTTTACACGTCATCAGAGTTACCAATGAATGGGGACCCCAAAATCATTGTTCTGACTCCGACATTAGCAGCAACACTTAAATGGCAGAACGGACGGGGGAGGGGGCGGGTACAGCTGGCTCAGCCTCTAGATAAGCAGAGCCAGCTGTCAATAATGCAGCTGGGTGAATCTCGACAGTAATTTTGGGATCCATCCCGGGTGCGGCGTCTCAGTATACCGTGAGCTGTAGCTCGCGGTATACTGAGCTTTGGGTGACTGGAGGGCGCTAGTTTGTGTCCTCCCGTTACCCTTAGGAGAACTATGGGGAAAAGACTTAACCCCATAGTTCTCTTTTAACATGTGGTGCAGTTGCTGCTTCCATGAACATACATTCGATAAAGCCATCAGAGACTTGTGGAATGTCCTTTCAAATTCTGTTTGGTTCTAACATTCGATTTTGGAAATTAATAGAGTTTACCGAACAGAAAACTAATTCGCTATCAAAGTTCTATTTGTTTGGGAAAAATATTCCATCTCCCTCAATTTTTCATCTCCTCACCCATCAGGAGGTGCGTTGGGGTGCCATTCAGATGCAAAACCGCCTGCTAGGTGCGCTGTGCGATAGTGTGCATTAAACGCACAGTATCATGTCATTGACGCAATGCTATGGTGCGAACGAGCTCTCACAGTGTAAGGAGTTTGTCTTGTGGTCAGCACTTATTTTTTTATTTTTTTTAAAGGAGAACTATGGGGTCAGTGTTTTTCCCCATAGTTCTCCTTAGGGTAACGTGAGGAGGGACGAGCCCACCTCCGCCTGTGCCGTCCCCCCAGACCGCAGACCCTCCACCCATGTGTAACCTCGAAAAGAAGGCCAACCTTGGGGCCGCAGGTGACATGTCCATGGGGCTGGTAAGTATTTACATACTACAGGTAGGGTTGCATCAGAGTTGATCCTTGGTTTTTAATATACTGAATGAGTGAGACTTCCTCTTTAAGATAGTTAACAGTGCAAACCATAATTGGTTCAGGTGATGTGATGCTGAGGCCTTTTCATATAGGTTTGGTAACCAAGATAACACCAATGTTACTTGTTTTTTTTCCACCACACAGTATTGTGATACCGTCAGTTGCAAAGTAGTCGAGCGCATTTTGGGCAGGAGGTGCATTTGCGGTGCCACTCGAATGACAACGCAATGCACCTGCCCCCCTGCACGGAACCATGCGATTAATGCACAGCATTGGTGTGAACAAGACCTAAGAGGGTTGATACCTCCTGGCTTATCCTTCTCCTCACCAGCAAACATCCACACACCTCTCCCCTCCCACCTGCTTCCTCAGTTCCTGAAGACAGGATGGCTGCAGGACTTCCGGCACTGCTGCTGCTTGGCCTGCCGGTTCACATTGCCTGCACATTCTGAGGCCCCTGGTCCTACCTGCACCAGACAGGCATCTGACTGAGGCTTAGCAACCGATGATGTCATCCGTCTATAGCGACTGGCAGATGATGCCATTGGTTGCTAAGACTCAATCGGTGCCTCTCTAGTGCACGCTGTAATCCATTTTTGTGAGTTTGTGGTTCTATTTTGCTGTGCCGCACTGCTTGAAAATTCTTGCTCTGAAGCATATGGTTGAATCCAGAATGGTGTGCAATGAGAATATGGTTCTTTGTCAGCTTGATCAGGCGCCATGATCCCTTGTCTATGCTTTAATCAGCTTTGTATTCCATTTCTCCGGCTTCCTAAAATCAGTTGTATGCAGAATAATTTCTGTGCCGTCCCTCGCCACACATCACAGGCTGGTTGTGCGGGGTTCAGAACACCCGGACTTGCAAAGCTGCCTGCACTCTACAGGCACAGTAAATGCATTATGAGGATAGTCGGAAAGACGGAAGAGAGAGGGGTGAAGAAGAGGAGGGACAGGATATGGAAAAGGGTCTGGAGCACAGCGAGAAATTTACGCTTCGCTGTTGGAGTGCCGTCATCATATTCCTCTGAACAGCTGGCAGAATCCCACAGCAGTGAGTAGACTCGGAGAACACTTCGTATTCGAGGGCTGATGTCTGCAAAAAGTCTACAAAAAGTCTGAGGCTGCAATAGGCTTCTAGCTGTCCTTCCCGTAAGAACCGGAGCTGGAATGTGATTGGTTGCTGTAGGTAACGCGCACGCTTCTTTATTGTAGGATTTAGATGCGTGGCCCATTGTTTGGTACCTTTTGGATTTGTGTGGCTGTGTTAGTTTTCACATAGGCACACTATTGTTCTGTGCTAAATTCTGCTCACTGGCCTCCAAGAAACATCTGGATGGCGTTTGGTTTCACCAGCCGAAAGCAGGGCGGCTTGTAATTTAACTCCTTGAAGGTTACCTTCCCAATAGGACAGCGGGTACCCATACATGGAAGGAAAGGATTGCTAATCTGTCATTGGATGACCAGAAAATGTTTCCTTTTCCATGTGCGGGTGCACGCTGGAAAGTGACAATCGGCCATTGTTGTTGTTCTTGAACTTTGTATATAGTTATTACTCCCAGATGACCTATGAAGGGGGCCTCCTGCTATGTGATCACTTGATGGTTATGGATGACCCCCGGCTTGGTGGCAACCGAGGTCGCCTGAGTTCCAGCCCAAGCTCACTCAAAACCTTGATTGCCACCCCCTCCTCCCAACCCAATCAGTTGCGGAGAGGCGATTTCTGCACCGCTTTACGTAGCAAGGGGGTAAGAAATGCCCCCCCCCCAAGGGTGGCCACTGGTCAGGGAGGAGGAAGTGGTAGTCACAGTTTTGAGTGGGCTTCACTGAGACGAATGGGGTTCACACCTAGTCCAGCGTCCTCTCTATTGGTGATACATTGAAGGGAATTTATCAAAACTAGAGCAGACAAAAACTGGAGCAGCTGTGCATGGCAACCAATCAGCTTCTCTCTTTCATTTTCAAATCTTAAGCTGGCCACACACCTTACAATTTATCTGCAGATTTTCTGTGTTCAGATGGAAAAAGTGCAACAGATTGGCCCAGGTGGAGATTCCTCCGTCCACACAGTTTAGCGTAGATGGAGGAATCTGTTGCACTTTTTCCATCTGATCACAAAAAATCTGCAGATAAATTGTAAGGTGTGTGGGCAGCTTAAGATTTGTAAAGGAAAGAGAGAAGCTGATTGGTTGCCATGCAAATCTGCTCCAGGTTTTCTCTGCTTCATTTTTGATCAATTCCCCCCACTGTGTATTATTTCATTGTTCTCTTACATACTGATGGTGCTGGACAGTACCAAATCACATCAGCTCACTAGAAACAGAAAATGTGTCCGTATTTTGTTGTCTCACTTCTTCTGCTTCGATGTGTGCACTGTAACGTGAATGAGGAATCATTCAGGCTGAGCTGAAAACTAAAGCTGGCCATACACGGGTAGATTTTCTGAAGAACGTTTATAGAAAAATCTCGAGAGACTTGATGAATATCATTCGAAATTTTGTTTTGGTTTTAACATGCAGTTTTGGATATGGATGGAACAAACCCTGAACAAGAACCTCATTCACTGACCCCCCAATAAAGTTTTAACGAGGATTCCCTGAAGCCATGACAATTATTTTAGAGCTGCCTTTTCTAACCAATGTGTTTATCATTCCCTCTATAGCAGTGGTTCTCAACATGTGCAAACTCAGGACCCACATTTGTCCTTGGTCGTTAAATCGTGACCCGAACTGCAATGGAGCGCACGGCATTGCGGTACCGCGATTGAACTGTGGGCGGGAGGTGCGTTTGGGGTGCCATTCAAATGAATGACAGCGCAACGCACCTCCCATACCAGAACGCGTACTAGTAAATGTGATTACATGGACAGCACTGTTCGATTAACGCACTGTACTAGTGTGAACGGGCCCTCAAAAACACTGACAAACATACACAACCACAGACACACACATACTCCAAAAAAAAGTTTTTATTTTTTAGGATCCACTCAGTCTCCCTACCTCATGAGAACTGGAGTGGATCCTCAGCTCTGAGTCCAGTGTGGGCTCCTGTGCTGTGACAGAGCTCCATCCATATGTGCATTGCTGGTACAGCTCCCCTGTGCACCTTGTAGAGGTGCTGGCAGCAAGAATGTGATGTCACTCCGGTCCAGACACCTCTACAGGACATGCGAGGGAGCTGTAAGCACATATCCCCCAGCCATCCCCACCTCACGGCCATTCCCCCAGCCATCCCCACCTCACCCCACCTCAATCAGTGCCAGGCAGCATATTTGGCGTGATAACTGACAATGCTGCACTAGGGGGAGACTCTTACCTAGAAAAGTGGAGGGCATGCGGCGACCCACTGAACACGGGGTCGCGACCCACTTTTGGGTCACGACCCACCAGTTGAGAACCAATGCTCTATAGGGAGCAGGCTGCAGATGAAGGATCCACAGGTCCTCCTCCTGTATGCCCCCCACCACTGCTAATCCATCGGGTCATTGCACCATTACCAACGAACTGCCCTGCATAATCTTTACTCCCCAGGGATAAAACACAGAATAAGCAGAAGGTGGTGGCACAGATGGGTCATCTGAATGTGCTGAAAAGTACAGGGCTGGTAAAGGAATGCTACCCATTGTTTCATCTGTTTGCAGTCATGTGACATCACAGATCATGTGACCAAGCACAGGAGACACATGGGGATGCATCCCTGCACTCGGCTCCATCCTCTATTACCTTGTGCAGCTCTGCTATGAATATATTTTGGACATGTCTCCCATCTCCACTGGAGGGCTTTGTGTGACTGTTTTATCTCTGGGCAGTAAAGAAGTACAGAGGGACCCTGTGATAGGGGCCCAGTTGCAGGTGCCACCACTGCATCCACTGTTTCTGCGACCCTTGGGCAAAATGTGCGTCCAAGTCATTTGATTATGACTTGGTGGTTGGGTTGTGTCTAAACACCATTTATATGGTTAGTATATTACAGGGTAGGCAATCTCAGCACTCTAGCTGTTGTGGAACTGTAAGTATCATTAGGCATTGAAGACTCTGACAGCCACAACTCCAAAACAACTGGAGGCATTGGCCACAGCTGGGGTGCCAATGAAATCACATCACCTCTATATATATTTACAGATTATAAATTATATTTATATAGCGCCGACAATTTACACAGTGCTGCACATTCACATCAGTCCCTGTCCTCAAGGAGCTTACAATCTATTGTCCCTATCACATACATACATACATACATACATACAGGGACAATTTACACAGGGGCCAATTAATCTACCAGCACTCTCTGGAGTGTGGAAGGCAACCCAAGCATGCACAGGGGGAACATGCAAACTCCTTGCAGATAGTGACCTGGATCTGGGCCCCCAGTGCTGTAAGGCAGAAGCACCAACCACTACGCCGCTGTGCTGCACATATGGGTGTCCTATATGCAGAAACATCTCAGGGTTGGCTTATAAGGAATATTCTGTACTGCAATCTACCTTCAGGCTGATGAATATCAGCTATGACCCCTAAATGGTTGACTCTACCCTGTATTGGTGACAGGGTCTCTTTAAAGTCGTACACACAAGGTCATCTGACCTTTTGGTGTAACTAAGTGTACAGCGCTAAATGCCCTTCAGGAAATTAGATAACGGTAGGGATCAGATGATGTCACCTCCGTGTCAAGCAATCGTGAAACAGTGTATATATAATAAATATTTGTGTAAAAACTTATAGTACGTTATAAAATGTGTCAACAGGTGTCATAAAAAGCGTGTCATACATGAACCTTATTAAATAAATAAAAATCTTCAAAGAACATGTGTCATATGTGAAAAAATATTAAATAAATAAACATGTGTTTAGATTGTTTTATAATGTGATATTTTATTTTTCACATATATGACACATGTTTATTTATTTAATATTTTTTCACATATATGACACATGTTCTTTGAAGATTTTTATTTAATAAGGTTCATGTATGACAAGCTTTTTATGACACCTGTTGACACATTTTATAACGTACTATAAGTTTTTACACAAATATTTATATATACACTTTTTCACGATTGCTTGACACGGAGGTGACACCATATGATCCCTACCGTTATCTAATTTCCTGAAGGGCATTTAGCGCTGTACACTTCGTTACACCATTATTCTGTAGGCTTTTAGCCTGAGTTCAGCAGCTTTTTTCTTTCCTTTTTGGTTTTAGAAATTTTAGCTCCGGGGTCATATTAATATTTTAAATTTTAATCCATCTTAATTTACTTTTACTATTTCCATTAGCGCAAGTTAGTTTGGTTCACTACATCTGACCTTTTGACTGGGATATGTCCTCCAAACAGTGATCCCTGTCAGTGTACATAAATCATTGAATGTGGAGCGTCTGTGTACACAAGCTGTAGGACAAATGCTTACAGGGAATGTTTTCGGACCTCTGCGTCTTCTACTAGTGATTGCTTGTTAATTACAAGTGACAAAAGGCTGACAACTGCTGTGCGTAGTTATGGCCGTTCCACTGTCCTAAATGTAAGCTAGAGTACTTTATGGTCCGTTCAGACATTTCAGCAGCAGTGCGTTAGCAAGCATACGTTATGTGCAATATTTCTGTGTTCCTTCAAGGCAGTTCAATTATTCCAAATGAGCTGCCAAAGGAGCTTTTCATGGACCTGCAGCATGTTTTTCAGCGCAGCGTACCAAAACGCACAGATGGTGCACTAACACACATGTGCATTGTCATCCGCTGGCAAGTGTGTCGGAGTGCCATTCAAGATGCATAGGGCAGTACTGTATGTTGTGGTAACCCGCAGGCCTGAATAGAGGCGGCAGGGGCTGACTGGCAACTTTTAGCCCAGGGGGCAAGTACAACCCAGAGGCCCATGGTGCGGCAACTTGCCCCCCACCCGCTCTGCCTCTTCCCCGCCTTCTCCCCGCCCCTGTCTGCCACTTTTGCCATCCATGTAACAGTAGTGTGAATGTATTTATCGGTTTAGGAAATGTAAAGCACACTGGTAGTTGAGGGATGCCACGTCTATCTGCTGTAGACAGGGCGAGTTAGGCAGCCGCGAGGCCCTCATGAGTGCGAGGCCTAAGGCGGCCACCTCACCCGCCTAATTAAAGAGCCGCCTCTGAGCCTGACCCCTTCGACAAAAGTCACTCACTCAGTTGACTTATATCCAGCCGGCAGGGCCAAACAATGATAGAATTTAAAGTGCATGGCAGAGCTCGAGAAATCTCAGGAGCCGGTCACCAATGCTCCTTAAAAGAGAGAAAAAAGTCAAACCTAGTTTTGGCTTTATTTCTCTTTTGGGTCAAAGGAGTATATTTACTAATGTCCTCCTGTGACCAAAGGTCAGCATATGGTGGGCTACTGGCTGCTATTTGCTAGCTGGAAAAAATCTTTGGATCCAACCTGCTGTCTGATTGACAGCTGGCTCTGCCTCTCTAGATCCAGAGCCAGCTGAGCCCGCCCCCTTCCCTGCCTGTCCATCCAATGAGTGGAATAGGGAGGGGGGAATCCCTGCGGGGAGCCATGACTGGAAGTCTCTGAAGGGAGAAGACCGTGAGCTAAGCGATCAGCAGTCACATGATCGTTCAGTTCTCGATGTATAGAGCCGGTATGTGTCAGTTGCAGTGTCTTACACCAGGCCTACGTTTTGGGAGGAGTACATTTTTATCTCCCAGTACTTCTCCTTTAAAAAATAACAGCTGGCACCTAACTTTTGAGGTTTTCTGTAGTTGCTGTCAGTGGAGCTGGCGCTTAAAATTCCTGCTGGCTCCTGGATTGGATAGATTGGCTAGTCGCAGGGGTAGCCAAACTGTGGCCCTCCAGTTGTGATGAAACTACAAGTCCCATTAGACATTGCAAGTCTCTGACAGCCACAGGCATGACCTACTGAGGCCGATGCATGATAGTATTTGTAGTTTCCCCACAGCTGGAGTGCCGCAGTTTGGCTACCCCTGGGCTAGTGGATTCCATATTCATTTGTCCACCCCTGGTGTATAGCCAGCCTTACCTGCCAAAAGCGCCTCACTTCAGCACTCGTCACTCCATTACTGCGAGACATTTTATTTTTGTAGATGAGACATGCAATAAAACAGCAATGCCAGAAATGTTTTGTAAAGTTGACTTTAGTTCCACTTTAATGGAAGAAGAATGCTAAGCATAAGTGACCCTGAAAGTATGTGTGCGGATCATGGGAAATTGTTCATGTTGCTGTATTCAGAGTCTTGGGAAAGGGAAAGCCGGTGATCTGAACCCAGACTCTGGTAGATCCTCCTTCCCTCATCCCGGGACCAGTTGGCAATGCATGTTATCACGGCTCAGCAGAAGTGATACCTGCAGGAAACAGGAGATGAATGGAACATGTTTATGTTTAGTCCTGTGAACTGTTAATGGTTCAGGTTACACATAGCCGGAGAGGTCATGCAGCACAGGAAGTCTCACTGGAAGCTGAACACTAATGTGATCCTGCCTGCAATCAGACTGCAGCTGCTGATTATACAAGGTGATAATTGATTGGTGTTCAGACTTGTAAATATAGAGGATCAATTACTGAAGGCTGCAGATGTTCGGTTTACCATTCAGTGAGGCGTGGAGTATTTATTGCTTACAGTTAATGTGCCTGAAAGTGACCCTAAACTCAGGAAATCTTAAAAATGCATTACAGTCCCTTTACCTGTTAATAATAATGTATCTTATTTGTATATCACTCGGCTGTAGATCCTCAAATCATCTCTGAACTGGTGCTGACACTGTCCGTCCTTCTGTTCCCCATGGTCCCTGTGTGTGTTGAAAAGTAGTCACCGCTCCAAGCTTGCTCCTGTGATGGACTACAATCTCCATACAAATATGTAAACTAAACATGAGATTGTAGTCCATCCCGAGAGAGCCAAACTGATCCCCTCCAGCGCTGCGATCCTCCCTCGTCGTTGCTTCCATGTTTGTCCAAGTCTTAGTTCGGCTTCAATTCTTCGGCCACTCGATTGGCCGGGCCCCAATGACACGGCTCCCATGCAAAAATTCTTACCTTTTTTAAGCTGTTTTGTTGCAGCAGACAACGTGGCTGATTCCAGGTTTTTGTGAGCACCTTCACAGTGATCTGTCTTAATAGAAAGACTTAGGACTGAATTTAGAGGATTGTATTTCTCTCATTAATTTCATTAACATACAAAAGGAGTAGCCAGGGTTGTAATCCTTTAACCCCTCCCAGCCCCTTCTAACATTACAAATAGGGATGCACTGATACTGTTTTTTTCGGGATCGAGTACAGATATTTATCTTTCGGTACTCGCTGATACCGAGTTCCGATACTGGTACTTCGCTAGCGTGGAGCCGACGTCTCTGGCTATCAGGAAGCCGGGCAAGGTGTCATTACCTGGCTTCGGCTTAGAACTATGAGGTGAGTGGAAATCACTCATCTCATAGTTCTCCTTTAATTGCCCGGGAAGCCGGCTTGATGCTTATTGGCTGGGAAGCTGGCTACCCGGGCAATCATCATGGAGTTGGCTTCCCGGCCAATCGGGAGGCAGGTCATTAACCCGCCGCCTGGCTTTCTGATTGGCCAAGAAGCCGGCTTCATGTTCCCTTGCGGCACTGCCGGTCAGAGGCAATCTCCCTCTGATGGGAAGTTCCATTATCGGGGAAGGTATCGGAGCATTTGAATGAGTACTCGCCCAAATACTCGGTATATGCACCGATACTAGTATCGATATCAGTGCATCCCTGATTACAAAGGAGGAGAAGCAAGCAGAAATGTTAACTTTTAAATCCCTAAACCAAGTAAAAGCAATTTAAACTACAAGAAGCATTTTTTTTTTTAATATATGTTTTTAGCTTATGCTATGTGAGTGACAACATGTAACAAATATAAAATAGATGGTATCCCAATTTGGCTGTAAAAAAGGAAATACACTTTAAAAGAGAACTATGGGGTAAGTGTTTTTCCCCATAGTTCTCTTAAGGGTCACGGGAGGACATATACTAGCCTCCTCGCGTGACCCAAAGCTCAGTATATAGCGAGAGCTACAGCTTGCGGTATACTGAGACCGCCGCAGCCGGGACGGATCCCGACATTACTGTCGAGATCCACCCAGCTGCATGAGTGACAGCTGGCTCTGCCTATCTAGAGGCAGAGCCAGCTGTACCCGCCCCCTCCCCGTCCGTTCCGCCAGTCAGCGCTGGAGGATCGGAGAGAGGAGAGAGGGAATCCCTGAAGGGAGCTGTGACTGACAGTCATTACACTCTGCAGGGACATGATCGAGAAGTGAGCGAGCAATGGTATGTGTTCGCTCACTTCCCGATCTATTGAGCCGACGTGTGACAGTTTCATTGTCACACGTCGGCTCGAACTATGAGGATGACTGATTTTCACTCACCTCATAGTTCTCCTTTAAGCCGGCCATTTACAGGCTGAACAAGAAACAACAACTCTTAATACATTCCTTCATCCAGGCTAAAGAGCAGAAGAGATGAATCTCCCTCCACTACTATATGTTCAGATCAGAGACGAGGAACATTTTCCATCCTGCGCCTGTGATTTTCCTCGTCACTGCGGTCAATACTGAATGTCAGACCCCACTAGATATTCGAAAATAGAAGGAACGTTGTGAAAATGAACATTTCGGAAGCAGGTTCTCAGATGTGCAGTAACTGGTCCCGGGATGTATTTCCTTCTCTCTGAGTCTCTCCTCCGGCACAAGGCTGTTATCTGGAGCGAGCCGCTGATATCACAGAGCTGGCACCAAACAGTCTGCAGACTCGCACAGCAAAGTCCTTGGGACAGTGACAACATAAAACCGTTGCGGGCTTGTGGACATTAGAGGATCCCCTGTAATCGGCGTCCATTATAAGAGCAAACAATGCGCATCATTTGCTTCATCCGATCTGCAGACAGAGCACTGGGTGGGCTTATTATTACCCTGTTTCCCCGAAAATAAGACCTACCCCGAAAATAAGACCTAGTTGTGACCATTCCCAGGGCCGGTGGTGGCATAAGGAGGAACTTGAAGAGAGGCAGGAGAGAATCAGCGGTGCAAACGAAGCCAGCGCTAGAGGAAGCGAGGCGGCAGCGGAGGGAGCAGAGCCGCATAAGCCGATGCTTCCTCTATAGCGCCGCCTCCTGTCACAGGCGGAGTGATACCAAATGCACTCCGCCTTTGAGGAATCGATAGTGAAAGTGCGCTTCGCTCATTCTGGCCAGCGATTGGCTAGCAAATTGCTCTTGGAAAGGTACGGCACCCCTGATCACCATATTTGTGTACATGAATATATGTAGACTTTTGTACATGAATAAGTGTGGCTTGTTATACATAAAAATAAAAATAAGTCCTACCCCGAAAATAAGACCTAGTGTTTTTTTTTGAGCCAAAACAAATATAAGACAGTGTCTTATTTTCAGGGAAACACGGTATATAGGATTTATATAGCGCCAACAGTTTGCTCAGCGCTTTACAATATAAAGGGGGACATTATAAATACAATACAAGTCAGTTAGAATTTCCAGGATGCAGGATTTGGAAGCTTTGCCCCTGGAAGTGTCCATGTTTTCTCTATTTAAAGTAGTAGTAAAGTGACCAAAAAAAAAATGCTGGGAGGTCTGGACATGCAAAGTCTCTTCTGCCTATATCCCCCCCAGCAATTTCTTTTTCTTTAACTCTTCTGGGTATGGTGCTGGTGTTGTATAATGTACACACCTATTGACGGCTTCTCTGAATCCCTTTTCACACATAGGCATATGGGCAGCGTGCAGAAAAGTGTGTGCTTTGATGATGATTTGTGTTCATGAAACACCCACCAAATGCAGAGCGCTCTTGCAATGCCGTTACTAGGTAACGCACCCCAAACGTGGCCAAGCAAAATCTTTGTTTGCACGCAGTAAACTGTCCATGAATGTGCGGGAAATAATACAGAACGCATGTCACAGAATTTGCTACATGTACTACTTTCCTGCATGTGGTGCGTGTGCAGGAACCCATTAAAATCAATGACTATGCGTGCCAAACACAGAAAGCAAATGCCCTGCGTGACTGGGCAGCGCGATTTATGAAAATGTGCATACCGTTTTATTCTCAAGTAAACTTTGTCTGTAATGTTGCGTTTGTGTATTTTAAATAAATGACAGTATTATTTTTTAAAAAATATTATCCGATTAATTGAAGTTGATAATCGGCTAACCGATTATGAAAATAATCGTTAACTGCAGCCCTAGTCAGGTGGGAAAGGGGGGGATACACGCTTTAACTGCCCCGGGAAGTGATCTAGCGGCAGCTCAGCTGCCATAGTAGTATGTATACAGGGGCCTGTTGGCAGTGAAAGGGTTAAGGGGAACCTGTGTTGACAGAAATACCTGTGCTGCTTTTGCTGTAGTTCCTAGTTGCCTGGCTTCTGATTCACTGACCCGGAACAAGCAGCCTCCACATTCCTCCCATTACAGATGTCTGACTGGCAGTGAGCTCCCCGGAGCGGATGTGAATCACCTGACAGTATACAGAAGAAATGTCTCCGGGACTTCTCAGAACCCGAGGAGTCTGACAACAGTTGTAACTCTTCTGATGGCACACTTCCTGTCATTAATTGGCTTTGATTGAGAATGTCTGATAACAGAATACACTAAGAATGTAAACAAGACGAGAAATATCTTCTAAGGAACTGAAGTCTGGAAGCCAAGTCCAAAAAAAACAGGCAAAGGAGCAGTCCCCAGTGTTGTCTGTGGTCTCCCTGCAGCTGATCTTTCTCCAATACTGACTCTCCATGCCTTGGTCTGCACTGTGACTCTGTATGAGGCGGCCATCTTGGTAGAGGCAGGGCTTTGCTTCCTCAAGGCAGAATCTCCAGCAAGGAGAACAGTGAGCAGCACAGTCATGACATCACCGAATCTCACTCAAAATCTCCTTCGATTAGCAGTCAGAGGCAGCAGAGCCTTAGATCTCACACTGCGGATATCCAGCCATCGCATACCAGGAAGTGCACTGCTTTTGTTTCAGGAGGAATTCAAGATAGTAGTGGGCGGGGCTTAGATACAATTATGTTCTGTATAGCATAGTAAGAGTACAGGTCCACTTTAACCCTTTCCCTGGGGGGTGGCAGTTAGAGCATTATGGACGCTCTGCTGCACAAATTTCGTGCCGCCGCCTTTCTGGCCAGAGCGTCCCCGGTTGCTGGGAGGGGAGATGTGTAAGGGCCATCCCACCCAGCTCCTGGCAACCAGAAACATCACCCCACCACCACCACCTACAAAAGCTATGGAAGCCCCTGGGTGGCAGCATGGGCTTTTAAACATGCTACTGGCTACAATATGACTCCCCCTCACGTTCCCTGTCACTTCCTGCTCTGTCTCAGGAAATGAAGCAAAATCTCCCTAACTGGACACTGACCGCTAAAGATAGACCAACAGGGGTTGCACTACAGCTGGAGGGCCGGGGTTTGCCTACCCCTGAAATTCTTTTTGACTGCTTGGTATGGGTTACAGCATTTTTCAGTCCACGATTTGGTACTTGCATGCTCTTATTCTTATATCCCTGAAGATTTAACCTTCTTTGTGTAGTTAGAATGTAGGGAGAGGGCTTTACAGGATGGGCGGGGACTTCACAGAATGGGAGGGGGCTTTACAGGATGGGTGAGGACTTCACAGAATGGGAGGGGCATTACAGGATGGGCGGGGACTTCACAGAATGGGAAGGGGCTTTACAGGATGGGCGGGGACTTCACAGAATGGGAGGGGCTTCCCATTGCCTCCCTTTCACATGGGAGTATGTTTGCTCCGCTACTACCGCCAATGTGGAGCCCCGGCATTCATATGGCATTGTAGAATACTGTATGGATGCCAGGCTGACGGATATTCATACGCGGGGGGTTTGTATATTGAAGGATGATGATGACGCATTTTAATGTGAGACGCGGCTGTAAGATCACATCAGATTTGGAGACCTTATGCTTTTAAACAAATCATCCGTGTCATCTGATCATTTATGTGACTTCCATCTAGCCGGAGATCTCCATCATCACTCTGCCATGGAGATGTGAATATAAGTGCAGAGTACATAAAAATGATTCACTGTCTGCTTCCAGAGGGATGAGCGGCTCGGCGTATTTCATTCCGAGGGCACCACCAGCTCCAATTCCTCACTTCTATTGCTCATTTAGGAGTTCTCCGCCATGACAGAGACATCACAATAATGGATGGCCCATCGCAAACCTTCCTATCATTGAGCGTCTGAGGAACCTATTCTGTGTCAGGACGGCACATATGGAGCTTAAATAACATCTTTATTTTAATACTTTTATTGCTGTTGTAGTCGGGGGCGTAACTACAGATCACCGGGCCCCATAGCTTCCCTGATGACATCTCTCTGAGCTGTGAGTAATGATGTTATAACCCCAAAGTCATAAATGGACTTTACCAGGGAATAGTCCAGGTTCACACCATTTTCTGGAACGCGGTACATTGTGTTTTTACTGTGATTTTGCCACATTCCGGAGAATTTTTTTAAAGCTTAAAATGGGCTTTCAGGTGCGTTTCACTATGTGTTTGATGCGTTTCCAGTGCATGCCACACCAGAGAAAATGAGACCAGCAGTATTTTTATTTTTTTTGTCTGGTACGGAATAGACTGCACTGGTGTGAACAGAGCCCAGAAATACCATAGGAATACATTGGGATGGTTTTTTGGTCCGGGAACAAACTGTTCTGGTCTGGGCATGATCCGGACATGGTGTGAACAAGCCCTTAATGATACAGTACTGTGTTGTCTTCACATGTACTATGTTTAATTTGCCTCAACAACCTAATGGGACCCCTCCCACCCCCAGGCCCCATAGCAGCCGCATGGACTGCTATGGTTATTGTTACATGACTGGTTGTAGTAAATTGTGACTCCATTTTCATACATTTCTCAGAAATCTGCTGCTGCCGGGGAGTTTTTGGCATTCAGAAGCAACAATCATACGCCAGACCTTGCCAGATCCTGATATGCAGAACTTCTAAAGCAAAAATCTGGTTCCAGGTGCTCATTGCTCAATCATTGGCTTTGTTCTCTAGAAGGCGTAAACAGCAGAATTACAAAAATCTAAAACCTTAAAGGGTATCTATGGTCAAAAACTCCATAAGTTCTATTCCAATCCTAAAATCCAGATCCACCTAGAAGTTTGTAAACTTACTTATTGAAGATGCCCATAGGATGTACTTCCTCAATGCAGTGACACAATGTCTGTCAGTCCTGTGAGTATGCACTTCCTGGTGTCACCCCCTCTTACAGCACCTGGCTTCTGAACTACAACTCAACATCTGAACAATGTAACATTATCATTGCTTGCTGGAAGCAATGCATGATGGGCTATGTAGTTTTGAGAAATGGAGATTGCATCCCATCAAGCAGCAGGGGAAGAGACTCAAAGCGCACTGGGAATCCAGGAAGTTGGTGACGGGGCAGACGGAAGGCGGCACTCACTACATTTAAAGGGATTTTTCCAAGCTAGCTTTGATTGTATTATCAGAAACAACTCTACTATGTATTCCTATTACAATGCTGATGTTATAACAGGAGAGGATATGCTGGGACTTTACAACTCCTTTAATGCACTTGGCACTTTATGTCCTCATGAGTAAGCACATCCAGTGCGATACAAACTAAGGTCTTTGATTTTTCTAATTCTGCTGTTTATGACTTCCTGAAAATAAAATTTACGAGGAAACAGCGAGCACCTGGAACCCGTTTTTTGCTTTGGAAGTTTAATGCAATCCCATTATCTCATCTGCCAGCTTCACATCTGCTGGGGATTATTTTTGTTTTGTATTTTCTGTTTTTACTTGGTTTGCTTAACCTCTTGCCGTCCGCCCGTAGTAAAAAAACGGACGGACGGCACTGCTGCATTTGCGGGTTGCCGTCTCCAGACGGCAATTATTTTCTGCTCGCGCGCGCCCCCTAGCGGGCACGCACGGGCCGAAAAGACCCGACCATTAAACACACCCGTTACCGGGTGTTTGACATATAGGCGATCAGCGGGTCCATAGCCCGCCGATCGCCTATATGTGCTCGTTCGCGGCACAGCCCCCGCGGATCAGCTCCTTGCTGATCCCCGTCCGGGCTGTGAATGCAGAAGTGATGTGTATTACATCACTTCCGCATTCACCTGTCAGTCATCTGGCTGCTATAGCCAGAGAGAAGAAGCTGATAAAGCAGATCTCTGCTTCATCAGCTTCTTTTGGGGTCCACAGGTGATATTAGGGGTCCTAGAGACCCCTAATATCTCCATAAAGAGGACCTGTCAGTGTGCCTTTGCTATTATATAGGGGGATTGTTATCCCCCTATATAATAGCAATAACGATGAGTGCAAAAAAATTAATATAAATAAAAATAAATAAAAGTCACATATAAAAAAGTAAAATAAAATAAAAGTCAGATATAAAAAAAGGGGGAAAAAACCCCCCAAAATGTTTAACTCCCCCACCCCCACGTTTACGCGCCTATAAACGTAAATACGCGTCCGGTGCCCCAGCGCGCAAAAATTACAATTGCGCTACACATGTTACATATCGCCGCGAACGTCGCAGTGAGAGCAATCATTTTAGGGCCATCAATCACTGATAACACTAAACTGATGAGCGGTAACAGCTTTTAAAGCGTCGCCTATGGCCAATTTTGGGTATTATCGTTTTTTGAGGTTTCGCGCGCGCACGCAATTTTAAGGCTTGACATGTTTAGTGTCTTTTTACCCGACGTGACCCCGTCTTTTATATTTTACCAAAAAATTGGGTAATAATAAATGTTTTATCATTTAATATAGGGGAAACTGTTTTTTTTTTTTAAATTTCGGTAATTTTTCCTTAATATAGTAAAAAAATAAAACCCCCAGTGGTGAATAAATACCACCAAAAGAAAGCTCTATCTGTCCCCAAAAAAGGGTATAAAATTCATTTCAGTACAGCGCTGCATGACGGAATAAATGTCAGTCAAAGTACCGCAGCGCTGAATACTGAAAAATGGCCTGGATGGGAAGGGGGTTTAACACCGCGGATGTCAACTGGTTAAAAGATAAGTTCCGCTTTTGCAAAAATTAAAGAAATGCAGAATTAATAATGTATAAAAAATCTGCATTTCTTTAATAATCGCATTCAAGCCTGGAAAGCATTGTAACTGTGATCACTCGATCAGGGTTGCAAAGCTCAGACTTCTGCACATTCTCTCCCAGGCAGAGCTCCTACTGAGGTACAGAGTTTGTTAGGAGTGATGGGGGAAGGATGGCTGGACTTCAAACTGCATTAAATTACCTCATACGGCGTCCAGCCGTCCTCGCTCTAGGTAGATGCGGGAATATGGGCAGCTCTACCGAGAGCGAGGACGACTGGACGCCGTATGAGGTAATTTAATGCAGTTTGAAGTCCATCCATCCTTCCCCCATCTCTCCTAACTGAACCTACTTACATCAGTACAGAGCTCTGCCTGGGAGAGAATGTGCAGAAGTCTGAGCTTTGCAGCCCGGATCGAGTGATCACTATTACAATGCTTTCCAGGCTTGAAAGCAAATATTAAAGAAATGCAGATTTTTATATATATTATTATTAATTCTGCATTTCTTTAATTTGTGCAAAAGGTGAACTTATCATTTTAATAAATTAATGAAACCCATGGCATTCCATCCTCCCGATGGTTGGTGTTTAAAGCATGCGGATGCTAATACGAGCCCCTTCTACACTAACTGGGGTCTGCAACAACAGGCTGCAAAGAATTGAGGTTTCCAGCCCTTGTTCTGGCAGGTAGTGAGCTCTCCCTCCCCCACCCCCCAGTATCCCCTCCTCAACCGCAAATCTCTTCAAACTGAGGTGTCTCCAGCAGAAGATTCCCACTATTCCTATACTGAAACTATCACCAGGGCAGTCAGAGAGAGTGAATCACAGACCTAGGCAGCAATAGAAACCTTTCAGAGGTTCTAAACCTTACTCGCTCTATACAAATCAAACAAAAATGGTTGACCACCCTCACATGTCAATGTACACCTTTTGGAATGGCCATGAAATGTCAGATGTCTTGCTGAGACTGCATCACTACATGGCAGAGGTCTACTTCCCGAGCAGCCAAATACCTATTTCCTTGTCTCCTACATAAGGGAGTGGCACCTACTTGTTTACGCATTTTTAAAGTATATTTAAAGTTAATTTGCTTTTCCGTTTTGAATTGAGTACATATGGGTTACAATCTCGGTCAGTTTGGTTTTCCTGTGTTTCAACACTCTTTCCGCAATCCGTATGTAACATATTAGCTACAGTAAGATTTATTGTAACGATAAGGCAGGGGAGGACAACTTAATATGTAGTCCTGGAGTCAATCTGTCCAATCCAGGAGTCAGCAGGATTGTTTGATGAGCCAGTTCCATTGACAACAACTAGAGAAAACCTCAAAAGTTGGGCACCAGCTGTAATTTTTAAGTAGCATTGGCGACCCGGCTCCTGAGGTTTGTCCAGCCCTGCCATTAAGAGTCCTCTTGATTCATCAATTACCAAAGCCCTGATGAAGGGGGCATTTAAAAGCCCCCGAAATGCATTAGATTGTATCGTATGAGGAAATAAAACATTTTTTTGACTTTTACCAAGCAGTATTGCACCCCATCCTTCTTTGAGCAAAAAAAAGGGTTGCTAACCTTTCCCTGCTCTATCCAAAAATGTTGGCTTTCAATACACTGCTCCAACAGCTGGAAAAGCCCCTATATTGTTCACTAGGTGACCCCTACTTTGTCGGCCACTTATCACCTTTCTGCCTGTAACATTTTTGCTTTGCATTGTCCCTGCTCTATATAATCTTTTCTCCCTTTTCCTTATTCTTCCCATTGCTGGGTCTATCTGGCCCGCCCACTTTTATTATATAGCTGGATCGGTTGTTATTATTGTACACTCAGGAACCCGGTTCTGTATGATTATTGCGGCTGAACTCTTATTATTTCTAGTGTAAATATTAGCGCTCGTACTTAGCGAGGAGATGCATTTAGTTTATACTTGGATCTGGGATCACGCATATCAATATTCTCTCTGCAGAGGTTTAATCTTCGTAGAAAAGCCAGAGGGTTTTGTGGGGGTATATCGAGCAGCCGCACAGTATGCATCTTTTATAAGAGCTCTGTTCTAGGTAGATGCACTTTGGTTTTAAATGAGGAAAAATCCCCAAACGCTCAGAGTTTATCTCGGCTTCAAAGTTGCCTTTTCATGAAACTTTGGAAACTTGGTTCATTAAAAATGATGATTTTTATTATATGGATAAAGTAGAGAAGGGTAAGGACCCTTGTCGGGTTTTATGGCAATGTGTGTCTTCACGCGGGAGGGTCGCCCTCTCTATTTGTCACCAAGTTAGATGGTGATGGAAGCCAACATTTTAGGGTTGTCACCGCAGCAAGAGTAGCGGAATATTTTCTAATAGGGACAACTCTCTGAGAGGGGATTTCTCATCATTTCAGAGATTGCCACTCGCTTCCTTCAGCAGAAACATTTTACAGGGGTTTACATTCCCTATTCTATCCAAAAAGTTTAAAAAAAACAATTGTTTTCCTTTTAGATAGATATATTTTAAAGCTGTAAAAAGCTTTTATGTCAATACATTCCTCAATAGCCACAAAGGATATAAATCAACTTTGTGAGCAACAAATGCCTTTGGAAACTCAAATAGTACCTTGTCAAAGTAGTGGTGACATCTTCGCTATGCTGTACATCGCCTGAGCAAAGCTGGGGGAGGAACCCAGCAGGCTCCACCCACTACAGGCTGTCTCCAGAAAACTACAGGAGGGGGCGGAGACAAGACCACTCACCCTGCACTAGAAGAGAGAGCAGCAAGGACCAGTCTTTATTACAGGAAGTTCCAGGTGTCGCACTGGATTACTGCACAGATCTGGAAGAAATATACAAGTAACAATACCCATGGCTCTTGAAATTTAGACAATGTCCGCGTATCCCATAGTACAGCTTTGTTGATGCAGTCTGTAGAAGCAGAATTGGGATATAATGGACACAAATCCTTTTCAGTTTCCCATGAACTGTTTGTGCTCCAGCATTTGGGGCAGCTGCTTTTCCCCTTCTATAATATTGGACAGTGTACAGCTCTCCATGAAGATTGATGATGCTGTTGGTGTAATGTGGTCAGCAGGTCACATTACATGGATCACAAAGCATTTTGCTTGCAGTGCCAAAGTGCATCATACATTATTCTTTATACATAACTTGCATAAGTCAAGTCAGAACTTGGGGTATATCTATAATGTAGCCCATGTAAAGTGATGCTAAGAATACAGCCACACAAAGACTACATCTTTTTTCTGTTTGTTCTGTGGTGACCACACAAGTTGTGTGCAGTGACCAGAACTGGATCTTTTGTGAAATGTGTCATTATTTTCAATGGGAATCATTAGTTGTGCACTTTAAATTAGGTCCAGACGTGTACAATGCCATTAGAGTTTGGAACCACATGAATGTACGCATATTATGCTATTCAGAGTTAAGATAATTGGCACAACTTGCAAAATAGTTAGTAGTACCATTCCAAGTATGTTCAGTATAAATTATCTGCCTAGTAACAGCATGGAATGGCATATATTTAGCCCTAGAGGGGGGACCATGGTTGTCAGAATGGTGGGTTCACTAGCACCCAGATTAGTTTTATTTACAACTTGGACAATGATACCACGATGTGATTGGTGTTGTTGCACACATGACTATTACACCTACATTATATGGTTAAAAGTATGTGAACACCCTTGCACATTACAGAGTTCAAGTGAAGGAGAATGTTAATGCCAAAGTCCTCAAAGACATTTTGGACAACTGTTCACTTCCATCCTTGTGGCCACAATTTGAGGAAGGATCTTCAAGCATGACTGTGCCCCTGTGCACAAGCCAGGTCCATAAATGCATAATTTGATGAGCTAGGTGTGGAGGAGTTTAAGTGGCTTGAACTGAGCCCTGACCTTAACACTTTTGCACTCTTGTGGGATGAATTGGAACACTAGTTGCCCATGGTTTTGGAAAGGGATGTCTAACAAGCTCACGTACGTGTGATCGTCAGGTGCCCACAAACATTTGGAAAGCATTGGAACATTAGTTGCCCATGGTTTTAGAAAGGGATGTCTAACAAGCTTACATACATGGGATCTTCAGGTGTCCACAAACATTTGGGATGAATTGGAACACTAGTTGCCCATGGTTTTGGAAAGGTATGTCTAACAAGCTCACATACGTGTGTTTGTCAGGTGTCCACAAACATTTGGCCCTTTAGTATATATTGTGATTCATCAAAAGTTTTGTACAATTTTCTCCAAGAAATAAATTTTCCAACATTTAGGTGCATTAGTGAGTATTTCTGGGCATCATTATTGTTCGTATGTGAACACCTACAAGATATACTCGGATCTGGCAAACATTGGCTTATGAATGGCCAATTTTGCAGTGTTACATTTTGAGATGTGTCGTAGTGGATGGAGTTGTGAAAGGTATAATAGCCGTACCGATTGGGCAGTTTTATAAAGTTAAATAAAGAAAAGTCTGTTGGGTATAAATACTGGTGGGACAATGAAGTTAATTTAATGCTATGGTATTCTTGTTTTAGGTGCACACGCTCCTTACTACGGCCTGTGTGTCCAGTTTGAAGAAAGTAACTACCTGTATCAGGATTGTCCAGTGTACATTGACAACAATAACCAGCCCACTGTGGTAACTGAAGCTGGGAGCTCCACAAGAGAACAAACCGGTATGGGGTTATGTAATATTAAAGAGCTGTATTGTCTGGTAGTTTTGATGCCAAAGAAAACCATGGCATGAGGGCCGTCCAAACGTTAGGTTCCAATTTATGGAAGCTTTGTCAGTAACTTATTTTGGTGTCTTTATTCAAAATCTAGTTTGATTCAAGACATCACATCATGATCTGCATATGGCACTATACATTTTTGGCAGTACCCCTATTTCTCCCAAATATTTTAGAACTTGCCCTCTAACTTTGACCAGTTTGCATTCTCACACATTATTGTGTGAAATTACCTAACCCTCATCTTAACCTATTACATGATTTCCAAATTTTACAGTGCGCTTGTGTTGAGACGATGGACACTAAAGTATTACATATTAACAGGCAGTAACCTGACTTTCCCTGACCTCTCTAGTTGCTTGTACTGTAAAGTAATTTATCCTGAAAGATCACAACAAAAACTCTACAGTTTCTGGCCCGTGTCGTGTGTTCACATTGGAAGGCAGCCAAGATTCTGCTGCAATAGGAAGTATACGAAAAATATTTTAGTACCTCTGTTTGTGAAATTTGAAGATGAATTTCTCCTAAATGCCTATGGCTACAGAGGTGAATGGGAGCTTGTTTTAAAGTGTTACTGCTTGTTCAGAATATGTAAATACTTTAATGTGCATAATCTGGGCACAGGTTCACTTTAACACTAACTGTAGTTGAGATAGCACCTTCCCCACAACAAGGGGAAAATTCTAGAAATAAAGCAGTGCCTTTTAGGAGAAGCCGCCATTCTTCAAACTGCAACCTTATGATAGTGTTAGCAAAGTAGTCACGTAATCTGGCATTCTGCAGGTCTTGCAGACCTAGGGGTGGCCTTGTGGTGGGTATGGACTCTGAAATGATGATGGGAATTTAGTTCTGGGTTAATCTGCATTAAGCCAGGCTTACACAAACATCTCCACCAACATGGTATTAGAGTAAGGTGCCAACACCTAGAGACTGCAGTAGAATTGAGATACTTCATCAGCCCTTCAAAGGCCAGGCAGTTGTAAAAATGATCACTGCTAGTAAAAGGTACAGGTTTCTATTTGCAATTGGCAGTCTGTTGTGAGGGGAGGAGTCCACGTTTGCTAAAAGTACAGGTGCTCTTGCCATTTAGTGATCACATATTTATAGAAAATACACTAGACTATATACAGTATATGTGTTATTTACTTTGATTTTACTTATATCTGTGAATTATCATAATTTTTGTCTAATACTGTTTCTTGGTTGTTCTATTTTCAAGAAGAACAAAGGTCCAACTTCCTACCTCAGAATTTTCTCAGGATATCAGAGGTGGAAATGCGAGGTTCTGAAGATGTGACTACGGGAACTGTACTTCAGCGACTGATCCAAGAGCAGCTGAGATATGGCAACCCCAACGAGAATATGAACCTCCTTGCTATACAGCACCAGGCAACAGGGACTACTGGACCAACCAACGTGACCACCAGCTCTGTTTCCTCTACAGAGAACCTCACTCAAGAAGATCCACAAATGGTCAGCCAATCAGCCCGGCAAGAACCACAGGGGCAAGAACATCAGGTGGACAACACTGTGATGGAAAAAACACTGAGGAACTCTCTGCCCCAGCAAAATAACGAGGAACTACCTAGCTACGAGGAGGCAAAGGCTCAGTCACAGTTCTTCAGAGGCCAACCAGGACCTATGGGACCCGGATTTTACGTTGCTGGTGTGGTGGCTAACCACAAATCCAAAACGGAAGGTCGGGCAACTGTAAGCCGGGCCAACAGCGGACAGGCTCATCAGGATGAAGCACTTAAAGAACTCAAACAAGGTCATGTGCGCTCTCTGAGTGAGCGAATAATGTTGTCACTTGAAAGGAACGGAGTCAAACAGCACTCCTCTACTTCTGGTAGTATTAAAGGTTTGAAAAATGGTCTTTCGTCTCCAGTCCCAACTTCAGGAAAAGACATGGAGCAGAGAGGGCCCCCACCAGACTATCCTCACAAAATAAAGCAGCCTCCAACGCCTGTGAATAAAATTCAGGATCACGGACACTTTTATAATGAACACCAACACCCAATGGTCCATGAAATGGCGAAGGCCTATCCAGGCCCCCATCCAACTAGAACTGAGGCCTCTATTCTCCGTTACCAGCCTCCCCCAGAATATAACATCACCAGGTAAAGAGAGCTTCTGTTCATAAAGGTGTATCTTCATGCAACATATATCATGAGCTATTATTGCAGTATATATTTTAGTTATTCTTGATGTGACTTCCACATTGTTACATGCTTGCATGCTTTTGATATTGTATTGAATGTAGAGTTTTGTAGAACAGCCAATATAAGGAGGGTGGATTAGCCACTGCCATCATTCTACCTCCCTGCTTAAAGGAGAAGTATGGGGTTAGGGCTTTTCCCCATATTTCTCCTTAGGGTAACAGGAGGACACAAACTAGCGTCCTCCCGTCACCCAAAGCTCAGTATACCGTGAACTACAGCTTGCGGTATACTGAGACGCTGAAGCGGATCCCGACAATTATATCTGGATCCGCCCAGCTGCGTGAGTGACAGCTGGATCTGCCTATCTAGAGGCAGAGCCAGCTGCACCTGCCCCGTCCGTTCCGCCAGTCAGCGCTGGAGGATCGGACAGGGGAGGGGGGAATCCAGTCCCTCCCCTGTCACGGCAGAGAGCCATGACAGGATCGAGAAGTGAGCGAACGACGGTATGTGTTCGCTCACCTCCCGATCTACTGAGCCGACCTGTGACCGTCTCATTGTCACAGGTCGGCTAGAACTATGAGGTGAGTGAAAAGCACTCACCTCATAGTTCTTCTTTAAAGCCCAACTCCTGACAGTTTTGTGCAGAGGGGAGGAAGGGTTATGGCCTCAAGTTTTTTTACTCACTTCCCTGCTGAGAGTGTCCCACCACGTGGAGTGATGTGGCACATCTTGTTCATGTGTCACCCGGACAGCTAATGAGGGGAAATTCTTCTCATTTTATACTTCTTCTTCTATACTTTTTGTTTGTTTATAAACCATAAAAAAAGTTTCTCTAGAATTTGAGTTTTACCAACTATTGAGATATATCAGCCGCCCAAGGAGTGCGTTGTTTCATGAGTTGGCCAACTCATAGACTTATATTGGGAGAAGACGCACAACCACCATGTAGCACTGCAAAGTGCAGGACACTGAGCAAGTATAGCTGGCCCCATGTACATATATAATTGCAAATTATACAGAGAAATATGTTTGTTTTTTTAACATTATGACATATTGATAAGTTTATTTCCGCCAAGGGAATGTTTTTTTACCAAAAACAAATAGTTGAGTCGAAACAAATTAGAATCTTGCCATTTAGAAAACTCTCTGCCAAGTAAGAGGATAGAGAGGATAAACACTGTGATTGGAGAAGCTCCTGTCCCAATCCGCAGGTAATCATTCCATATACGAGTACATGCGGGCAGCCATGGATAGATGCGCCCTCTGTCAGTCTGTCATTAACTTGAATGGTCACTGCATTTGTATGGACACATCTGGGATTCTTGCTGCAGGAATTCCCAAGTGCGCATAAACTCCCCGTGTGCAGAAGGCCTTATAGCTCTGAAATGTACATTATTTTGCAAATTTTTACATAGGCTGCATTTTTTTAAACTCCCTTTGTACCATTTTAGACTATTCACTGGATTTGATTTGCTTACATTTCCACAGAAACCAGAAGAGCATGGGGGAGAGCAGCGGGGATCCAGGGAAGTCCCACGTCAGGAGGACAGGACATCGCGATCTACCAGGGATCGCTTTGCGATCAATGTTAGATCGCGATCAACCTAATGGGCACCCCTGATTTATTGCTGGTTCGGCAATATATTAAATAGAATCTGGGCACCTGCCAGGTTTAAAGATGGCCGCCGCGATTCGCAGCGCCATCTTTAAAAACGTGCATTGGAACTAGCTGGAAAGTTTGACTACTTCAGGAGAGTCATTTCCCTAACACCTCCCTTCACTTCCTTACATAACATTTTACCAAAGGAAGAGACTTTAAAGAAGATCTCTAGGATTTTTTTTAACCGTGCAGTGGGGCTACCTCCACCCTGCAAGGGTTAAGTGCTCTTTTTTTCATCTAGGCGAGAAAATAACAAAGTTATACTCACCTGTACCTCACAGCTGACTAGCTTTTAGAGCACTCCCTCCAACCTATCTCCATCTCCCACGGTGGTCTCGTGTCCAATACACTGTGTATTGGACATAATGACTCACATGACCTATGACTGCTGCATTGGAGGGGGAGGGAGCCTGGAAGGGCCAATCTAAGGGCAGCCCCTAGATGAAAAAGAGCACTTAACCCTCCCAGTGCGTAGGTAGCCCCACTGCAAGGGTTCAGAATTGTTTTTTTCCCTGGAATTCTTCTTTAGAATCTTTGAGCGACCAGAGCAGTCCCTGGATAGGTGTGTGGACTGCGTAATCGCTTGCATTCAGGATCCCGGCCGGTTGAGTGAAATGACAACACTAAGCGTTTTTCTCATATGAATGAATAATGACTCTTCCTCGTTCTCATGCTCCGCTCCCCATCACATAACTCTGCTAGAAGAAATACATGAGGGACGTGGACGAAAACTCTTCTGTTAGTCCAGCTGAGATGTTAGAGGCGTGGGAGATCCAGCCTTGGGATTATTTCATTGTTGATGTCCTGAGAAAGAAAAGATGGGAGATGTGATATGATTCAAGACAAAGCTGGATTATATTTAGCTCTCACTGATCTATATTTACACGGGGACTGAACAAAGCCCAGGAGTCCCTTTTTATAGAGATTAGGAATAAAACTATTATTTGTAATATATTATAAACCCTTCAAAGGGGCTTTCTGCATTCACAGAGAAAGTAGGAAACCCCCTTGTGGTTGGGCTTAAAGGAAATCTCCACCTTTAACACCAGATAAAAAAAAACTTCCCATGCCTCTATAGATTTTACTTTGCTGTAGCGCTAATTTTAAAATCACTTAACGCATTTACTATCATAATTTGGTTTTATTCTACCGTGAACAATGAAATTTGCCTATTTGATCCCTTTTTTGTCTTTTGCATTTATATCAGTGGTTCTTAACCTGTGTAACCTCAGGACCCACATTTGTCTTTGGTCATTAAGTTGCGATCCAAGTCTCACTGCAATAGAAGGCACTGCAGTGCGCTACTGCAAGTTCCGGTTCAGGCGATGGAACTGTGGGCGGGAGGTGCTTTTGGGGTGCAATTCAAATGAATGACAACGCAATGCACCTCCCACACCAGAGTACTTAGTAGGTGCGATTGCATGGTACAGTGCGTTAATCGCACAAGACTATTTGATTAACGCACTGTAGTAGTGTGAACGGGCCCTAAAAAAACTGACAGACACAGACAACCACAGACACAATCTCACACACACATACACACTACAAAAAAGAATTGCAAAAAAAAGAAAATGCATTGCTTGTACAACCCCCTTGTGCGTTCTAAAGAGATGCCGGGAGCAAGAACGTGACGTCACTCCGGTCCAGGCACCTCTACAAGACATGCGAGTAAGCTGTAAGCAATGCATGTATGGAGGGAGCTCCTTCGCGGCCATTGCCCCAGCCCACCCCACCTCAAGCTGACACTCGTCGCTGAGTAGCATATGAATGGCTGCTTGTAGCAAGGACCCCACCTCAAGCTGACACTCGTCGCTGAGTAGCATATGAATGGCTGCTTGTAGCAAGGACTGACCGTGCTGCGCTAGGGGGAGACTGAGAAGCCCCTCGCCTACAAAAGTGAAAGGCATGCGGCGACCCCCTGAACACAGGGTTGCGACCCACTTTTGAGTCATGACCCACCAGTTGAGAACCACGGCTTTATATCATTCATACTTCTTTACCATGTAAAGAATTTTATTATATTTATTAAATAAGTGCAAAAATAACTGTTGATTCTGGCAGAAATCCAGAGAACTCATAAGTTCCATTTCAGCGTTATCTCCCTTAGTTCTCATCTGTGAATACATTTCCTCTGTTATGGAGACAGAGAGGGAAAATGTACTGTAGTTCTAACGCATTTCCTGTACTAGGGTGACGGTGTTACTCCTCAATAGATACAGTACCATATATGAACGTTGTCACCCTAGGAGAGGAAGTGTTACTGGCAGGATCATCGACTGAAAAAAACCCCTAAAAGAAGGAAAGCAAATGCAGTCACCACATCTAAGGATTGATTAGCTGCAATGCATTACCGTTTTGTTCTTGGATTTAATTATACTTTTAATCTCCCTGCATACAATGTGACCAGAATGTATCAAAACTGGAGCAGACAAAACCTGGAGCAGCTGTGCACGGCAACCAATCAGCCAACTTCACCCTTCTCCTAAAAATAGCAACAAAGGCACCTTTAGAAATGTTTAGTAATGACAATCTACACACACATACTTCTAGATAATTGCCGGCTTTCTATTCTTTGCATTCCCTACTTGTGTTTAATTCCCATTCTTTTCATGGTGGAGATCTCGCAAGCTTATTCAATATACAGAAGAGTTGTTCCAGGAAGGCACTGGTGATGCAGTCTTCCAAGGATGCTTCTGTGAGGCCAGGGCTACATCACCTGTGCCTCAAGTAGGAAGTGGAAAGATGGTAATTCTAAATCAAATACAAATATGTTTATTTAAATAATGAATGTAAGATCATTTCAGATCGGCATGCAGAGCTGCACCTGATGTGATTTTTACTGAAAGGGTGTAAGGGTCTGCTTTAACGATGGGGCTACCAGCTGCACAAGTGAAATTACTGAAGGAAAATTAGGTGAATGAGTTGAAATAACATGTTTTGGTGTTATTCTGGAGTGGGTGAGTGGATGGAGATGTCTGTACTAAGCCGTGCACCCAGCCAAAGCAGAAGTCCGCTTTATCTTGCAGAGCACAGCACAATGTGGATGCGCTGGAGTCACCCTTACCTTGCAGAGCACAGCACAATGTGGATGCACTGGAGTCCCCCTTACCTTGCAGAGCACAGCACAATGTGGATGCACTGGAGTCCCCCTTACCTTGCAGAGCACAGCACAATGTGGATGCACTGGAGTCCCCCTTACCTTGCAGAGCACAGCACAATGTGGATGCACTGGAGTCCCCCTTACCTTGCAGAGCACAGCACAATGTGGATGCACTGGAGTCCCCCTTACCTTGCAGAGCACAGCACAATGTGGATGCACTGGAGTCCCCCTTACCTTGCAGAGCACAGCACAATGTGGATGCACTGGAGTCCCCCTTACCTTGCAGAGCACAGCACAATGTGGATGCACTGGAGTCCCCCTTACCTTGCAGAGCACAGCACAATGTGGATGCACTGGAGTCCCCCTTACCTTGCAGAGCACAGCACAATGTGGATGCACTGGAGTCCCCCTTACCTTGCAGAGCACAGCACAATGTGGATGCACTGGAGTCCCCCTTACCTTGCAGAGCACAGCACAATGTGGATGCACTGGAGTCCCCCTTACCTTGCAGAGCACAGCACAATGTGGATGCACTGGAGTCCCCCTTACCTTGCAGAGCACAGCACAATGTGGATGCACTGGAGTCCCCCTTACCTTGCAGAGCACAGCACAATGTGGATGCACTGGAGTCCCCCTTACCTTGCAGAGCACAGCACAATGTGGATGCACTGGAGTCCCCCTTACCTTGCAGAGCACAGCACAATGTGGATGCACTGGAGTCCCCCTTACCTTGCAGAGCACAGCACAATGTGGATGCACTGGAGTCCCCCTTACCTTGCAGAGCACAGCACAATGTGGATGCACTGGAGTCCCCCTTACCTTGCAGAGCACAGCACAATGTGGATGCACTGGAGTCCCCCTTACCTTGCAGAGCACAGCACAATGTGGATGCACTGGAGTCCCCCTTACCTTGCAGAGCACAGCACAATGTGGATGCACTGGAGTCCCCCTTACCTTGCAGAGCACAGCACAATGTGGATGCACTGGAGTCCCCCTTACCTTGCAGAGCACAGCACAATGTGGATGCACTGGAGTCCCCCTTACCTTGCAGAGCACAGCACAATGTGGATGCACTGGAGTCCCCCTTACCTTGCAGAGCACAGCACAATGTGGATGCACTGGAGTCCCCCTTACCTTGCAGAGCACAGCACAATGTGGATGCACTGGAGTCCCCCTTACCTTGCAGAGCACAGCACAATGTGGATGCACTGGAGTCCCCCTTACCTTGCAGAGCACAGCACAATGTGGATGCACTGGAGTCCCCCTTACCTTGCAGAGCACAGCACAATGTGGATGCACTGGAGTCCCCCTTACCTTGCAGAGCACAGCACAATGTGGATGCACTGGAGTCCCCCTTACCTTGCAGAGCACAGCACAATGTGGATGCACTGGAGTCCCCCTTACCTTGCAGAGCACAGCACAATGTGGATGCGCTGGAGTCACCCTCACCTTGCATAGCACAGCACAATGTGGATGCGCTGGAGTCACCCTTACTTTGCAGAGCACATCACAATGTGGATGCGCTGGAGTTGAGAGATTTGTATGACTCTACTTGCATAGCAGTGTAAAATATATCCATCCTGTTCAGTTTTAAATCTGTTCATTTCAGCATTCTCTACATATAATGTTCAGTGCTGACTTGTGTATATCGATATTAATGGGGGTTTTTCTTATTTATTGCAGCCGGCAGCAGCCTCTTCAGCTCCCTTTTCCTCCTGTCCCGCTGCAGCATCACAGCCCCATGTCCTCCCAAGCATCCTCCATCAGTAGCTCTTTGCACTCGTCCTCTCTGCCATTGTTCTCAATGGGGATGACATCCCACCCGACGCCATCTCCGTCCCCATCGCCCAGCCACCCGCTGCCCCCGGAGGCTTTCGCCATTGTGGAACGGGCACACCATATGGTGGAGATCTTAACCAAGGAGAACGGCGCCTTGAGACAGCAGCTGGAGAGCTGCTATGAAAAAGCGGATAAGCTTCACAAGGTGCGTTATCTACATCTTTTATTAAAGCTGAATTCCAGGCAGATGAAGACACAAATGAATGCAGCTTTGTATTGATTAATAAATCATTCATTTGATTAAATGTAAGCAGTACACATACCTGACTTTGACTTGATGTCAACCTCTTTCAGTCCCTGTACAGCATCACTCCGAATGGTAGATTAAAAAGCACCACGAGGAGCCATTCAGTTGTGCTTCAAAACTATCAAAAGACAGGCTGGTAGTAAGAGAGTGCTGAGTGACAGAGAAAGGAGCTTAGTCTGCTGCTTCTCCTTTCACTGTCCGGTCACAGGCTGGGACAGGGACAAGACCTAGTTGTATTGCTTAACGGAGAACTATGGGGTAAGTGTTTTTCCCCATAGTTTTCTTAAGGGTCACAGGAGGACATATACTAGCGTCCTCCCGTGACCCAAAGCTCAGCATATCGCGGGCAATACCACTATATACTGAGACCGCCGCAGCCAGGACGGATCCCGACAATACTGTCAAGATCCACCCAGCTGCGTGAGTGACAGCTGGCTCTGCCTATCTAGAGGTAGAGCCAGCTGTGCCCGCCCCCTCCCCGTCCGTTCCTCCACTCAGCACTGGAGGTTCAGAGGGGGGGAATCCCTGCAGGGAGCGGCGAGTGACGGTCACGGCTCTCTGCAGGGAGATGATTGGGAAGTGAACGAGCGACGGTATACATTCGCTCACTTCCCGATCTATTGAGCTGACGTGACAGTTTCATTGTCACCCTTCGGCCCGAACTATGAGGATGGGTAATTTTCACTCCCCTCATAGTTCTCCTTTTAACTGCCGTAAAGAAAATTCAGGTCTCCTGCACTGTGTGGCATTGCTGCGTAAATCCCAGGACAGGGTGGACAGAAGTACAAATCCTTTGTCAGGTAAACCAACTCGTATATAATTATTACATCTGAGTATATAGCTGTTTGCCTGGAGTTCAGCTTTAACGTCTTACATGGTTGTACAGGAGAGGAAAGGATCTATATTACACCCATGGCAGCAAAAGGGTCTCATAACAGGACTGTACCTTGGAGGTAGAGGGTGGGCTAACTTTGAACAGAGGCTCACTTTAAGGATCAAGCGCTCGTTTTAGGCATTAAGGGAGGGTTCAGCGCTTTAATTTTGGGTTACCTTACATATTAATGGCACTTGTACTTGTACCTGAAAAGTCCTACACTCTGCCGCCAATGCTAAAAACTTATGTGCTTCTTGCCAGGAATTGTGGATTTGTGTGCACCGGCAGAGATTGCTGCCTGATGTGCGGGGTAATGCTCTGGCCGGCATCCTGGTGGTGCAGGTCACTTATTGCCAGGAGCTCTGGACGGGACACCGGTCACAGCATTCCATGTTGCTAAGAGCTGGGAGCGGAGATGTGTATAGCCCTTGTATATAACCCTGCCCAGCTCTTAGCAACCTGGGACACTCTGGCCGGAAAGGGGGTCCCCCATGTGACCCAAAGAGATGCCGTCTGTGACAACCTCATTATAGAGATGGCCCTGTGCAGAGGAGATAATGGACTGTGGTTGGAGAGAAATGATTTCTCTGTTGTACAGTAAATGCAGCTCATGAACACTATGCATTGGAGGAATATTGTATATAGTGCTGAGATTTCTGTGAATACCTTCATTGGATTGATTTGCTCCGTGGACTAAGCTTTCACACACAGCTATTCTCCCGCTCAACTAACATCTGCTCCCCGTAGCCTGAGGGGTTCCTCCACTGGTGCCAACCACAACCTGTGTGCAAAGCCCTAGTAATCAGTACAGTTACCCTGCGAATTGTAAGCACGTCTTGTAACGCAGAGAGCTACAGATGTGGCCTGGCTCCCTGTTTGGTTTGGCACGTCACCAGCATTGCTCTTTGAACTGGAATTGGCAGTGACTTGCATGCAATGATAAGATAATTGTACCAGAAAGCCTGATTTAGAGGACTCCTGGAGGGGAGATTTCAGTCACTGCACTTAGCTTGGCAAGAGCGTACTTATTGACCTTCTAAGTTATGGGAAATCCAGCTCGCTGAGTGACTGTTCAGCCTTTTATGGATTTGTCTTTGTTTTTTTACTCTACAGCTGCAGACTGGCTAGACCATAAGTGATCTGTAATGGCAGCTTTTTGGTGAACCCTTCATATTTCCTAGCTTTATGTAGAAAGTTTGAAAAGAAACCTTAGTAAAGAAATATCTGTTTTGATGTCTTTATACATTATAACCAGTCATGTCTCTGTTACTGACGCCATGAGCCCTGTTAATAAATTTAGCTGATTGGGAACACCAGACATCCAGAATAATACGTTGTCTGTTCCCTCCCCACTGGGAGTAAGCGGTGGCCATGCTGTGTCTGTGCCTACCCCGTCTGTTAACAGTTATTGCATGCTCAGGAGAAGGCGTGAAAGAAGAACCAAAATATACAGTACACTATATACCCAAAATGATGTGACAAGTATTTATTTGCGGTGTTTCCAGTGTAGGGGACTGTTATTGCTACAGCTGGCCAATGCAACTGCTGGCTTTTGTTTTCTGCAGCCCCTACTGTTCGTCCGAAAGATTTCCAAACGGCTCTTTTAACAAAAGTAATTGAAAAATTTACTTTTGATGCCTATTGGAAGCGAGGTGTGGGTGGGCATGCAGTTTGCCAACAGGGCCACTTGCTGCTCAAAGTTTTTCCAATTCACTATAGTGTATAGCAAGCTTAAAGTGACCTCAAATCATCTCTGAATTGGTGCGGACACTGTCCTTCCTTCTGGAGGGGGGCTACTTTTGTTCCCCATGGTCCCTGTGTGTGTTGTAAAGTAGTCACCGCTCCAAGCTCACTCCTGTGATGGACTACAATCTCATGTTTAGTTTAGTCATTTGTATTGGGATTGTAGTCCAGCACAGGAGCAAGCTTGGAGTGGTGACTACTTTACAACACACACAGGGACCATGGGGAACAAAAGTAGCCCCCCTCCAGAAGGAAGGACAGTGTCGGCACCAATTCAGAGATGATTTGAGGATCTACAGCCGAGTGATACACAAATAAGATACATTTTTATTAAGAGTTAGGGCACTTTAATACATTAAGATTTAACTCCCGAGTTTAGTGTCACTTTAAGACATTTTAGACAAAAGCACTTTCAACCTTGGGCCAACCGTTTGGGGAAGGCCCTTTTTAAAAACTCCAATAACATACAATGTTCCACCCAAACCTTGAGATTCTTAAGCCTTGAGATCCCTTTGTTAGGGCAGACCCACTCAATAGTTACACAACTGACAAAGAGAATTGCCAGCCATTACAGACAGGGTTAATGATGGTAAACATAACTCTCCAGCCCCACGTTACATAAAAGTTAAAGCTTAGTAAGATTTTTTTTCAGCAAGTAAAAAGGTAAGCAGCATTTTTTAAAGTTATGGTACATGAATGAGAATTTGTAACACATATAAAGTAGATGACCTCCCAATTTGGCTGCTAAAGGGGAAATACAGTTTAAGGCTCCATTCACATGGGGTAATACCTAATAACCTATGGATTCCTGCAGCAGGAATGCCAGGTGTCCCTGTTTAGATGTGCCCATTGAAGATAATGACAGGGTGACATTGTCCACATCTGTAAGCGGCAGTCCACATGTATTTGTACATGGTACGAATGGTTTGGCATAGATGACTGTGGCTGGAGGAGAGATGTGTCCAGTGATAGTCATCTGTTCCAAGTGGACGGCCACTAATAAGATGCGGCCACTGTCACCATGTCATTTACTTCTATGAGGCCGCATCTGAACGGGACACCTGGGATTCCTGCTGCAGGAATCCATAGGTTCTTGCTGCAGGAATCCCTGAACGTCCCATGCGAATGGGGGCCTAAGGCTGGCTTCTCACCTGTGCAGTGCCTTAACCACAACGCAAAGCTGGCCTAATCCATGGCCTTGTGACACACCGCTTCCCATCTTTCATCTTCTCTGCACAGGAGGAGAGTCCTTCTTTGGGTGTCCATATCACTGCTTCGGTGACGTGGGCACTTCCACTTCCTGGCTGTACAGCCTCAAAACTGCAGCTGCTGATGATGAGGAAAAGATGACTGGTCTACTGCAGTGCTGGATCCACCAATTTTGATTCCCCAAAGCATCGGGGAGCATGGACTCAAGTAAATATAAAAGAGCTTCAAAAGGTATTTCTAAAAAAAAAACCTGCTGGAGGGGTGATCGGGTGGCTAGGAGGGCATTTCGCTTTGCTAGGAGATCTGCTTTAAATGAACAGACAACACAAAATTGCACGTTTTATTAGAGCGATGTCCTATGTCTGCCACAAGCAAGTAACCATGCTTGTAGCAGTAGCAAGATGGAAGTCCAAGGTGTACATAGATGTGGAGTGTTTGGAAAGCAGAGAAATCTTTCCCTGTGTCTGTTGGCTGACTTTTCCTCTTTCAGGATAATGAATACGCTTGTCAGGATTACAGTGTAGGCGGAGTGAGGGGGCTGGTACCGGGGCCCATCAATGAACTCGGGGAGTTTGAGAGGAAATTGCAGAGCCGCTGAGAAACATGAACATATTCTAGTTTTGCCCAGCCTCCCCTTGCAGACAAAAGCTGCACTCAGTGACTCTGCTATGGGGAGCCATGTGCATGGACTCACGTGCCAAGCTGTTTGTATCTCACATGAAAGGCGCAGAGGGTTCTGCGGAGCACAGTTTATGGACCGCAGTGTTTACCTTGCAGAATTGAGGAAACCGCAGGAACTCTAGAATGAGCAAAACACATTTCATTCCCTCACCATAGTTACTGCCAGTTAACCAGCTCACTGCCAGAGGATTCTCTTCATTAAATAAAATGCTCTGGGCGATATTTGTTGCAAGCCAAGCTCTCTGTTAAATCTAAGTTCTATTAAATCTTAAAGTGGCAATAAACCCTCCAGATTTTTTAACATAAACCAATACTGTAATGTGTGCCTTACTGTAATCCGTTTCCCTTCTCTTTGCTGCTCTTCCTTTTAAATCCTCATGTCTTCTCATGCTGGGGGAGAACTTCCCTTTGCAGCTGAGTGCCTCTTCCTGTAGTGCTGGCTCAGGTTGTGAGCCTGCACACAGACACCATGTATCCATTCCAGAGACGAGGCAGTCTGCTGCAAAACAGAAGTTCTCCCCAAGCATGAGAACAAATACAGATTTAAAAGGAAGAGCAGCAAAGAGAAGGGAAACAACCATGGATTACAGTAAGGCACACATTACAGTATTGGTTTATGTAAAAAAATCTGAGGGTTTAATGTCACTTTAAGTGACCCTGTTGCTAGACTTGGAAGAAAAAAATAGAGGGCCCTGTAAAATAAAATGATTATTACTAACATTTCCAACAAGCAGTAAGTCCAATCTTCTCTTTCTTGCAGAAATATTCCAGGTTGCCATATACCTGGTTCTCCGATTCACCCTTTTGTGTTCTGTATCCAGGCTATGGTCCAGAGCCCACAATGGCCATGTGATTACTTTACTATGAAAATTATCAGCTCAGCTTTGCTTGTCCTGCTGCTGGGACAAGCAAACTCAACTCAGGGAAAAACAAAAATCCTTTTCCCTCCACCCCCCTGGTTCCAGAGTTTTTATTTTAATAAAATCTATCCCAAATACATACCTAAAACTCCGGTCTCGGGTATGTATTTGGAGAGGGGGTGGTCCAATTTGAAGTGCCCTTGTGACATCCTAGCTGTTGGAAGGTCCCATAATGGTGTCCTGTAGTCAGACGAGGGGCAGACACAAAACTAGTCGGCCAGACCATTGAATTCATGTGACATCAGATTCACGTAGGTCTTTATGGGTGGTCGAGGGTTTAAGAAAAAAACAGATTAGGTAGAGATATGGGGAATGAGACTTTTTTTGTCCAAGAGTCAGGCTCGTTACTGCTCATTAAATGGCACTATACCACAACTCTAGATTATACTTTATATCATAAGTTATAAAATAGTAATTTAATTTGCCAACATATGAAGGGATGTTTTCAAATGATCATTCCCATGAAATAATCTTCTTCATCTAACTGTAAAAAATAATTCAAGGCAACTGGACTTGATGTATTTTTCTTGAAGACGTTTTACTGGCTATCCTGACTAGCTTTCTGAATTCAATGAACAGATGACCAGCGAAACGTCTTCAAGAAAAATACAGCAAGTCCAGTTGCCTTGATTTATTTTTGACAGATATCCCATGACCTAGATAAATGAGAACCTTCACAGACATTTATCATCTAACATTCACTATATGTTGGAGAAGTTGAACATTAAATCATGGCTCCTCCTCCGGGTTAAACAATTAAGATTTGGTGAAAGTTCTATAAATCTATGTTATCGCACCCCCGGGTCCCTGAGGTTCCTTATTTCATACAGCTTAAAGGAGAAGTATGGGTGGAGTAAAACCTGCTCTTCCAAATGCTTAGAGCCAACGTGGGACACTGCAGCGTCACATGCCAGATCTGTAGACTGAGAGCTGATCGTCTACGTGACCACTGATGAGTCCGGTCCCTGCCTGTGCCCTCCCTTCCGGTGCTGGCTGGAGCTACAGGCCCGTGCGGGCAGGTGGCTCTCGGCCGAGTGCAGAGAGGTAGGGCCAACCATCAAATAGGCAGCCAGGTGGATCCCCACAATATTGTGGGGATCATTCTTGATTGTGACATGGTTCTACCCTGTCAGCCAATAGGGGGCATAAGCGGTGCTGACCCAGTTGTTTTAAACCCTGCCGGGTCTGCAGCCATAGGTTTTGGATAATGTGCTACAATGTTTTTGTCTTCGTGTACTGGTTCATTGCTAAGGATGACTTTGTTCGTTATGGACTTGTTGACAGCTTGTTGAGTAGACGATATTATAGAATTTTAATCTTATCATAAAAAATATTTTATGATATGAAGAATAAGTGATGCCTCGTTTGAAACCCCATTTTCTCTAATATCGTCTACGCAATAGTTTTTTTTTAGGGGGGTGGGGGGGGGTGGAGAGGCTTTTTCTGTGTTCACCCCATGCCTAACCTCCTGATTCAGGGTCAACAAAAGTTTCAGATAAATAGGAGCGCTTGTTGACACCTTGTTGTTGAGCTGCCTGGGCCTTTTGGTGACAACGGCCTTTTGTAAATACATCCAGCCCACGTTCCCGAGGTCCTGTCTTGCCTCATTTGTCACTGATCACTGATGAGTTTTACCAGCTATAGCCCTGCAGGGTAAAACATGTGACACAAGACAGATGGGCCAAACCATGTGTATATAATGAGTGTATTTTAAAGCCACAATTTGTGCTTTGTCCTTTTTTTGCATGTTGTTCACTTGCTATGTTGTGACTTAAGTCAGCTCTGTGGTCCTGTCCTTGGCTCTCTGCAATCAATTAAGAGACCGTTGGCACCGTTTTGCTCTTGGGAGTTTAGTCTGATTGATTTTCTGTCCCGTGCTTGTAAAACTGCTCGCTGTGACTGCCGGCCGCGGGTAGGACTTGGCTCTTGGCTGTATCTTTTACTGATCCCATCTGTGACTTTAACATACTGATTGTGGCAGGTTACTGCCAGTGAATCAAATGAAATTGTAAAGCACGGGGATGCTATCTCAAGGTCTCTGGTCATAGATATCTGCACCTGTAACCACATTCGTGCTACACTGCAAAAGCTTTAATGCAACTATGAATTTGTGATTAATCAGACTGTAGCCCAACATCAATGTGGACACTTTCCACTACATTAAAGGTAAACCGTACATGTGTGTTCCTTCCTCAAAGCGCACCTGTATGACAGTCTGAGAGCCTCAAATTCATTTACTATGGGATACATAATCAAAAACTGACTGAGGCTATTCCTTAATTTGCGTCCCACATGCTCCCCTTCCGGGCACAGCAGCTCACTGGTGAAGTGTTTTTAGCAACAGAGGCAGAGCTGCCAATCCAGAAAAAAGTGGGCAAGACTATATGTGACCAGGCGTTGATTGACAAGCTACATGCTTATGAATCGGCAGTGATTATGTCATAGCCATGCCCCCTGTGACGCTTTTGCATTCCACTGTAGTGCAAGCAGGCACAGCCTACATGAGTGGCAACTCTGCTCTGAATTCAGGAGCAGTGCAGCACAGTTGCCACACCTTCACAGAAACTCACATTAGGTTGACTTCCATTGGCAGGATAAACAGGTAATTGTTGGACTTTGCAAAGGAACTAAGGGAATGTACAATTAACTGCTGCAGCACATTTTTAAATGGGAGGTCATAGATTTACTTTAAAAGGGAACTATAGTTCTCTTAAGGGTCACGGGAGGACATATACTAGCATCCTCCCGTGACCCAAAGCTCAGTATATAGCGAGCTTCAGCATCCTCAAATCATCTCTGAATTGGTGCTGACACTGTCCTTTCTTCCTTTTTGTGGTACGGGAGGACACAAACTAGCGTCCTCCCGTCACCCTAGGCTCAGTATACTGAGACGCCGCAGCTGAAGCGGATCCCGACAATTGTGCCGGGATCGGCCCAGCTGCGTGACTGACAGCTGGCTCTGCCTATCTAGAGGCAGAGCCAGCTGTACCCGCCCCCTCCCCGTCCGTTCGACCAGTCAGCGCTGGCGGATCAGAACGGGAAGGGGGGAATCCAGCCCTTCCCCTGTCAAGGCAGAGAGCCGTGACAGGATCGAGAGGCGAGCGAACGGCCGTATGTGTTCGCTCACCTCCCAATCTACTGAGCCGACTTGTGACAGTCTCATTCTCATAGTTCTCCTTTAAGCAGCAGCTGTAACTTGTAAGGAGCATATGCTACCTGGCTCCTAGGATTTGTCTAGATTGGCTCTAATGGCCTAACAGATATCTACATTTAACACAATAGCAAAGGACAAGCATGTAAAAATGTAATAGTCATAGCATGAAAGTACTTCAATGTAAATACTGCTTACAATCGCTCAAAACTCATGCTCACTGAACATATGCTCTAGTCTCTCTGTATTAACATGGATTTATCTTCTGTAGGGGCTGTATTTTTATTTCGTTTATGTACGGCTCAGGGTCTAATGCAACTGGTGTCTTAGTAACAAGTAGAGGAGTTCTAATGACTAGCTGTTCAAAGCAGACCCCTATCACTGGGAGATAGAGGTTGAGGTTGGTTTTTATGGGACAGATTTTTATAATTAGGCCTCCAATGCCTCATTACAATAGTGTAAGAAAAGCTTTGCCTTGAGGACGGACATTTTAGGAGCTCCCAGCATTCAAATGTCTCAATTCCTTTCTGATCCTGAATATTTCATCTGTTGGTTACGTTGTTGTATATATTTTTTCCCCTAGTTCGAGACGGAAATTTACAAGATATCAGAAGCCTATGAGAGTTTGGTGAAGTCTTCGACGAAGAGGGAGTCATTGGACAAAGCCATGAAAAACAAACTGGAAGCTGAAATCCGACGACTGCACGACTTCAATCTGGATCTGAGAGGTACGGCTGTGCAAATGGGAACACAAAATAGACATATAGAGGAAGTTTCTCCGGTGTGGCTGCCTACGGGGAAACACCCTATAGGGCTAGTTCGCGCCAAGCGCGTTCCAAGAGCAGAGCAGTTACAGACCGGATCAAAACTGCGTCCAATGTATTCCAATGGTATTTTGGGCTCTAGTTCACACCGCAGCGTTCAGTTCAAGAGCATGTAAAAAAAACTGCAGCAAGTCCTATTTTACCTGCTCTGGAACGCATCAAAAACGCCCTGGAACGCACTGAAAGCCCATTTTAAACTTTTAAGAAAAATGTTTGTTTTTTTAACCAAAAACGGCCCGGAACGCATCAAAAACGCGGCACAATCCCCTGTGCAGAAACTCATGCAGATCTAGTCTGCATTTGGTGTGAACAAGCCCTAAGGTTCATATCTATAGCAGCTCCAATGGTCAAAACCCACGCCTGCTACACCTCAATATTGGCCCATCACTGTTATGAATGATTTCACAGACTAGTAATGAAGCATCATAGACAGAACAAGCATGTAGATAAGGTTTGAATAACACTCCTTATTTTTTAGGGAATTACTTTCCCGTAAAAAATGCTGCAAGTACAGAAAAGTACAATTCATTGTGTCAGAGATCCAGTGTGCTCCTAACTAACATAGTCACTCTTGACGCATTGAAAACCCAACCAGCATTGTCAGCCCTCTGTGCTGGGACAGACCTATGCCTAGTCCTGCCCTTCTCTGTACCTCACTCATGCAGTCATTCATTTCTTTCCAAGCAAAAAGAAAAGTTGCTTCCTTGACTCTCAAAAACCTACCCACATACCGTGAGGGGAATTTATCAAAACTGGAGCAAAATCTGGAGCAGGTGTGCACGGCAGCCAATCGGCCTCTCGCTTTCATTTTCAATCTCAACTGAACAATCTAAAGAGAGAGGCTGATTGGTTGTCATGGGCAACTGCTCCAGATTCTGTCTGCTCCAGTTTTGATAAATTCCCTCCTGTGTGTAGGGAAAGGACTGTTGGGAAATGTAGTTCTGGAGTCCAAGTCTACGTCTGTAGTACCTGACATCCCAGCAGCTGCCCTGCAAAAATTTTACAAGTCTGGAGATGATGTCATAGAGGAATAAATTCTACTAGAGGAACAAGGTAAAAGAAAATAATGATGTTGAGACGCCCTAAAGCGGGAGAGGGAAGTTGGGGAGTAAATTTGAGTAATGCGTGCACATGCGCTTTAAGCATTTTAGACATGGCTAGGGTTTAGGGCCAATTCCCACCGGGTCCATGCGTTAATTGCACGGTTCTGTGCAACGTACCTACTGTGCATTAACAGTGCGGCGGGTTCGTTGCACTACCAGTCATTTTAAAGGGCACCACAAGCGCACCTCCCGCTCACAATGTAATCGACTGCAGTGCAACGTGCGGTAAGGCAATACCATGCATTGCGGTGCCATTGGAAAAAATAGTGCACGCAGGATTAACACGCAAACCCAGTGGGAACGGGCTCTTAAACTGACTTTCTGAAGTCAGAATTTGTGTAAAAGCTTTACTGTAATCCAGGTTGTAGTTCATGAAAGTTTGATGAAGTTGTGTTTATGTTCCAGCCCCCCTCCCTATGTAACAATATAACCGCACAGGGATGATAGGGGACGGTGCTTTCACTGTAGCACATCAGCTCTGTTTTCAGTCCTATATGTCTGAAGGGTCAGCGATTCCTCCCTGCAGCCGCTGATCTCTCCATCTTGTTTCCTGTCTTTGTGCAGATCGGCTGGAGACTGCCAACAGGCAGCTGGCCAACAGAGAGTATAATGGACACGAGGAGACATCGGAAGAGGGCCACTACACATTGAAAAGTGAGTTCTGTATTCTTAGATCCCCCGATAAGAATTTGAATTGAGACTTTCTCTTCAATGCTGTAATATAAATCCGAGCTGAATGCACAGGAAGCAAAACAATGCGGCGCAGATGGCGGGGATTATTTTATCACTTTCATCTTGTTACTGTAATGGAGAAGTGTGAATCAGAGGGAGACAGACTGAAGGTTTCCAGTTAGCACTGACGGGACCTGCGGTTTGGAAAACAACCACAAGGAAGCTGGACGTGACAGTTATTAAAGAAGAACTCCGGGAAAATCAAAAACTTAGACTTGCAGTGGGGCTACCTTTTACACTGCAAGGGTTAAGTGCTTGTTCTGTCTAGGGAGCTCAGAAAAAAAGATATACTCAGCTGATCCTCTGTCCCGCGGCTTTGATCGCTCACCTCTGCTCCGGCTATGGACTGTCCCTCAACGTGTTCATGTCTAATGCAGGTCTATGGAACCTGCATTAGACGTGATGACATCACTGGCCCTTAGATCGATAGAGCCCAGGTAGAAGAGGCTGCGGGGACCTCTATAGCAGCCTGGAGGGAGTCGGCAGGACCAAGCACCCGGTGAGTCCCCTAGACAAAATGAGCGCTTACCCCTTGCAGTGCAGGGGTAGCCCCACTGCAAGGGTAAGTTTTTTTTGTTTTTGTTTTTTTGCTGGATTTCCTCGTAAAAAAATCTGCAGATTTTGTTAAATGCATGCTGGGACTTGTAGCTCTGCTGTGCCAATAAAGGAAACTATGTGCCATTTGATGGATATGCACACCCGGGCCCACATTTAGTAGAAAGTTTCTAAAGCTGGCTCACCTGGATGTTCCTTAGAGGGGTAAGGACATTTTTCCCCGGGTTTATTCTTTAAAGTGCAGTCCGGTGCACTGACAGTGTCGTTCTAGCTGCAGTGGTGGCATAATTTAATAACCACAATCACATTTTGGCATCATTTAAGGTTTTATCGCATGACTCATTCATGAGATCACATACTCTAGGAGGGACGACTGCAATGCCAGCTTCCTACTCAGAAAATTCCCAACTCCATAAAAGAATGCTCCATTCAGACAAAATCATTTTAACTCTTAAATTGGATTATTATTAATGAACTAAGAGAAGTCACATGACCCTCAGTAGATGATTGTGAAGGTCATGTGACAGCTCATCTGACTCCTCGCACGCAGGCCTGGTATGATGAGATTGCAGTAATGAGTAATCTGTGAGTCGGGTGTTTGGGGGAGAAGGACATTGTGACTCATAACTGGGCACCGAAAACCGTTTTGTACACACTGGGCCTGGAAAAGTGACTAATCTTAGAGCCGCCAGGTAACTGACTGGAGGAAATGCCGGTTCTGGTATTTGCGGATCCATGCAAAGTGAAAGGGTATTATAAAACAATGTCTAAAGGAAGCAACTGGATTCTGCACCGAGGGGCGGCACTGTTCATTTCAGCACTGCACTGCAGCATACTGTCTTCCCAGCAATACAGGGGTAAAGGTTACAGGTACACATTAGGTTAGGGTTCAGCTCCAGATAAACGCCAAAATACATATATGTGATTGGGGTATCCTGCTAATATTTTTTTAATTTGGGTCAGCCATTCCTATTGGTAAACGCCCCTTCCAGACAGAAAGGCAAGGCTGGGGACCCCACTTTTCTCCATTGCAGCTATTAAGTACAGCTAAGTCCGTAGCCTGCTGCAGCCTATGACTGGACAGTAAAGGAGCAACAGAGCACCGATGAGGGCATCCCTCTGCTCCTCCATCTTCTAAGCATGTTTATAAAGGGGGACTGACAGAGTTGTGATAAGCAAATGGAGCCTGATTGGCTCTGTGTGCTCCCCCTCCCTCTACCAGTCTAGGGAGTTCACACGGGCAGCAACCTCAACTGCCTTCTGAAAAGTGATCCACGGTGGATCGCTTTTCAGAGGTTGGAGGAGCAGCGGCTGCCAGGCATTCAGGGGGCCATACTGCCACCTCCTGAATGCGCGTTGTTTTTTTTTAATTCCAGTTGGGATTTTCTATTACAATACTGCCCCATTCATTGCAACGATTGCGTCTGACAAGCAGCACTGCCTGCCAAACACATCATGCTGTGTATTTTGCTGTATAGCCACAGTGCTGATATTGCAGCAGGCAACCATGGGGGCAGTAAAACTACAGTTTAACCACTCCCTTGCCGCCTATGTGAAGGAGGCCTTAGCCCTGCTGTTTTATGTACAAATATATTTCGTGTTTTTATTGAATACAGAAATTATTTAAATTTATGTTTTTTTTATATCAACATGGAGTTCACCTGGGTGTATTCAAAATTGAGAAAACCCCATCTTTATGTTTGTTTTATATGTTCCTATACAAAAAATAATTAGAAAAAACACTTCAAAGTGTGGACTGTCCTTTATAGGGACAGATCGAGCTCTCCGTCATTGACATATACAGTGCTTCTAGAATTTTAACTTTGTTAGGACAGACAGTGTACAAATCAACTCATAAGATGATCTACAGGGCTTGAAAAATCCGCTCGTCCTGTCGTCTGTGACGAGAGGACGCCGGAGCCCGACGGGTAGCTTGCCGGCTGTTGTAATTTAAACGGCCGGGAGCTTTACATTCAAGCAATCGGGCGTCTCTAGAGAGCTGTCACTGCTGATCCCGAGATCCGCTGGGACCGGCACGGCTGCTCTGTGACAGGAGATCAAAGGGAGTTCGGTATACGATCTCCCTTTTGATCACCTCTCCATCCCAGATTGCAGGAAGTGATGTATATTACATCACTTCCGCATTCTGCTGTCACTATCCAGCTTCAGAAGCTGGGGAGAACCTGATGAAGCTAGGTGACATTAGGGGTCTTGGAGACAGTGTACAAATCTAGTTTACAACTCATAATGAGATGTCTCCATAAAGAGGACCTGTCGTGTAAATTGGCTATCACATAGGGGGATTCTTAGCCCCCTATGTCATAGCAATAAAGTTAAGTGTAAAAAAAACGTAACGTAGGGAAAACTTTTTTTTTTTTCTTCAAAATTTACGTTACTTTTTTAATTTATATAGTAAAAAAATAAAAAAAACCCAGTGGTGGTTCATTACATCAAAAGAAAGCTCTATGTGTCCCTAAAAAATGTTAAAATAAATTGCAAGGCTATAGTCCGGTCATCCTGACTGGTGAAATTTTTGACTGACTGGTGAGACACACTAACATTTTTAAAGCCCTGGAGATCGACCAGCACAGTACTGATAGAGTTAATTATGCTAACATTAATCTCCTCATCCTCATGCCTCTTGCATGCCAGAGGGAAATGCGGTACAGAGAACAGCTTTTCTTCCAGTATTGAGCATGCTTTGCAAGCAGCAAATACATTTTTTTGTTTTATACTATGTGAATGAGAAACACGTAATAAATATGCTCTTCCCACACTGTACTTTTTTTTTAGCCTATAAAGTGCCATTGAAAGACAAAAATACCTGAAAAACATTTATGACATCACGTGGCCAGAATTCATCAGTCTAAAGCTGGGTGCACACGGAGCGAATTTTGGACCATTCAGCAGGAATTGGCTGAATTTGGATCCATTGGTGACCCTATCCTCCTGACAGTAGTCGATCATTAGATCATCATTTGCTGAAGGAACATGTTGGAAAATCATCGGCCAAAAGGTGCTGATGGTTGAGAGTGGCGTGCCCCAGGGTTCTGTGCTAGGCCCCATAGTGTTTCATCTGTTTATTAATGATATTGGGGAAGGTGTTAATGGTCAAGTTTCTGTGTTTGCTGATGATACTAAAATTGGGAGGGTAAAAGACTCGGGATTAGACACTATAACATAACAGAAGGACCTGGATAAAACGGGAGGGGGCAACTATATGGCAGATGAGGTTTAATGTTGAAAAATGTAAAGAAATGCATTTTGGGGTTAAAAAAGGCAAGAATAATACACATTAATGGGAACTCCTCTAGGGAAGTCAGAAATGGAAAAGATTTGGGGGTCATTGTAGACCACAGATTGAATATTAGCTTGCAATGCCAGGCTGCAGAAAACAAAGTGAGCAGAGTTCTGTCTTGTATTAAAAAGGGAATGTACTGCAGAGACATGTCTATAATGTTGCCACTTTATAGATCGCTGGTTCGCCCTCATCTGGAGTATGCGGTCCAGTTTTGGTGACCAATCCACAGAAAGGATGTGCTGGAGCTGGAGAGAGTCCAGAGAAGGGCAACTAAACTAATTAAGGGGCTGGAAGACCTAAGCTATGAGACAAGGTTACTAAATTTAAACTTGTTGACGCTGGAAGTGAGGAGATTAAGGGGGGACATGATTTTGATGTTGAATGAGAAACACGTAATAAATATGCTCTTCCCACACTGTACTTTTTTTTTAGCCTATAAAGTGCCATTGAAAGACAAAAATACCTGAAAAACATTTATGACATCACGTGGCCAGAATTCATCAGTCTAAAGCTGGGTGCACACGGAGCGAATTTTGGACCATTCAGCAGGAATTGGCTGAATTTGGATCCATTGGTGACCCTATCCTCCTGACAGTAGTCGATCATTAGATCATCATTTGCTGAAGGAACATGTTGGAAAATCATCGGCCAAAAGGTGCTGATGGTTGAGAGTGGCGTGCCCCAGGGTTCTGTGCTAGGCCCCATAGTGTTTCATCTGTTTATTAATGATATTGGGGAAGGTGTTAATGGTCAAGTTTCTGTGTTTGCTGATGATACTAAAATTGGGAGGGTAAAAGACTCGGGATTAGACACTATAACATAACAGAAGGACCTGGATAAAACGGGAGGGGGCAACTATATGGCAGATGAGGTTTAATGTTGAAAAATGTAAAGAAATGCATTTTGGGGTTAAAAAAGGCAAGAATAATACACATTAATGGGAACTCCTCTAGGGAAGTCAGAAATGGAAAAGATTTGGGGGTCATTGTAGACCACAGATTGAATATTAGCTTGCAATGCCAGGCTGCAGAAAACAAAGTGAGCAGAGTTCTGTCTTGTATTAAAAAGGGAATGTACTGCAGAGACATGTCTATAATGTTGCCACTTTATAGATCGCTGGTTCGCCCTCATCTGGAGTATGCGGTCCAGTTTTGGTGACCAATCCACAGAAAGGATGTGCTGGAGCTGGAGAGAGTCCAGAGAAGGGCAACTAAACTAATTAAGGGGCTGGAAGACCTAAGCTATGAGACAAGGTTACTAAATTTAAACTTGTTGACGCTGGAAGTGAGGAGATTAAGGGGGGACATGATTTTGATGTACAAAATGTTTAGTGGTGATGGCAACATCCGCAATAAACTTCTTACAGTAAACTCCATAACAAGGACTAGAGGCCACCACCTAAAACTGGTGGAGAAAAGATTTAACCACAAGGTGTGTAAGGGCTTCTTTTCAGCCAGAGCGGTTAAAGTCTGGAACTCTCTGCCACAAGAAGTTGTATAAGCTGAGAGTATTGAATCATTCAAAAAGCATTTAGATACCTTCCTCAGAGACCATAACCTACAGGGGTACAGGTACCAAGGACACACAGGGACTTGGGTATACACACATACACATGCACATTTACATACAGACACACAAAGGTTGAACTTGATGGACCTGTGTCTTTATTCAACATCAAATACTATGTAACTATGTGCTTGTGGCCAATTAGCAGCAATCGCTTCCAGAATACGGTGTATGCAGTGGGCAATTTGTTCATCCATGCTGTTTCTTCACAAGTGGCTCCATGTGCTGCATTGAACTCCCATAATGCATTGCGAGTAGGGTGGCCTGATTGGGCATTATACAGAGCCTTAACAAGCGATCTAAGGAATCCTGAAATCTTGCGTCTTTAAGTTAGCCAATAAAGGGTATCACTTAAACTCCAAAGTCTCTGCTCTTATCTGCCACATATTTATTTTTACACAGGAGCGCTCATGTGACTAGAAAACACCCATTCAGGGGAAAAACTGGCCATACACAGTTATAATTTTCTTAATTCAAACTGCAGGCTCAGTGAAACAAAAACCAAATTCCTCTGTCCGTGCTAAACAGCGTGGATGACGAATCTCCCACTGGGCTGTTGTATTCTGACAGGGGCAGGCATGCTGCTGTCGGAATACCCGAACAGTGATGGCATCTAAAATTTTCCCGATTGGGTCTTTTGGTTTTCTGATGGAAGAATGCCGGATGGAGGGGTGCCAACAGGGCCACCCGCTGTACTAATTTCGTTCGGTTCATCAAGAAATTTGCACAGTGTATGTCCAGCTTCCTTGGTAAATGTCTACAATAATATATTGGAACTGTCCACATTCCACGAGAGAGCTAGTAGGATGTCAGGAGCTCTCCCTGTAATCTTGTGTACAGCAGACATTCCCCCAATTAGAAGCAGATGAGCCGGCACCATTGTCACTTGCGTCTGTGGCAGAGTTGTCCCACCACAACATGTTTGCTCCCCCTCATCCCACCTCCTTTCAATGATGTTGTCTAGTTTTTCTAGCCTGTAACAAGGCCGAGTGAGTCTGAAGAGTTTTTCATTAGCGTCTTGAATGAATGCTCTTCTGATTACAATGGAGCCGCCTCCAGCACAGTTAATTACTTTGCATTTCACAGTGTTGACTGGACAGAATGGACAGAGAAACAATATGAAATGTCAGTATGTAATTAGACTTGACAAAACAGGGTTCAGGCAATAGAAGGCCCGCTCTCTAATGTGCAGCCAAATGCTTTCCCTCTGTTTTGGCTCATTTCAATGTGGGGGATCAAAGGCCGGCCTTTTCTAAAGCTGGGATGTTGCTATGGACTCGCCATTGACTTCTGTGGGGTGCTGACGGAGAGGTCCTTCTCTTAAGCTCACCATACCTGTTACAATCTGACTCTGCATTCTTATATACATCTACCAACAACTATGTAGTTCAAGGGCCTGATTTGATGCAATTTGATTAGATAGGTTAGGTAGGTCCTCATATGATGCCATGTTGGTAAGTTTAGAGGTTGATTGTATGGTCAGATTGTAGCGTGTATAGTGAGCATTAGCCTTATGATATATCTGTCACTTTGAAAATACCTTATTTACCATACTATGCTAAACCTATTCTCTAGTTTTGGGTAGAGTAGGGAAGGGTTAGAACCTTGGCTAGGTGTTGGCTAAGCTTCCCACTGGGAAGATCCATCCTTGCTATTTCCCCTAATGAACATCGTCACCATGACAAAAAGTAGTGAGAAATGCCAAATTTAACAGTTGTCACCAAAACAGGTAGTGAAAACCTTTCAATGGGGACACCTGTACTGGTTACAACTGCCTAATGTTGGCCATAAACTGTACGAATTTCAGCCGGTTCTTGATGACCCAGCCAAAATCCCTACAGTGGGTGCCACTGTCGGCACCCCTTTGGCCGGCGTCCCTTGATCAGCTGATCAAAGGAGCCGGTCGGAAAATCTTTGAACGAACGGAACCGCCAGCCAATGAGCTGCTGGCTCTGTTTGGGTATTCTGACGGTGGCCACCATTTGCAATACAATGCAAACAGCGGGAGATTCCTCGGTCAGCGCTCATAAGCGTTGATGGAAGAATCTGTTCTATTTTCTTTGTTCAGCTCCTGGGTTGAACATGGAAAACATTAGACTGTATGGCCACCTTAAGAGGACATTTGTGTTTTCAGGAAAGGACGTGAAGGCAAATCTCCCTAATGGGACACAGACTGGGCACAAAACACCCTAGACAGGTTCATTTTCTACTCTACCCTCTTAGATACACTTTACATTTTTCTATTTCTTGCTAGCAGGTGACTCTCCAGCCTACTTTGTGAATGTTAACTAGGCAAATCCTAGCTACTTTTCTGGAAATAAGTCTGATTACAAGCTGAAGCTCAAATTACGCACACAGCTAAATGACTCCTCTCCCCTATTCATCTCGCCTCACATGCAGCGATTTATTAGAGGGGAAGAGAAGGGAATAAGCTAATTTTCCCTTTAGAAAGCTTACAACACCCTGCAACACCCATATCTGGGTACACCCTGTATAAAATGTTTATTTGAAGATTAAGGATTTTATGTCCTTTTTTTTAAGAAGATTTAATGCCTGATCCAAAAAGAAGTCAACTCCAAGAAGCGAGCCTTCCATTGGATTATTACTGCAGCGATTCATCTGTTTCATCCGACAACAAGTTATTTAACCCTAACTGATGGAGTGAGTAGCTTCTCATTTCTTAAACAACACTGGCACATTGGATATATTCCAAGATGACAATGCCAGGATTCATCTGGCTCAGATTGTAAAAAAGTGGTTCAGGGAGCATGAGACATCATTGTCACAGAGTCCAGACCTAACCCCATTGAGAATCTTTGGGATGTGCTGGAGAAGACTTTACACAGTGGTCTGACTCTCCCATCATCACTACAAGGTCTTGGTGAAAAAATAATTTGCCTGGAATTTATTTATTTCCATTCCTGGATGGAAATAAATGTTGTGACATTGTATAAGCTTATTGAAATGATGCCATGTCGAATGTGTGCCGTAATCAAAGCTAAAGGTGGTCCAACAAAATATTAGTGTGTGCAACTTTTTTTTTGGCCAGGCAGTGTATAAACCATCAGTTTAAAAACTTGTTGACGTAGAAAGTGATTTAAATAACTCTGGTTTTTTTGGTTTTTTTTTTTATAGCATTCCTTTAAAATGTTGAGGTGCAGCACCTTTTGGTGCTGAAATGCATCCATTATCCTTATGTAATGGACTGTAAATTGTCTGTTTGTTAGACCAAAACAGGCTGACATTTGTAATCCACATGTGACGCATCTCTCGGCATACCTGTGCCCTCTAAGTGTATGGTTAGATGCTTTGTGTGTGACAGCTGTAGGCTCTGATGCTGAGTACTTCCATTAGCTTTTAGCTAGCGGGAGCTCTAACAGATGCACACCATGTGACAGATTGACAAGGCTTAGCATTTTTTAGAATGGCTTGGCTCTTTTAGCTGAGAAATACTGTGCCACCTGCAGACAAGTTGATGGATTCTGGTAAAGGTCACCTACATAAAGGAAAGAATAAATCTGACCTTCATGGAAAACCAGTCACATCTCTAAAAGTATCTTAAAGTAAACCTGTGCTGAGAGAAATATGAACACTGCCACTGTTGCCTTCTGCTTCTGAAAATGATAATTGCCTGGCTGTTATGGTCAGGTAATGACTTCAGTTCTTCCCAAGTCTCTGACCCAAAACAAGTCATTGTTCCAACTTCACTCTGACTGCATTGTCTGCAAACATGTTCAAGATACGTCCCTTAGAAAGTACTGAGGTCTTTGAAGTTAAACCAGGGGTAGCACTACTACGGCCCGCCAGCTGTTGTGGAACTACATGTTCATAGAGCATTGCAAGACTCTGACAGCCACAGGTATGACTTCCAGAGGCAAATTCACAATGGGATTTATAGTTTTACCACAGCAGGGATTTACAGTTACCCCTGAGATAGACCATCAGCATGGCTGCCAGGCAACTATCATGATGGAGACCAGCATTAGCAGCCTTTATATTTCTCTGGGCTGTAAGTCGTGCCGTGTGGATCACGCTGTTTCCCGACACCATTCCACCCATGCAATCGAACACGATCGCAGCTATATAAAAAGCTGCGTGTCGCAAAAAAAGGTACATGTACCTTTTTTCTGCGATTGCCGCATGGATGTAGCCCATTGAAATCAATAGGGCTGCATGGCAACCGCTGTGTGCAACTGCACGGCGACCGTGTGGTCCCGGGATGCACGTCCTGGATTGCCCAGGTCTGCACCAGCCCTCAGACCAAGCTGTTTGAGGTCCTCCATCTTCATGGCATAGTGTCATGATTTCTCCAGAATCTTCCTTATGTGATATTCATCTCCATGTGTTGTTCATTTCTCACTTTTGCGTTAAAACTGACCTGAACTCGGAAAGTGAAGCTTTGCTCTCTTATACGGAACATCTAGATGTCCTAGATGTGCATAAGCAGTACCTTGAACATGTACCTTTCACCTGGAATTCCTCATGAAAAAAGCTGTGCACCCACTGTACATGGGCACTACTATTCTGTAGCCTCATAGTTCTATATCTGCAGTGCTAGATCACTGAAATCACTGCTTCCTCTGCCAGTCTCTTCAGGTTTGGAATGAGATTTGGTGATGTTGCTACTGTGTTGCTCACTGCTCTCCTTGCTGGAGAAATAGCTGTACCTGAGGACCTGCAGTGCAAATATCTCTCTGCTTCATTCATTTGGATTTACTTTGGATCTGTGTTTTTCACACTTCTGCTGCTGCTTCTTGAATGTTCCTTGCGCCAAACGTCAGACAGGCAGCTCTGACATAAGAGAGCAAAGCTCCATCTCTAGCAAGATGGCCACCTACACAAAGATATATAGAGCAGAACAAGTCATAGAAAGGTTACAGGCAATGGTGAATATGTATTTGCCTACCGCTTGCCCTTTTTGGGTAAAGATCCTCTTTAGTTTGGATATACTGTTTGTTTGTTTTTGCTTTTAGTTTGCAATGCAGAATGAGTAATCGTCTCTGCCGAATAGGGACCACATCACAGTAAGAGACTTCATGGGATGGACCCCAGAAAGGGGCAGTTTTAGGCTTCATCCACAAGGGCGTGTTGCCCTGAACAGTGTGAAGGGCCATTTTGTTTTCAAGCAACCAGAGCTATAGGAAAAAGCATACAGGCAGCTCATATAACTCTTTGGCGACACAGGAGCTGTGCAGCTCCGAGTTTTGACAGCTGCACACAGAAAGTCTACGGACCCGTGTATGGACTAAGGATCCATTATGTCTGTGTCCAAGGCCGTACACTGTCAGTATGCGGTTGTCAAAACTTGGAGTTGAAACTCTCCATAGAGTTAAATGAGCTGCCCACGCGCTTCTTCTGCCCGCGCGCTCTGGGCGCATCAACAACCGGCCCTTCACACTGTACAGTGCAACACGCCCCCAGTGAATGAGGCCTTAGGGGTTAAGAGTTCTAAATTCTATTATCTTTAAAGTCAACGTTTGCCTTTTAGACCATATTTTATGTTACAACCACTATCGGGGTGCAACATGAAACATGGTCACGCTGGGACCCCCACCCCCAAGCATATACTGGCTTCTTTTATGGAAAAAGTGCACATTTATTATTTTTTCCCATGTGAATTTTAGCCAAGTGATAAGAGGAGGCCTTCAGATAGTTGCATGGAGACAGTCTTTTAATAAGTCGGGAATGTCCTCCATTCAGGTACCATTACCCGTCAGCCACTTGCCTGTCAAGCTGTGATCCTTCCTTTGGTTGAGGAGCTATTCCTGGCCCGGTTTAGGGGGGCTCCTTCAGTCCATGTACCCGCATTTTTTAATAGCCAAACTGAGAGTTATGCCGCCCTTACCAACTCAACTTACCGCAAAGAACCTCTTCCTCCAACAAGTTCTAGGTTCATACATTTAATCTTTGCAGCGTACAGCTGTATGGACTTGGGTGGTAGGACATTTGATTTTTTGAGTTTTGGGCTCTTGCTTCTATAGATAGGCTTTTGGTTATATTATATGATGTTGTGGTAATTGAATTGGGTAACTTTTCAAGGCATTTGAATACATCTGTTGATGCGTTTTTCTTGTTTAATATATACAGTAAATGCCGTGTGACATCTCATGATCTATACTATTTCCCTGTCAGTCTGCTCTGACTGATAACAACACTAAGACTAGGTGACTCATGTGGTTTTCTCAGCAGTTGTTCAGTAAGGGTCCAGGTTGTAAAAAGTCACATCAAAATGCATGTGTTGAGGAAATTTCCAATAACATCCCAAAATGTGTATTCACTAAAAAACACACTATGGTTCCTCTTTAAATAACATGTCAGAAAACAGCATGAGTCCTCGCAGGAGTCTAGTTATTGCTGATGCTCCCCAGGCGACGGCGGAGGAAACGCACAAGGCCTGTAGTCACCTCCACATCTGCTGCGCTCTCACTCTGTTTTTTTTCCCTCTCCCCTCAGGCTGGTGCCAGAGGTGAGTTGGACCGAGGCCCAAATTCCAAGCAGGATTCAGAGAGAAACTCTTCTGTGTTTTTTCTTCCCCTTTTTAGACAAAGAGCACTTGAAGGAGATGGAGAGCCTGGAGCGCGAGCTGGCAGCACTGCGCACTACCAATGAGGATCAGAGGAGGCACATTGAAATCTTAGAGCAGGCTCTGAGCAATGCCCAGGCCAAAGTCATCAAACTGGAAGAAGAGGTAAGACCGGGACAAGCTCTATTTTTACATATTTGTATGGACTCTCTGCTGAAGGAAGCTTGGGAAGGGCAGGCTTAAAAAACACCAACACATTTATCTGATTTCGAGTTATAGACTCCATCAGAGGTTATCTTTCTTGTTATGTGACTATACTGAGGGCCCATTGCGTTTACATGCAATATTTTTTGCGTTAGGCTATGCACCATGCCCTGCCAATGCACAGCTATGGCTAAAAAAGAAGACTTTTACAGCAATTAATATTATACAGGATTTATATGGCGCCAACAGTTTGCACAGCGCTTTACAATATAAGGAAGACATCACAGTCACGATACAAATCAAGACAAGATGGTAAGGAGGGCGGTGCCTATGAGAGCTTACAATCAACCTTTTTTTTTTAGTACAGCGTATGCATTGTGATGCACTGCAGCACAAGTCCATTGGTACCCAGTGGCGTCACAAAGGGGGTGCGGTCCGCACCCGGGTGACACTAAAATGGCTGACAGTCATTTTGGTGTCACCCCCTCTAAAAAGTTGTGCACTCGGTCATGGACTGAGAGCCCGACAGTGTCAGGAGAGAGGACCCAGGGGCATACCTCATCCCGCTGGGTGACCGTCCCCTCCTCTCTCTGCCGGCATCCATCAGTAAGATGGCCGCTGGCAGGCGTCACTTTGATTAGCGCGCATGCGTGATGACGTCACGGCGGCGGGTGTCACCCGGTCTCCACTCCGGGGGACACCCCTGTTGGTACCTACTGTATTTTTTGCATTTGGGTGCCACTCTAAAAAAAAAAAAAATGACATGGTAACACATGAGACTTTTTGTGTAGAGAGGTTTAAGTGTATGTTACCACAACGTATAGGTCTGCAGGGTCCCCTATATGAAAATCAGCATTTTGCTCACTCCTTGCATTTTTTTCCTGATGTGAGCCGCAGCAGTGCCCGCTCAGCTACAGATCACTTAATAGTAGCTGGGAACAAGCGTCTAACTAAGAGTAGCACAGCAGAGGCTTCTTGAAAATGAAGGTTTTCATGTCTCATTTTAATCAACAATCCCTAAATTATAGAGATTAATATCTTGTGAGAACAATGCAAATTGTCCCTTTTGGACAAAAAGGGAAGATTTGCATTGTTCTCACAATACATTAATCCCTATATTTTAGGGATTGTTGATTAAAATGAGACATGAAAACCTTAATTTTTACTGTGCTATTCTTTTGAGATTGAGAAAAGTGGTTCTGGGTGCGCAGTTGGCTCTGTGGACATTAGAGCAAGCTGCGCATACAGAACTACTTTTCCAGCATAGATGCAGTCTAATATTACAGAGCCATTTATTCCAAACTGCATACAGCTGTTTAATGCTTGTTGGCCATCATTGGTGGCCTTTTAAAGAATCATGGCTTCTATGGAATAGGGCTTCAGAAACGATGAGGAACTACGCACTGGTGATGAACATTAAATTGCCACAAATAAGAGACATTTCTGTTAATAGTTGGGGTACTTGAATGCATTTTTAAGATTTAACTCCAGAGTTGAATGAATAAGCAGACACTGTTTTTATAGAAAAAATAAAAAGAAATAGGATGTGTATGGGGGCACATAACGCTGCCTGTTGACTAGGTCTGCCTCATCAGCTAGGAATGGCCAACACATTGGTTTTCCTAATAAGAAGACACCAAGACCATACTGCTCAACATCAGGCAAATATTGGTGGGCGAAGGATTGTATAAGTATAGAATATGCTGCGTGTCTATATTAGGGATGGTTCAGCGGTCCTCTGATGGCACACATTGTCTTCAGGTCATGTGTCTAAACTCTTATAACATTAGCTTATCAGAATTTTCATTTTCTTTTACACCATTTGGCATGCTAATATTGGCTGACTAAATGGAGGAAAACGCATTTCTATGCATGTCCTCAGTGGTCCTATGCGTTGTGGGTGTTGATTTGTCAGGGGGTATTTATTCTCTTATCTCCCTTCTAGGTGCGTAAAAAGCAGGTGTATGTGGAGGAAGTGGAGAAGCTGCAGCAAGCTCTGACCCAGCTCCAGGCAGCGGGAGAGAAGAGAGAGCACCTGGAGAGGCGTCTGAGGACCAGGCTGGAAAAAGAACTGGAGTCTCTGAGAATGCAGCAGGTAATGGGCGTCTACGCAGGGTGATGGGTAGGTGACTTTCCTGCCATCTGTAGATTGCTGTACAAATATGAAGCAGCCTGCAGATTATACTGGCCGGCCTACAAGATAATCTACTGTTTATAGAGGAAAAGCAGCACTCACTGGATTTACATTTTTTTTAACAAGTTGTATAGGCCCGTGCCTAAAGCCACGCTAAGAGCCTTAATTACGGTACTCTTGTATGAGATGAAGGGAGCCTAGGCCTGATATACTAAGTGCAGAGTGAGCTGAGGAGAACCTACACATCTCATTATATGATGGAATTTGAAAAGGATAGACCTTCACATGATTGTGTATTGGGTTCAGGTCACTTTTATATATAGTAGATTAAGTCAGGCCCAGGTTCACCTCACTGCACCATTTACCAAGTCAGGCCCAGGTTCCCCTCACTACACTATTTACTAAGTCAGGCCCAGGTTCACCTCCCTACACCATATGAGTGGGAAAACGAGGTGTCAGCCGATGTCACAAACTCAGCTGGCCAGGCTGAGCCACGGCGGCTGGGACGGGAAAGCAGTGAGCCGCGATCGGCTCCCTAGTCCCGGACTCTATGCGTGTGGTTACAGTACTAGATGTGGCTGTCAGCGGAGTGCACAAACATGGACCAGTGCGTGGGACAGTGAGGGATCTGTACGGGGGGATGGATCTTGCTGCCTGCAGGATACGGCTACGCGTTTCGAGGAGATTTCCTCTTTGTCAAGCCACAGAAAGTAACTTTCTGTGGCTTATATTTACCAAGTCAGGCCCAGGTTCACCTCACTACACCATTTACTAAGTTAGGCCCAGGTTCACCTCACTACACCATTTACCAAGTTAGGCCCAGGTTCACCTCACTACACCATTTACCAAGTCAGGCCCAGGTTCACCTCACTACACCATTTACCAAGTCAGGCCCAGGTTCACCTCTCTTCATTCCTTTACATTTTTGGTTAATCAGGGTCCTAAAATATAGAATTGAAAGCATCAGGGCCCTTGGCCAAAATATTGACAGGGAGCCCTCACAGCTCACTGAAAAGGTCTAAACGGGAATTTATCTTTTTCATATATTTTGCTGATTGATTTATTATTTTCAGTACCAAAAAATAAACCTGAATTCCCTCCCAGATAGAAAATTAAATATCAGATATTATATATGTTTTATGTGAAGCCAGCATATAGCAAGTTCTCAACTACATCACCAGTTTTATGTTGCTCTGATGTTAAACAGAAGGAGAGTTCAGATTATACACACAGCTGAATCAGTCATGGTAGACACCCAGCCACTTTCACTTAGCACAGACTTACCCGTATTAATTAGTTTACATAGGCTGCTAACAACATAGAGAAAAAGTTGGGCTTTCTTATTTTTAAAAAAAACAAACGGCATGCTTTATTAATAGAACTCAAAATTATTAAAATGAAGTTGTAAACTTCAAAAAAGTAAAAGAAATAAAATGGACCAAAACCCTTATCTTGTTTTTTTTATTTGGGATGCGAACAAATAAATCTGACTATAGTGTTGTTGCTTGAGAGGAGAGGAGACCTAAATGCAAAATCAAGTGTAGGTTTACTTTACAACTCCAAAAAGTAATTTTATGTGAATAAAAACCATTTAATAAAATTTCTTCAATAGAAATCCTGATTTCCTGAAGGTCTGCAGGCAGAAGGGTGTTAAAAAGTACGGCAGTTCATGAAGGACAGATGGGCCACCCCGTGTAGGCAACAATATCACTACATTTTCCAGGGCTATTCACACAAGGGTGAAGACAGGAGAAGAGAACAATCTAGGAACACATAGCTGAACTGCAAAACATTCTCCAATTCAGCTCACTTTCCAGTTCAGTGATGTTGTCCTAAATTGGTCACTTCTCCTGCCTTCCCCAAACTCTTCACCTTGTGTATAACCCTGTTTAATATCTGATCTGAGCCACTTATTTTATATAGGGGTGATGAGGAAGGTAAAGGGGGACAACCCAGCAATTATTACACAAGTGTGCACTTATTCGTTAATTATAGCTCTAAAAGCTGCAATTCAGGCTTCATCTGATAGCTGGTCATGTGACCAGTGCTAAGGCATAAGTAATATATAGGTACCGGTATAGGATGTTTCTTGAAATCCTGGTGTGTGCTCGTAGTGACCTTGGATGGTGCCAGTACCAAGGCATGTCTCTTCAGAAGAAGATAGCCATCCAGGCAGAGTCAATTACCAGCTAATAGCACCTGAACCTCCCCCAGGCCTGTGACCAGCTGTAGTAAGTGGAGCTACAAAAGGAAGAGTAGAAGCCGCTCCGTCCATTACCATCCATCTCTCGATGGTGTGCTCGCCCTTTTTTCATTCCTGAATCACAGTCAGTTTAGCAGCTGAAATAGGTGACTCCTGACCTAGATCTCCCCGCATGGCCCATGTTCAGTCATTTCATCTGATCATTACTGTCACATAGAATCCAAACAAATGGAATACATAGAACTGTTGTGTCTTGGATTTTAAGAAATTAGGCTAATCAGTTTAAATGTGACGGTATAATTTGAAGACTCTTTGATGTTCGAGAGAGCTGATTGATCCACCGTGATTCTTAATCATATAGAATGAGGGAGGTTGTGCTGTACATTATCTCTGTACTTCTTAAACAAGTTCATTTGACTTTATAACCATAACTAACAAGGACAGCTGTATATGACCAGAGGGTTTGGGCTATGATATTAGACCGGGGAAAACTGTTGTCACGAGTTATGTTTTTAAATCATTTGTTTAAAGTAAAACTGAAGCCAGCATTCAAATATTTGCATATTCTCAACCAGCAACAAATACGTTTTCAGATTGGCTCTTACTAACCTATGTAGCTACAGCCACTGTGTATCAATTTATTATTACATTTTACAAGAGAGGCAGTGAAGTTGTGTGTCAGGTCTCTGCACTTTTCTCTCTTCTTGAATGGGACAGACCCATACTGCAGGAACAACATTTCATTCAAGTCTATGGGACATTAGTGTGCAGGCACTGGTAGCCTAGCACTAGATTTTTATCAGTCGGGTTGTAGACAAGGCGGGAGGTTAGTAAGGTGAAGTTAGGGTAAAGGGGTGGTGGTCAGCTTTGGCTAGTTGAGGGGGCTAGGGATGAAGGATGTGGGGGTTTTATAGAACTGTGAACGTCTCCTTCGCTGCTTGTTAATATGTAAATATTTGAATGCCCATAGACTGGTCAATGTTCTACTTTTGGAAACATATACAGGGTTATTCACAGAAGGGTGAAGAGTTTGGAGAAGGCCTGAGAAGTGACCAATCCAGGCCAACATTCTCCAATTCAGCTCACTTTCCGGTTCAGTTATTTTGCCCTAGATTGTTCACTTCCCCTGCCTTCTCCAAACTCTTCACCCTTCTGTGAATAACCCTGATAGACATTTAATGCTTTCTTTTTATTTCTTGTGATTTTTGTTACATGTATAATGGCTATGGGCCAATATATGGGGGGAAAGAAGGCCACAGTGTGGGATCAGTTAGTGTTTTGTGAGTGATTTTATGTTGCTCTTTTGACTTTGTTGCTCTTTGAATAATTTTCAGGGCTAGTCACCTGCAGAACTCCATGAACATCGTTCTGTGTGAGTGGAGCCGAAAACTTTTTTTTATAATTCGAATGCACTATATGTAACATTATGGCCACTAGAAGTGGCCCATATTATGGCCCATAGTTCTACTGAGGGTAACGGGAGGACACAAACTAGCGTCCTCAAGTCACCCTAAGCTCAGTATACCGTGAGCTACAGCTCGCGGTATACTCAGACGCCGCAGCTGAAACGGATCCCGACAATTATGTCTGGATCCACCCGGCTGTGTGAGTGGCAGCTGGCTCTGCCTATCTGGAGGCAGGGCCAGCTGTACCCGCCCCGTCCCCCGTCCGTTCCGCCAGTCAGCGCTGGAGGATCGAACAGGGGAGAGGGGAATCCAGTCCCTCCCCTGTCACGGCTCTCTGCCATGACAAGATAGAGAGGTGAGAGAACGCCGGTATGTGTTCGCTCACCTCCCGATCTACTGAGCCGACCTGTGACAGTCTCATTGTCACAGGTCGGCTAGAACTATGAGGATGATTGAAAAGCACTCACCTCATAGTTCTCCTTTTAATCCCTATGTTCCTCAGCTCCGTCTAGTGGCCATAATGCGGTATTACATGAGGACATTTGGAATTCCATTGGGCTACTAAAGAACATATCAGTCATTATTGAGCATCCATTCACACAGAAGGAACATTAACAGAGATTCACAGGGCAAATAGCTCTGTGAATTGCTTATAATGGACGCCTTAGTATTGAATTCTAAAAGCAAAGTAACAAGTACATGTGTCTGAATTTGAGAAGAGCCTGCCAAAACTCACAGCATTAAATTATCAGTCCACCAAAAACGGATATATCCGTTTTCATTAGATTTTGGTGGTTTAAATCACTTGACTTCCTTACATCTCTTGGGGGCTGTATTGGTGAGATCCCTGAGCTGTGTTCCTGGGCCTGCACACCCACTGCAACCATTATAAGAGGGTGCCACTGTCCCTGTTGAAATGTTGTGTTTATATTGGGGAGAATGCAACAGGTGGAGCTGAAACACACAAAGTTGGGTGAGAGCAACCAAACCTCTATGGTGGACAGGAACAGAGTCCAAATCATGGCAGAGAGATCCCAAAGTTGAAGCATTAATACAATACAAGAAACCAGGGAATGACTCAGACCACCAGGTTCCACCTACAGCTAAAATATAACTTTTGAATGGACTGACACTTTAATGTATGATGATTACTTGAGAGCAGGCACCCACATAATCCAGCTGTAATAGGAAACAGTTGCTGTGCACCCCAAGGGTTTCCAGATCTGGATGAGCTCTGTAGGTGTAGCACCGATGTTCCTGTGACTCCTTCTCTTCCCTCAGACAGGCTCCATAAAGTTCTATCTTCCAGATCATAATTTAGTCTAGCAGGCAAACATGAACCTGAATGGGGTCCTTCGCCCCGTTGTTCCTTTAGAGAGGGAATAACAGGGAGGGCTCTTTCCTATAAAGCAAACGTAATAAACCTGTAAACCGTTTGATGAACCTCCTTCCCTTGTCTTTGCCTCCTATATAGCGACACGTGAGCTGTCAGAATTCCAGCAATGGAGAGTACAGCGCCCCCGCACTCATGGACTTGCTGAGGAAAAAGGAAGAGACGATCTTGGCTCTGGAAGCAGATACCACCAAATGGGAACAGAAGTACTTGGAAGAGAGCGCCATGAGGCATTTCACCATGGATGCCGCAACCCAGCAGTAAGAGCACGTTGTCCTATTTTATTTCAGTATACTAAAGGAGTAGAGCATGTTTGCTTTGCAATGGGAATTTTCACTGATCTTGGTGAATGAAGTGACGCTAAGTGAAAATTCGCTTTGCAAAGAATACCTAATAATGTGCAAGAACAAAGAAAAAACAGGATTCTGCTGGCACAGGATTGGATTATTGGAGTCAGCACCACGTCACCTCATTCATTAAGCCAAGTGCAATTCGCATTCAGTGAAGGTGATCATGCTTTACTCCTTAAAGGAGAACTATGGGGTTAAGGCTTTTCCCCATAGTTCTCCTTAGGGTAACGGGAGGACACAAACTAGCGTCCTCCCGTTACCCTAAGCTCAGTATACCGCGAGCTACAGCTCGCGGTATACTGAGACGCCACAGCCGGAGCGGATCCCGACAATTATGTCTGGATCCGCCCAGCTGCGTGAGTGACAGCTGGCTCTGCCTATCTAGAGGCAGTGCCAGCTGTACCCACCCCCTCGTCCGTTCCGCCAGTCGGCGCTGGAGGATCGGGGAGGGGAGAATCCAGCCCCTCCCCTGTCACGGCAGAGAGCTGTGACATGATGGAGAGGTGAGCGAACGCCGGTATGTGTTCGCTCACCTCCCGATCTACTGAGCCGACCTGTGACAGTCTCATTGTCACAGGTCGGCTAGAACTATGAGGTGAGTGAAAACATGGAAAGAGAAAGATGTTTATATTAACAATAGGGCTGCAACAACTAATCGACATAATCGATTATAATCGATTATTGAAAAAGTTGTCAACTTTTTCAATCGTCGATTAATCGGCTTCCGAATGGTTGGCCCTGTTCACGGCTCCACAGACGCTGCACGCCACACCTCCTTCCCACCTCACCCTTGCCGCTGCCCGAATATGGAGTACAATCTCAATATAAACTAGTAGTCCCATCACTGGAGCCATTTTGTCAAAAAAAAAAAATTTTTTTATCCGATTAATCGAACTTAATAATCGGCTAACTAATCAATTTTGAAAATAATCGTTAGCTGCAGCTCTAATTAACAACTTCTAATGATTTTGTAACTTTTTTTTTTAGATAATTAAAGCCATTTTTAAAGCCTGTATATCACCTAAACAGCGGCAGCCGCCTGCCCGATTCTGTCAGGGTGCCTCTCCCTGTGTGTGGCAGAATGACAGTTCAGATGGCCGACTCTAGCTTGTTGCAAGCAAAGCCATGTGATCACTATGACTGTCATATTGAGTGCAAGATGGGAAACCATGCTCCTGCATAGAAACATCCTGCTGAGAAACCTTAATATGCAGATTGTATAGCAGGAACTTAAAGGCCCTGAACATCTTTCTGTCTTCCTGAGCACTACTGAGGTATTCAGCAACAGTGGCGTCTGTGTGACAGTGGCGTCACAAAGGGGGGTGCGGCCCGTACCTGGGTGACACCATTGGAGGGATGACACTAAAATGACAGTCATTTTGGTGTCACCCCCTCTACAAAATCGAGCACTCGGTCATGGACCCAGAGCCCGACAGTGTCAGGAGAGAGGAGGGGACCCAGCGGCATACCTCATCCCACCGAGTGAACATCCCCTCCTCTCTCTGCCGATGACGTCACGGCGGGGTGTCACCCGTTCTCCGCTCCGGGTGACACCCGGCCTTTGGGACGCCCCTGCTCAGCAAGGGGTGCTCTTGTTCCCTGAGTAGCGGTGTTGATTGGAGCAATGTTTGGTGGAGGAGATTTGTCAGACCACTGGACAGCTGGGCCGCTGCTTTGTGAGAGAACCGCAGTCTGACTCTCCTATGGGCTGAAGGCACAGGGTTTTTTTAATCCTTGCTGCATCATGTTGCAGCATTTTGATTATTCGGAAATGCACTGAATTGCTTTCTGCATTGTTTTTAAATGTTTTACAATATTCCAATCTAGATTTGCATGTGGCGTAGACACTATAACATAGATCTGTTTGACATTGTTTATTGCCCGCACTGTAACACGACATTACTATGTGCTGGCTGGCTCATTTGGTGGTGTGTTTCATCTTGATAGGGAATCCTCTATTATGAGCCACTCAAGGAACGGAAGCCACAATGACTGCACTCTGGAAGTCCGGATGTGGCATGAAGAAGAGGAGATTGTCCAGGCTAATCGCAAGTTCCAGGACATGGAGCACACGTAAGATCAGAGATAAAATCTAATGATCATAAAGTGTAGCTAGCATTAGCGTGGCTCCTATGCTTTTATATTTAGTCGTCGCTCATACCAGCAGCGTTGGGTCAGCGTGGGACAGCGGCGTGTCCCCATACAAGGACAAAGCAAATAGCCCTATTTCCTATTGTTTTAGCACACACCAAAGCACTCTGTTGGTGTGCGCTAAAAATGTATAGGACACATTTGTATTTTCAAGCGCATTGCGCATTGCAACACACTGCAACGCGTCACAATGAGCTGCAGCGAATCGCAGTAGAATAAAAAAAAAAACAAGCACACTGAAACGCATGTTAAAAATATGCATGCAATACATGCATGTTAAAAATGCATACCAGCACGTGCTCATAATGCGCATTCTTACACATGAGCTGTGGCGTGAACAAACCCTTATGGTGTTTTTTATCTCAACTCCACCTTGATTTTTTACCCTTAGTCATCACACCCTTAGTAATGTATCATCAGATAGGACAGACTGGGGTACCTCCAGTGTGATATGTCAAATCCATACTCAATCTGAGGGTCAGGACACCCATTACAGCAGCTTCTAGCCGATGCCTTGAGCACTGGGCAAAGGGCCTGTGAACATTTGATGCCTGTTTTAGTATTTATTAAGGTACCGTGAAGTATAGTTATACTACTTAAGTGGAGCTCCATCCTCCCATGCTTTACAGCCAACGAAGGCTCCATCTTAGCCTCTATCTGGATTACAGGTGCCATGGTGCTGCACATGTGATCAGCTATGACACCTGCCATTTAATGGCTTGAAAGTTCAGTTGAGAGCTGAAATAAGGACCCTCGGAACCTTGGCATGCCTTAAAAGTAACTATTTTGGGAGACATTAAATTGGTGGGTAATGTTCCTCTTTATGTTAATGAATGTGTATCAAAGGGTTTTGGCTCATTTTAAATGTTTCATCCACCACCCTTCTATTCATCAATGTTACATACCGCCATGGTTCACAGTGCATACTGCTAGAATAAATCACCTATGAAGGTGTGTTTTATACTGTTGGGAGAAAAAAAACAAATCTTTGGCTTATACCTTGCTCCCCTCCAACCTAACCTCCTAGCCATGTCATGGTTACAGACAAACAGCATGGAAGCTTTGCGGGTTAAGGCAAGTCTTATGTATGATTCTTGTAAAATAGACCAAAACCTTCACTAGTGCCGAGTCTGCCATCTTTACCTTCACAGAATCATGTTTATTACTATACTGCTGGTGTGCTTTTTTTATACTGGTGAAATAAGTTAACATGACAGTTTTCCCCCCGAAAGGATCAAAAATCTTCATGCCAAGATCATCGAGCAGGACGCCATGATAAAAGTTCTACATCAGCGTTCCCGAAAAGATCAAGGCAAGAATGACAGTTCCAGCCTACGTTCTGCCCGCTCTGTGCCTTCCATCGCAGCCGTGACAGTGGTCACCAGCGGAACCCATTCACGGCAGACGTCTCTGTCCAGCAGTCAGGTTATAGAGGAGAAGAAAGACGAGAAGGCCCAGAAAGCCAGTATAGGTGAGGCTCATATATGAAGACAATCAGTCTCATCATCAGATCTTTGTCTGGGCTTATTGATGACCATACACACTAGGGGTGTTCAGATACCAGTGCCGATACTTGGCATTGTCATGAGAACTACCAGGGTTGCGGCGGTTGTATCTGGGACCTGGCTCTGGCGCTCCACCACCGTCCTGAAATCCTTAGTCTGTATTGTTCTAGAAAAGCTGTCACATGACAATAAACAAAAATGTATCAGTACAGACAGAAAATGGTATCGGTGCATCACTTATATATTTATTTTTAAAAATCGTACATTAAAACAGAGATGTACAAATCCCAGGAGCTCCGTGTGCTCCTTACACATGACAGCTGCCTCCTGACTTTTGAGTTTTTCTCTAGTCCTGGAGCTGGAAAAGTATTTGTACTTGTACCGGGTACAGTACTTGGTATCTGAACATCCCTAATACACACCTCAGTTTTTCATCCAATTGACCATTCAAGGCGATTGAGTGATGAAAATAATTGTTCAATACAATACCAGAGACAAGATTGTCTGCCGTTGTGCAAATGATCAGCTTGTGCTTTAATCGGCAAGAAATTACACAAATCATGGTTCTTGTGAGTCCAAAACGATCCAAAGGCAGACAGGACAAACAATCTGTTGAGAAATCTTTAGTCTATGCAGTCATTCTCATCTTTGATCTGAAATCTGTTAAAAGGAATTGGATTGGTGATGACAAATGACCAATATTTGCTAGATTAAGTCAAAGTATCAAAACAATCAGGTAATCAGATTGATATATGTATAACCAGAATAAAAATGCCTATACGTATAAGATCATTACCCAGCCCCACTCATAAACGACGGATTGGATACCGATATCTGTTACACTGGAGCTGAACTTCAGGATAAGCAAATATTGTCTGATACATGTGTATTCTTGAATCTTGGCGTGCTTTGTGTATTTCTTCCAGTAATCCAGTTTGAAAACTCTGTACACGAGCTTCCTGTAATAAAGACCGATCACTGCTGCTCTCTCTTCCTGTGCAGGGTGACTCGTCTTGTCTTCGCCCCCCTCCTGTAATAAAGACCGGTCACTGCTGCTCTCTCTTCTTGTGCAGGGTGACTGGTCTTGTCTACGCTCCCTTCTGTAAAAAAGACCGGTCACTGCTGCTCTCTTCTTGTGCAGGGTGACTGGTCTTGTCTTCGCCCCTCTCCTGTAATAAAGACCGGTCACTGCTGCTCTCTCCTTGTGCAGGGTGACTCGTCTTGTCTTCGCCCCTCTCCTGTAATAAAGACCGGTCACTGCTGCTCTCTCTTCTTGTGCAGGGTGACTGGTCTTGTCTACGCTCCCTCCTGTAATAAAGACCGGTCACTGCTGCTTTCTCTTCTTGTGCAGGGTGACTGGTCTTGTCTACGCTCCCTCCTGTAATAAAGACCGGTCACTGCTGCTCTCTCTTCTTGTGCAGGGTGACTGGTCTTGTCTACGCTCCCTCCTGTAA
>NW_017306522.1:3919-62918 GCF_000935625.1 Nanorana parkeri | reverse complement strand
CTTTTTTTTTTTTTCTTTTTTACTTCCACCGCTCCAAACTTGCTCCTGTGATGGAGTACAATCTCAATATAAACTAGTAGTCCCATCACTGGAGCCATTTTGTCAAAAAAAAAAAAATTTTTTATCCGATTAATCGAACTTAATAATCGGCTAACTAATCAATTTTGAAAATAATCGTTAGCTGCAGCTCTAATTAACAACTTCTAATGATTTTGTAACTTTTTTTTTTAGATAATTAAAGCCATTTTTAAAGCCTGTATATCACCTAAACAGCGGCAGCCGCCTGCCCGATTCTGTCAGGGTGCCTCTCCCTGTGTGTGGCAGAATGACAGTTCAGATGGCCGACTCTAGCTTGTTGCAAGCAAAGCCATGTGATCACTATGACTGTCATATTGAGTGCAAGATGGGAAACCATGCTCCTGCATAGAAACATCCTGCTGAGAAACCTTAATATGCAGATTGTATAGCAGGAACTTAAAGGCCCTGAACATCTTTCTGTCTTCCTGAGCACTACTGAGGTATTCAGCAACAGTGGCGTCTGTGTGACAGTGGCGTCACAAAGGGGGGTGCGGCCCGTACCTGGGTGACACCATTGGAGGGATGACACTAAAATGACAGTCATTTTGGTGTCACCCCCTCTACAAAATCGAGCACTCGGTCATGGACCCAGAGCCCGACAGTGTCAGGAGAGAGGAGGGGACCCAGCGGCATACCTCATCCCACCGAGTGAACATCCCCTCCTCTCTCTGCCGATGACGTCACGGCGGGGTGTCACCCGTTCTCCGCTCCGGGTGACACCCGGCCTTTGGGACGCCCCTGCTCAGCAAGGGGTGCTCTTGTTCCCTGAGTAGCGGTGTTGATTGGAGCAATGTTTGGTGGAGGAGATTTGTCAGACCACTGGACAGCTGGGCCGCTGCTTTGTGAGAGAACCGCAGTCTGACTCTCCTATGGGCTGAAGGCACAGGGTTTTTTTAATCCTTGCTGCATCATGTTGCAGCATTTTGATTATTCGGAAATGCACTGAATTGCTTTCTGCATTGTTTTTAAATGTTTTACAATATTCCAATCTAGATTTGCATGTGGCGTAGACACTATAACATAGATCTGTTTGACATTGTTTATTGCCCGCACTGTAACACGACATTACTATGTGCTGGCTGGCTCATTTGGTGGTGTGTTTCATCTTGATAGGGAATCCTCTATTATGAGCCACTCAAGGAACGGAAGCCACAATGACTGCACTCTGGAAGTCCGGATGTGGCATGAAGAAGAGGAGATTGTCCAGGCTAATCGCAAGTTCCAGGACATGGAGCACACGTAAGATCAGAGATAAAATCTAATGATCATAAAGTGTAGCTAGCATTAGCGTGGCTCCTATGCTTTTATATTTAGTCGTCGCTCATACCAGCAGCGTTGGGTCAGCGTGGGACAGCGGCGTGTCCCCATACAAGGACAAAGCAAATAGCCCTATTTCCTATTGTTTTAGCACACACCAAAGCACTCTGTTGGTGTGCGCTAAAAATGTATAGGACACATTTGTATTTTCAAGCGCATTGCGCATTGCAACACACTGCAACGCGTCACAATGAGCTGCAGCGAATCGCAGTAGAATAAAAAAAAAAACAAGCACACTGAAACGCATGTTAAAAATATGCATGCAATACATGCATGTTAAAAATGCATACCAGCACGTGCTCATAATGCGCATTCTTACACATGAGCTGTGGCGTGAACAAACCCTTATGGTGTTTTTTATCTCAACTCCACCTTGATTTTTTACCCTTAGTCATCACACCCTTAGTAATGTATCATCAGATAGGACAGACTGGGGTACCTCCAGTGTGATATGTCAAATCCATACTCAATCTGAGGGTCAGGACACCCATTACAGCAGCTTCTAGCCGATGCCTTGAGCACTGGGCAAAGGGCCTGTGAACATTTGATGCCTGTTTTAGTATTTATTAAGGTACCGTGAAGTATAGTTATACTACTTAAGTGGAGCTCCATCCTCCCATGCTTTACAGCCAACGAAGGCTCCATCTTAGCCTCTATCTGGATTACAGGTGCCATGGTGCTGCACATGTGATCAGCTATGACACCTGCCATTTAATGGCTTGAAAGTTCAGTTGAGAGCTGAAATAAGGACCCTCGGAACCTTGGCATGCCTTAAAAGTAACTATTTTGGGAGACATTAAATTGGTGGGTAATGTTCCTCTTTATGTTAATGAATGTGTATCAAAGGGTTTTGGCTCATTTTAAATGTTTCATCCACCACCCTTCTATTCATCAATGTTACATACCGCCATGGTTCACAGTGCATACTGCTAGAATAAATCACCTATGAAGGTGTGTTTTATACTGTTGGGAGAAAAAAAACAAATCTTTGGCTTATACCTTGCTCCCCTCCAACCTAACCTCCTAGCCATGTCATGGTTACAGACAAACAGCATGGAAGCTTTGCGGGTTAAGGCAAGTCTTATGTATGATTCTTGTAAAATAGACCAAAACCTTCACTAGTGCCGAGTCTGCCATCTTTACCTTCACAGAATCATGTTTATTACTATACTGCTGGTGTGCTTTTTTTATACTGGTGAAATAAGTTAACATGACAGTTTTCCCCCCGAAAGGATCAAAAATCTTCATGCCAAGATCATCGAGCAGGACGCCATGATAAAAGTTCTACATCAGCGTTCCCGAAAAGATCAAGGCAAGAATGACAGTTCCAGCCTACGTTCTGCCCGCTCTGTGCCTTCCATCGCAGCCGTGACAGTGGTCACCAGCGGAACCCATTCACGGCAGACGTCTCTGTCCAGCAGTCAGGTTATAGAGGAGAAGAAAGACGAGAAGGCCCAGAAAGCCAGTATAGGTGAGGCTCATATATGAAGACAATCAGTCTCATCATCAGATCTTTGTCTGGGCTTATTGATGACCATACACACTAGGGGTGTTCAGATACCAGTGCCGATACTTGGCATTGTCATGAGAACTACCAGGGTTGCGGCGGTTGTATCTGGGACCTGGCTCTGGCGCTCCACCACCGTCCTGAAATCCTTAGTCTGTATTGTTCTAGAAAAGCTGTCACATGACAATAAACAAAAATGTATCAGTACAGACAGAAAATGGTATCGGTGCATCACTTATATATTTATTTTTAAAAATCGTACATTAAAACAGAGATGTACAAATCCCAGGAGCTCCGTGTGCTCCTTACACATGACAGCTGCCTCCTGACTTTTGAGTTTTTCTCTAGTCCTGGAGCTGGAAAAGTATTTGTACTTGTACCGGGTACAGTACTTGGTATCTGAACATCCCTAATACACACCTCAGTTTTTCATCCAATTGACCATTCAAGGCGATTGAGTGATGAAAATAATTGTTCAATACAATACCAGAGACAAGATTGTCTGCCGTTGTGCAAATGATCAGCTTGTGCTTTAATCGGCAAGAAATTACACAAATCATGGTTCTTGTGAGTCCAAAACGATCCAAAGGCAGACAGGACAAACAATCTGTTGAGAAATCTTTAGTCTATGCAGTCATTCTCATCTTTGATCTGAAATCTGTTAAAAGGAATTGGATTGGTGATGACAAATGACCAATATTTGCTAGATTAAGTCAAAGTATCAAAACAATCAGGTAATCAGATTGATATATGTATAACCAGAATAAAAATGCCTATACGTATAAGATCATTACCCAGCCCCACTCATAAACGACGGATTGGATACCGATATCTGTTACACTGGAGCTGAACTTCAGGATAAGCAAATATTGTCTGATACATGTGTATTCTTGAATCTTGGCGTGCTTTGTGTATTTCTTCCAGTAATCCAGTTTGAAAACTCTGTACACGAGCTTCCTGTAATAAAGACCGATCACTGCTGCTCTCTCTTCCTGTGCAGGGTGACTCGTCTTGTCTTCGCCCCCCTCCTGTAATAAAGACCGGTCACTGCTGGTCTCTCTTCTTGTGCAGGGTGACTGGTCTTGTCTACGCTCCCTTCTGTAAAAAAGACCGGTCACTGCTGCTCTCTTCTTGTGCAGGGTGACTGGTCTTGTCTTCGCCCCTCTCCTGTAATAAAGACCGGTCACTGCTGCTCTCTCCTTGTGCAGGGTGACTCGTCTTGTCTTCGCCCCTCTCCTGTAATAAAGACCGGTCACTGCTGCTCTCTCTTCTTGTGCAGGGTGACTGGTCTTGTCTACGCTCCCTCCTGTAATAAAGACCGGTCACTGCTGCTTTCTCTTCTTGTGCAGGGTGACTGGTCTTGTCTACGCTCCCTCCTGTAAAAAAGACCGGTCACTGCTGCTCTCTTCTTGTGCAGGGTGACTGGTCTTGTCTTCGCCCCTCTCCTGTAATAAAGACCGGTCACTGCTGCTCTCTCCTTGTGCAGGGTGACTGGTCTTGTCTCCGCCCCCTCCTGCAATATAGACCGGTCACTGCTGCTCTCTCTCCTTGTGCAGGGTGACTGGTTTTATCTCCGCCCCTCCTGTATTTTTCTTCCGGGTAGTAGGTGGGGCCTGCTTGGCCTCTCCCACAGCTCTGATCTCTGCACAGACTATGTACAGCACAGGGATGATGTTACTGCCACTTTTATATGATAATATCCGGGTTTACCTTCTATCCTTTGTGGCTATTAAAGGATATATTTCAATGACATCTTGGCATGCATAGACGGCACAGTTATGCACTTCTGTTCACAATCACCCTACAGATTGTACAACAACCAGATATTCTTATAACCATGCCTAGGGGTATTTAAAAAAAAAAATATATATATATAGTTGGATTCCCATTGGTTTTGTGACTAGCACGTCCAGGCTGCAGAATGTAGAGTGAGACTACACGGGGGTGGAGGGTCTAATGATGGAAACCTAAGGTTTTGAATCCTACTGTAAACTGAACACAGACATTGTTGTTTGGAGACACATTAGAAGCCAATGACTATTCATCCCACTAGAATTCATCAATAACTGAAATGTCCATTTTAGGTAGCCGGATTCTTTTTATGGAGACATTATGGAGTAGGTTTTGTTTTTGGAGCTCACCAAAGCTACACAGAGGCCTGTACTTCCTCTCCTTCCACTTGGGCCCCAGCTACAGTACAGCACTTCTTTCAGCCTCCAGCAATAGGCAATGCTTAGCGAGCCGTGGTAATACACCTGACCCCACTCGGGGGAGTTATTTTTATCATTTTGTTGTTTTTTTGCATTTTATCCAATTATCTCTCTTTCTAGGTCTCTTTCAGGGAAAAGACAGCAAAGACCATCGTGAAAGCCCCTCCCCTTCCTTAATGCTGCCACCGCCGTCTTTCTTGCTGCCACCACTCGCTGTGTCTCCCCCAGTCACCGCATCTCACGCCAAAACCGGAAGCAAAGACAGCTGCACGCAGACAGACAAGAGCTCCGATCTCTTCTGGCCAACCTGTTCCTCCTTACCTGGAAGAGGACGGATGAATACCACCCCGTCCAGCAGTCCCCTTCTACGTCACACCACCAATAAAGAGAAGTCAGGTGAGGGCATTTCCTTATTATTTATGATGTTTTTCCTTTCATTGAAGGGTTTTTTGTGTTTTGTGATCACAGTTAAAGTGTATGTAAAGACTACCAAGGAACTACACATTTACTCCTTTCTGATCTGTTCAATATACCATTGAAAGTGCTTTGTTATATCTGTTCCAAAGGTCCAAATATCAGCTGTTGTTCCTGCCAGGAACCCAGCCCTGTCCTGTGCACTTTGACACCTTATCCCAAGCAGTCATTGCATCCTGCTCAAGTCGCCTCTGTGAACTGCAAAACACCCCTGATGTTATGGAGATGAGGAGGAGGAGGGCTACTTGTAGTCCTAACACACTTTTGCTGTCCTAGGGTGACAATGCTGCTGCTCCACAGAGTGAGTATTGTCACCTTAGGGCAGGAAGTGTGTTACTGGGTGGATCAAAATATGAAAATAAAGAAAAGAGAAGCCTGAAAAAAGACCACCACATTTAAGGACTAGTAGGCTGCCCCAGATGACATTTATGTTCTTGGGTTTAGATACACTATAATCACAAGGACAGGACTACTCATTATGTATGTCTCCATGCCTTCTAGTGCAGCTCAGTGATTGTTTCTCTCCTCATCTTATCTCATTACAATTCTAATTCTGCCAGTAGGGGGCGTGGCCAGGCGCATGGAGCGGTAAGACGTGCTTTAGCTCGTCTCCCGCTCACAGGGCACTGAACACAGGCAGACAGCAGCCATCCGCTCTCCCCTTCGCCGACCATGAGTGACCGGAGGAAGAAGGGGAAGAAGCAGCATAAAACGGGCCCCACGCCGAGGGAGTTGGCCCGTTTTTTCAGCACAGCGGCACCCGCGGCCTCCAAGGCTGCCTCCTCACATGCGACCAAGATGGCGCCGCCGGAGCTCTCCTCGGCACACGCCGATTCTCCTGACGGAGAGCAGGTGAGCCAGCCTCAAGGGGATTGCCTGCCCCACAGCCCTGAAGGTCCCCAGCATCGATCCAGGTTGGAGTAGGCCTCCCCGATTTCGAGCTGTATCACCGAGCTGCTCTCCTCTCCAGGATTGTAGATTGGTTCCAAGATTCTCCCTCAGGGCTCACTCCAGCGGTGCAGATTGAACAGGAACTTTGCCCTATAGATCTGAGAGCCCTCCCTTGGAGCGCACACGGGGAAGCTTCTGCACTCCCTCGCCCTTCCCTCCTTACGGCTGCAACCTTACAAACATGGCGGAGGACTTATCAGACCTCTTCTCTTTCCACTACTCCAGGGCCCCTATCACCTCTGTTTGACAATTCCCTATTCCCCACTGGGGTAGCTGTCCCCTCGGTGGGGGGATATAAGAGGAATGATTGGCCCACGGCCCGAGACTTCATACACCCCACCACGGGACAGTTTGTGCCGCCTGCTGATAATCGGGTGCACCCCACAGGGAATTGGCTGTTAGATCGACAACTCGCAGGGATATGTTCCGCACTATATGTTGGGGGGCAGTCGCACAGACCACTGACGACTTTTGAACTCATGCTTGTCTCTGGGGAAAGGGCTCGCCACACGATCTCGGTCGTTTACGGGATGTTGAGAGAGGTTCTCCATCAGGTGTCGCTGGGCTCGAGGGCCCTTTGGCACGCTGACCTGAACAGGGACTTGTCGGAGTCAGATTGGGCTACCATTTGCTATTACACACATAAATCTTCTGTTTCCTCATACGCACAGGAGAAGAACTACAAAATAGTTACTAGGTGGTACAGGGATCCGGTCTCCATACACCGGATCTTCCCTTCTTCTCCTGAGACTTGCTGGCGCTGCAATGAGGTAAGAGGCACATACCTACACATTTGGTGGACATGTCCCTTAGTTTTCCCATTTTGGCAAAAGATCTTTACGATTTATAATCGCTTGTACGGTGACACCTTGGCGCCCACGCCAACTATAGCAGGGTATATAGAGATATAAATCTTGTAGAACCCTATAAAATCTACTTTTTGAATTCGTCCTAAAAAATAACAGTGCACATCCAGTGCCTAGGCACTCCTGTCCTGTAGCTGTCAGCAGTGTGACATCATCCAATACATTGCTATTTCTGACTGCTAGACTCCAAAGATTTGAAGTGAGATTTGGTGATGTCACTACTGTGCTGCTCCTTGCTGGAGAGGAAGCTGTATCTGAGGATCTGCTATGGAAGCACATCCCTGCTTCTTATTCGTTCTGTGGATCCATGCTTTCTCCAGCGCTGCTGCTGCTTCTTGAATATTCCAACACCAGTCATCAGGTTGGCAGCTCTGACATAAGAAAGCGCCGTACCAAGATGGTCACCTCCACGCAGAGACACCATGCAAAACAAGCCAGGGTAAGGCAGTAATGGGAAAAGATCATCTGCAAGGACGCTGAAGACAATACTGGTGACTATTGCTTTGCTTTCCTTTTTTGGTTGCAGCGTACACAGTACAGGTCCTCTTTTTACATGTTTTAGGGATTAACGTGTAAAATCTTGACTAGTCCTCCAAGCAGTTGGTCCTACATATTGTTTCTCACTAAAATGCTCTGCTTTCCACACAGATCATTCCCCGACCCTTGGAAAAACTCTGGAAGCCAAAATTAGAGCAAGCAGTGTGGCACACAAGGCAGACTTTTCCGAACCAGATAACTCCATGGAGGTGCTTATTTAGAAGACAGGCGAGGAAAATCTTTCTACGGTGGCTCCTGGGCCATTTGGATTAGAGCACACAAGGTTGAAGATGGTGCTGAACATTCATGAGTACTGAAAGGAGGAGGTATTTGATGTCACAAACTTACCAGCTTGGAACACATTCAGGAAAAGAGTGAGGCCTACTTGGGAGGTTTACAATGAAGAATCGTAGTATGGTGGTCATTAAGCACAGGATGACATATGTCCCAGTGTACAAATCTGGGCTCCATAAGACCATCCTACATTGAGCAATCACAAGTCTCAGCATGCTGCCCCTTGTATGGACAATCTGCATGGCTTTTTAGATTTCACCGCCTGAGGAAACATTTCAAATCTGCCAGATGTGACCATGATCTCTTAAGTCTTAAAACTTTCAGCAACAATGAAACATTAGGTGTGGAAGAGTAACTCCAGAGTGTTTTGTGTAAATAACGCTCCATGCTCCTTCTTGGCCAGCCTGGTGGCTTTGCACTTCTTGGCTTGGCTGGCTGCAGCACCCCCTGACTGCACCGTCAGACCCAAACCAGACAAGTGCATTCTTCAGAGCAGTGGTATTCAGCTACTCCAGACCAGAACGAGTCAAATTGGAAGTTTATATTTCTCCACAAAAATCCTAAATTTTTGCCAAAATTTAGCATTTCCACAAAATACATTTGAGTCATGCAAAATACATTTAAGAATGCAGCGGGCTTTTAGTGGCTGCTGGGGGTTTACAGAAGCTACTTTCAACCATCTAGGATCAGTTTTTGTACCAAAAAGAGCCCCTCATTTTTTTATTTATTTTTTCAGAGAATGATAAAGACAGCAAAAATAAGAAAAAACAAAACAAAGCGACAGTTCGCAAATATCAAATACAAAAAAAAACATACACCGAATAAACATCTATAAAAAAAACATCGCACTCTAAGTAAAGTTAAAAAAAAAAAGGTAAATTGTTTTGCTTAAGCAAAATTCACAATTTTGTTCCATGCATGATTTTGTTTGCAATCGCACTGCACTTGAATGCAGGGCATTGCTGTATCACGTGTTCTGGTGCGCACTAGATGCGTATCTGCAGTGCCATTAAAATGCATCCCACCCCAGAACGCAGGGAGGCTTTGATTATGCGATCCAGTGTGTTCATGTGTCGGAACTGTGACATGAACGTACTGGATGGTGTGAATCAAATAAGGTCAATATTATATTCAGCCATATTTCTGTGCTAACAGTTTCCCTCTATACAATGGTGAGGAGGAGGAGGGTTAGGTAGTTGGGTTTAAATGAAGGAGGGAGTTCAGAGCGGTTATCACTGTGTGCTGAGGATTAGTAGCAGTCCATAGAGAGGGCACAGAGCTTGCAGATCTGTCTGTGCTGTATTAATGCACAACATACATAACACTCCCTTTAGTACAGAGCAGGGTGGGTGAATCACAAGTGTAGGTGCATGCCAAACACATAAAGCTGGACACAATCTGGGACAAAAAGCAAGGAAACATGATGTTTTTTGGAGCTGAGTTTGGCTTCTTTTTGGTAGAAAATGTAAATAAATACTTCCCATCATTGGCAGGACATAGCTGACAGTACATACCTTTTACCTTTTTTTAAGTGGAGTTCCACATTTGCAGTCAAATTTGGGAAATCCCCTCTCTATGTTTGTTGTATGTTCCCATTCACACAGCATACCAAAAAATAGTTGATAAAATATTGACCCTTGAGATGTTTGTTTGGAGAGATCTTTGTGCAGACTGCAAGCTAATCTGAACAGATTGAAAGGGACACTATGGGCTCCAATGCTTCTAGGTCTTTACCCTTTGTTAGGACAGACCGTGTTCAAATCTAGTTTACAACTTATGAGGAGATCTGCCAGCACAGTACAGACATAGTCCAGCTTTTGCAAAAGAATAGTAAATGCACGCACACTATTAAAACAAAAAGCGTGCAATTATTAATTTTTTGCATTTTGAGCCTGCAAAGCATTGCAGCCGCAATCTGTGGATTATGGGTGCAATGCTCTGGCTCCTGCAGACTCTTCCTCCCAGTCTCTGTCTGTACCGAGGTATAGACTTTCAGCTAAGGGACCGGAGGAAGAATGAATGCACTACGAGTGCATTGATGTCACCGCACGTGTACTGGTCATAGACCTCCCCATGTTAAGGAGGGGGCTGGGAGATTAATGTTTACCATAATTAAAGGCTGCGTTTACTTTATAGACCATGCTTCATGTTACATCCGCATACAGGGTGTAACATGAAACATGGTCATATTGAGATCTACAATTCCCTCTGCCGCTGTGCCAGGCGCACTGCTTCCCTGAATTAAAATAATGAACGGAGCCTGCAGGCAGAATATCCTCTCATTCCAAGTAAGTTGGGGGTGGTACGAGTGTGGGGTTTTGAGGATGTGACTGTGTTTCATGTTACACCCTGAATATGGCGGTAACATGAAGCATGGTCTATAAAGTAAACTTGGCCTTTCATTATGGTAAACATTAATCTCCCAGCCCCCTCCTTAACATTACATGGGAGGGGGGGTGGGGGGTAGGTAGGATTGTAAGCAAATAAAAAGCATTTAAAACAGGTAAGCAGAACTCTTTAAAGTTCTGCTATGTGAATGGAAACATGTAACCAATATATAGTATGTGTTGTTCCAGTTTGGCTGCACAAGTGGAAATAAACTTTATGATCTGACGGGGCAGCTGCACCCAGCTATGGAAATAGACATTTTCTGGCAGTCGCTATTTTATCAGCCATAATCACATATTTTGTGTCAGTACTGGGACTGATGATAGATTGCATAGTGCAGTGTATTGTGGGGTGCAGGCGGGAATGTAGAGTAGGGTTAGTGGGGTGGAGGGGGTTGGGGGCTGTATGCAGTGCTCTGCTGTCAGATCATACAGGTAAAGGTATGTGCTTATAGCTCAGGCTGACAGCTTTGTCAAACATAGGTCAGTTCAGAACATTTACTACTGCTGCAGGCCCTTAATGCATATATTTCAGTTTTCTAAATCAAGATGAGGAAAGGGAATAGATTTTAGAACCGTTGTAATGATTCCTGGATAGCAGTGTCAGGTCACGGAAGGATTTTCTCTGGGGCTGTAGTACGTTTTTAAAGCAAAACTTTAAGGCACATTGTCACTTTTTTGTTTTTAACTTGTTTTAGCAGATATATTGCTAATGTCTTTTTTTTTAAATGGTATAGTTGTTACCTGATTGGTATTTCTTGCAAGAAATTGTAAGATTTTGGCTTGATAGCAAAGGATAGAACTGAGGGAGGGAGCTAAACAATCAGATAAATGTTGTGACATTGTATAAGGTTATCCAAATGATCCCACGGGGAATGTGTGCCGTAATCAAAGCTAAAGGCAGGCCAACTAAATAGTGTGACTTTTTTTCTGGCCAGGCAGTGTATATAGTATATACACATGTTGGTATAGGCCTTTTAATAAAACAGCATGCAGATATAACATGGCCATAAAATATATCACTTTTTATAATCGTTTTTCCTTTTCCAATAATAGTGTCCCCCCTTTCTAGAAGTTTCTCTGCTCTTAGAAAGAAATGGGAAAACCTCTGACCACTGGAAGTCATTCATATTTCACATCCATTAGTCGGCTATTAGGAGGCTTTGCGAGAGCATCTCCAAGATGGCCTAAGAATGTAGAGATGCTTCATTTTTTCAGTGAGTTTCTTAAGCTGGCAGCATAGAACTTCTCCAAGAAGACAGATAGTTTGGTCCCCTACCAGTCAGCGATTCCATTTCCTGTAAAAAGTGGGATTCCCTTTAAGGAATAATTTCATTCAACAAGTAAAATCAATCAGTGAATGGATAGTCCTCCACCGCAAACATTGACACTTTTCACAAACTACCTTTTAATATTAGATTCAGATTATAAACAATTCTCAGAGCCATTCTCCCTGTGAACTTTCGTTCTATGCAAATGGAGGAAAAAATGAATGTTCTCTTCAGGTTGAATGTAATCAGAAAATACCGCAGTATAGCCACAAGATGGAGCTAAATAGCATAGGAAAGCAATTGAAGTGACACTAACCTCAGGGGTTAAACCTTAACAATGCATTCAATTACCAAAAATATATCTTATTTGTGTATCACTCGGCTGTAGATCCTCAAATCATCTCTGGATTCATGCTGACACTGTCCTTCCTTCTGGAGGGGGGCTACTTTTGTTCCCCATGGTCCCTGTGTGTGTTGTAAAGTAGTCATCGCTCCAAGCTCGCTCCCGGGATGGACTACAATCTCAATACAAATTGGTAAACTAAACCGGAGATTGTAGTCCATCACAGGAGTGAGGTTGGAGCGGTGACTACTTTACAACACACACAGGGACCATGGGGAACTAAAGTAGCCCCCCTCCAGAAGGACGGACAGTGTCAGCACCAATTCAGAGATGATTTGAGGATCTACAGCCGAGTGATACACAAATAGGATACATTTTAGTTAATAGTTCGGGTATTTTAATGCATTTTTAAGATATAACTCCTGAGTTTAGAGTTACTTTGATCTTTCCTATGCTCCATTTAGTGGCTATAACGTGATATTTACCTGATTATTACATTCTACCTGAAACAAAAATATATTCCGAAACATTTGTTTTTGCCTTGATTCGCACAGAACCGGGATTCACAGGGATTCATAGGATGAATGGCTCTGTGAGTTGTTTATAAATGGACCACCATTGTGTTGCTGTGTAAGAATGTAGGCTTGTGGCACATGTGCACCCTACTTCTCTTAGATCTACAGAGGGCACTGCTCAGAAATGCTGACCTGTAGCAGAAGATTCAGGGACTTTCAGCAAGTAATAATGCCATCAGCCATAGCGATCAGCAGTAGACGTGCCATATGTATAGACAGCGCAGCTGCACAAGGGTCCTCTGGGATCTGGGAATAATGAGATTGTGATGACCGGTCACTCTGTGTTAAATATTTATAGCTGGTTACATGCAGACATGTAAAAGCGGAAGATTAAGGGATCTTTAGGGTTGTAATAACTACCATTATTCCATAGGGTCAGAAATCTGCTAGATATTAAAATATGATAAACATTGTTGCTGATAGGCGAGAGAGTCGCCATAACATGTATAATTCATAAAGCCTCTGCTAGGATATGTCTTATCATTTGAATCCTTTATTGTAGTATTGGATGCATGCTGGTGAATTGACTCACCAGCTTCATGTAACTCCAAGGCTTTGTTGTGCAGATACTTGTGGACCAAAGTTCCTAGCTTTGCCCACCGGCCTCCTCCACCTTACACTTTATGGGTTATGGAGATTGTAGCAGAAGGAGTGATACTTAATGGCAGAGAATGGTTAGAGAAGGAAGATCCCCTCTGTAGGAGTCTCTGAGATATCCAAGAAACTATTGGATAATTCAGCTGATTGAAGGCCACCCGTAACTGAAATATATGTTGTTGGTGAACGTACCCTTTTGAAGGTGATCAGACAAGTGTGAATATTTCTCTCCAGCTCACTTGAAGTGCTGATGTTTGTAACAATCTGTTCACATTGCTGCAAAGTACATAGGCTGTAAGGAATGAGGCTTGCTGCAATGTTCTTCAATCATGGACACGACTTGTAGCACAATCCACACACTGGAAGACGCAAGGAATTTTTTATAGTTGTGAGGTCAATTTCAAAGTGTCTCTGTTATCAGGCCATGCATTATCACAAAGTATCTTATGTATATGCAACATGTCAGTGCGAATATTCCTTTTATTGTCACTTGCAGACGTTTTGTAGCTGCGGGTTATAAAGTAGTTCTTGTCCTCTGGGGTGACCAGTGGCGCCTTCGTTTTAAAGCTTACGTCATGTCAGTGGCTTTGCTTATTACTCTGCACCCTCTTATCTTCCCTCTGCGTCTTTCAAATCTATTTTTATATTAAAGGCTTTTTTGTTATAAAAAAAATAAAAAAGGAATAAATACTTTTATAACAAGATGTTGGTTGGCCTCTTATTCATGGTGGATGTAGATCAGCTCAACTGTGATCAACCTGAAAAGCAGGAACAGGCAGACTTCAGATCTCAAAAACTGTAGCTGGGTAATACTTTTGCCAGGGATGCACCGATACCGGTATTTGTTCTGTGCCAAGAGCTGAGCAAAATACCCAGTACTTCTATGTATGAGGGAGCTTGTGTGTCATGTGACAGCGGTAGGCCAAGCATTGCTATCTCATGGGAAGTCCATAGACTTGTGTAATCAGAGACTACAGTTACTCACAGGGATTTACTTTGCACTTGGTGGCAGAACAGAGTGGTGCGGAGAGTAAAAGAGAGTCAGGTATGTGCTGCAGGGCAGACGACTTCCAAGTAAACCTGATGCACTAAAATTAGTTAAACTGACCATTTCAATAAAGAGATAAAGGGGGCCATAGGCAGCCGAGTGAATGACCGACCTAAAGCGAAGTGAGCCGAACGCTGTTCGGCTATTCACTTCAGGCTGGTAAGGTTAATTTCAGCCGTATATCGGCTGAAATCAGCCATACATCAGGTGGCTTCGGGTCGGCCACCTGATGCTCCACATGTTCAGCCGACCCGATGTGCAGAAGGAGTTCGACTCAGCCGATTCAACATGTGGATCGGCTAAGCCGAACCTCTGGCAGGCTACTCGCTGCTGTTCGGTCTATTCTTATAGATGCCGAACAGCAGTGAGTGAAAAGCTGAATGCCGGCTGTTCTGCTCGGTCCCTCTGTAGTACAGAGCAGAACAGAAAAATAGTTTTAAAAAGTAAAAAAAAAAAATAGAAAACGATTGGGCGGAGCTATCAATGACAGCTAGCTCCGCCCAACCGTTTTCTATTGACCGGCGTTTCTGCTGCCGTAAAAAAAAAAAACACTCCCAGGGGCGCTCCGGGAGTCTCACGCTCCCGGCCGCCAAGGAGAGAAACACTGCTTTTTCTTTTTTTTTTCTTCTTTATTCTGACACGAGCCGGAGGAATGCATTGCTAGATTCCTATTGGCTATTTCAATTTGCAATAGCAAACTAGCTATTGTACCCGAACCTTTGCTGCTGTCAATCAGTAGTGGGGACCTGATGGAGAACTGCAGCAGAGGGTGGGTGCAATGCTAGTTTGCTATTGGCTATTGCAAATTGAAATAGCCAATAGGAATCTAGCAATGCGTTCCTATGGCCAAACATTTTTTAATTTTTTTTTCTATTATCACACGGCTCCGTGTCAGAATAAAGAAAAAAGAAGCAACAGCAGTGTTTCCCTCCTTGGCAGGCGGGAGAGCGGGAGCTGGTAACCAGGGACACTGATCTCTCTGCAAGTGGCCGGAGCCAGCCGTAAGATCACGGCTGGCTCCGCCCAGCTGTCAGAAGTAGGCTGTCGGCCGCTCGGCCAGCTTTGGCTTTCAGCGCGGCTCAGCCGATGCATATGCGTTCGGCTCGACTGAGCCACACGGCCAAGTTCGGGAGCTGTATGGGCTATAGTGAATAGCCCGTACAGCACCCCTTCGGTTCTACTGAACCGAAGGGGTCCTGGGGCCAAAGCTAGCCAAAGGATCGGCTGAAGCTACAGCTAGATCCTTCGGCTGTTTCGTGAATAGACCCCAAAATGTCTGTTTGGAAATAGTGGTCTATTTCCAGAGGTTTGACACTCCCTGCTGATGCAGAGCTCGAGCTTTCTAATTAGCAAGCAGCATGAACTTTGCTGATTAAAAAGTTATAGGTCTGACTCAGCAGGGGGCACGTCAAACCTCTTCAGAGAGACCACTGCTTTCACACAGAGAGCAAGGGTCTTCTCTACACCGTGCTGGCAGGGGACAGGATTTTCTGCTGAGGCTGTGGCTGCTGTATAAAGAAAACAAACTTAAGACATTGAACACCTTTTTGTTTTGATGCGCTTAGAATGTATTTAGCTGATTTAAACTGACCAGTTAGGATTTAATGTGAATCTGTCGCTTTTCACTGCGTGGACTAAGCGTACGTTCACATTAACCCCTTTACCCCTAGAAATCGAGAAAATCACTAAGCATTGCCAAGATTTTCCACACAAGTGATGCTCTGTGAAATGTTTTATGAATGGTTGTATTTGCATTAAAAGATGTGGATGTTTATAGTCTTAGTCCATGCTGTATATAAGAGTCTTTTTACCTGTGCCGACATGCATGGTGTAGGTAGGACATGTGCAGAGCTGCCCAAGATGTACAGGTTGTGAATGAGGCTTGGCATGCATCTAGTGTCAGATGAGGCCGAGGATTAGGGCATCTGTCAGTGTGCGAGATAAGAGGAAGTATACACAACAACACAAGGGAGCTATCAAGTTTCTGAGAGGCGGCCAACTGGCACAACTGTATCTGGGAGGCCTGACATCTGATTTACTTTGCTGTTAGGAGATCTTGGAAGACTTCTGTTTGGTCAACAACAGCACAGCTAGAGAGAACCGGGGCCTGGAGCAAGGCTGTTGGAGGCCCAGTAAATGTTTTTCTCCTATCTCATCCATTGAGGGACATGGAAAGTTATTAACTTTAGGGTTATACCGCTGCCTGCAGGAGAAGTGGACAATGGCAAACAAACTGTAGACCAGCCTAGGATATGCCCTTCCAATACCAGCATGCCTTCGTTTTTTGCTAGTGTCCTAGGAGGATGGACGACTTCTCTTTGTCTTCTGTTCACACATTGTCTAAGTTCTACCAGGTGGACATTTGGCCTCATCTGATGACAGCTTCAGGCATAAGGTCCCTTAGACAGATCTTTGTGCTAAAGGCTTTTCCCAGTTTTTATCTTTTTTTTGCTGTGTTGTCCACCTCTTAGTTGGACTGCTTTTGGATGTTCTGAACGTTAGCAACGTCCTGTGTCCCTCAATATAAATACGGAATCGGCATTCCTTTGAGGCTATAGCAACTTCCACACTTTTGGGAAGGGGTTCAGAAACATTCTTTAATGTGTGTATGTTGGAATTTGCACCCATTCAGCCATAAGAGCATTTGTGAGGTCAAGTACTGATTTTGGAGAAGTCCTGGCTCTCAGTAGGGGTTCCAATTCATCTCAAAGGTGGTAAGTAGGGTTAAGGTCAAGTCAAATCACCAATCCATGTCTTTATGGACCTGGCACCTGTGTATAGTCATGCTGGAACAGAGAAGAGGTTTCCCAAAGTGATGTAACAAGGTATGAAGTGCACACTTGTCTTGTATGCCGTAGCAATAACAGTCCCCTTCACCGCAAACCCAGAATCTCAATAATTTGGAGGAGTGTCCACATACATTTGGCTATTTAGTATATCTAACTCTGCTGGGCTCCATGTTTGCCTCCCTCTTAGATCTAAAAATAAATGCTTAGAGATGCCAAATGTCATACTTTGAATTAAACAATGTAGTTCCGTTCCAATAATGCAAAACATCAGCTGTGGACTTGGTATTCAAGCTATGCCCCACCATGACATATTTCACTTGGGTTTGATTACCCAATGGAGCATCTGCAGCCCTTTAAGCAGGCAAATATGAAAAGCATTCTTCAGTCCTGTTATGCATCCAATACATCTATTCAAAGTGTTGTCTCCGGAATCTTGGTATTATATTCGCACAATCCCATGCACAGCAGAAATCACTCTAAATGTGGGAGGTTATGCACTGTGAGACCACTTCATTGTGTCATTTAGCAATACTCTAAGGGATTCCTGAACAGGAAGCAACTTGTGCACAAGAAAATACTGCCCCCCTCTATACCTTCCTTATTTGAAATGTTCCCAAAAATGTATCCAGATGTAGCCATGAATGATAATAACCATTTCAGGATTTGTAGTGTGCAGTACATTCCCTAAAATACTGAAGTACTTTTGGTGTGCTCTACACCCTGTTGTACTTCCACTGATATGGCAGGATGCCATTGCCAGACTTGCTGTTCATTGAACAATATGATGTAACAACATTATTGTTCCATTGTATTTACTCCATTTTTAATCATGTGCTGACCAAAGGGGTGACCTGCCCATGGGGACAGTTAAATTAAACTTACAAGTAAAAAAGAAAAAAGTCAAAGTAGAAAAAAAGACAATTTTCTGAGCTAAAATAATTTTGAGAAGAAAATATCATCAAAGGAAAGTTGTGTTCATTTCCCTGGTCCATAAGGGGTATAAAGGTGTGAGAGCTGAAGAACTTTAAAGGTAAGACGTAATATTTTTGGTGAGCATTTTGTTTGCGTCAAAGTAATATTTTTTATGACTCACATTTTACATACTTATTTATATGCCTTTGTTATTGAAATAAATATAGAAACCTATAGATCAGGGATCCCTCAGAGGTTCAATGGACTCTTCTTAACAACAATTGGCATTAGACATCAGCAACACATGGAGTGCATTGTTTTTAACAAGTCAGCTGATTATAGTCATAAAGAAGCAGTAAACCACAACCATTGTGTAACACTACAAAGCAGGAAGCAGGGTGTGTACATTCATGTGCAGATATGACTGCCGCCATGTACATATCTAAATGATACAAACAAAACAAGGTTTTTAAAGCTGAACTCCAAACAAACAGCTACACGCACACTGATAATAATATATATATTGGAGGCGAGTATGGGAGGAGTTGAGGAGGGAGGTGGAAAGCAGGAGGTTTTTGGAAGAGCGGAGAGGACGGTTAGGGTGATACTTTGAGACAAGGTTGGAGATATATCCGGGGGCAGAGGTCTGGATGGATTTGTAAGTCGTTGTTAATATTTAGAATTGTATCCTTTGGGCTACTGGAAGCCAGTGCAGGGATTGGCAGAGGGGGGATGAAGGCCAGTGGAGGGATTGACAGAGGGGGGATGCAGAAACTGAGCGGTTGGTCAGCTGAATGAGTCTAGCAGCTGTTGCGTAGGTGAAGGCGGCAGGATTTGGATCGTGATTGGATGTGGGGAAGAAATGTGAGGTCCGAGTCAAGGATGACACCTAGGACCTTGGCATGAGGGGAGGGATGGATAGTTGTGTTATCAATCTCAAGGGCAAAGTTGGGGGAGGGTGGGTGGGGTGGGGGGATATTATGAGCTCAGTTTTTGAGAGATTGAATTTTGAGAAGTGTTGCGACATCCAGACGGATATGTCAGTTAGTAGATTAGTGACACGCAAGGACACTGAGGGGGAGAGTTGCGGAGTAGAGAGATAGATTTGAGTGTCATCGGCATAGAGATGGTAGTGGAATATATGTGTATTTTACCTGCCACTATTTCTATGTCTATCTAGTCCTGATAGACCAGCACTGCCCCACAGCACAGTCCTGTCTGGTAAGGGCAGCAAGCCTGATTACTTTTCTGCTCCATTTCAGTAACACATTTAGCTCAGGTCACTCTCTCAGGCTGTGACTAGACAGTGAAAGGAGAAGCAGCACGCTGATGAGCTCTCTCGGTCGTTCTGATTTTTCCTTTCCCTCAGCGTGCTACCGGGACTGCAGAATAACTGATTGGTTCCTAAGTCCCCATTCACACCAGCACGACAGCATTTATTTTGCACTTTTATTTGCGCATTATTTCTGTGTGTTTTTTATGTGTGTTTCAGTGCGTTTTTACAGGCGGGCCTTATTCTGCTCCTCCATCCCCCAATCTGAGCTCTCCAGTACGGGGACTGCAAGAGGCTGATATCGGGTTAAATTCTGGCACTTACACTGCCTGCATTTATTTGCAATGGTGTATTAGGCTTCATTCACAAGCGAATCAGCCGTTACGTACAGCTCCGCGCTGCGTGCACGGCCGTATCGGGCCGCTCCCGGGAAGGACAGGTGCTGCGTGTGATTAGTACGCAGCCCCTGTCCTTCTCTAAGGGAGTACGCCGCCCTACGCTCACCCGCCCTGCACATCTGGATGGGTGCAGTTGTCCGTACTCGTACGCTGACAGGATTGATCTTGTCTGCATCCGAGCCGGGACACCCGCATCTGTACGGACCTGCACTTGGGGTGAGCCAAGGGCGGCGTAAGGCCGTGTACTCCCAAGGAGGACAGGGGCTGCGTACGAATCACACGCAGCACCTGTCCTTCCCCGGAGTGGCCCGATATGGCCGTGCACGCAGCACTGAGCTGTATGTGCCGGATTTTTCTCGTGTGAATGAGGCCTTAAATCTGGCTGGAGTTCAGCTGTAAATTATTAACACAGACTGATAAGAATATTTATTTCTCTTACATGGATATCAAAAAGATTTTGAAGAGTATACATTGCTTTTGAGAATGGTTTTATATTGTTATGTGTGTATACACTGAGTGGCCAGATTATTATGACCACCTGACATTTGTAGGCAAATTAGCTATAATTTTGCGCTGAAGTTGCTAGAGGGCCAGACCATTATAAATAGGGAAGCAGGTTGTTTACCACAACAGTAGAAGTGATGTTTTTCTGAAGATATGGGGAAACAACGCGATTTAACAGCCTTTGAACATGGGATGATTGTTGGCGCTCAAGCCGTGGAGTGAGTATCAGCAAAACAGCAGAATTCGTTAAATGTTCAAGAGCAGCTGTTGTTAAAGTGTTTAAAGACTGGACTGTCAGCCGAAAATCTGGGTCTGCACGTGCGAATTGTGGCCGTCAGCGTCTAGTCAATGTTAGGGCAGAACGGAGAGTGGCAAGACTGGTACAAGACAACAGAAGGGCAACAGTGCATCAAATGACTGCAGATCTTAATCAGGGATCCTCTCAAATGATCTCTGAACGCACTGTTCGCCGTACACTGCATCGTATGGGATATGGAAGCCGAAGGCCTGTTAGAACACCTTTGCTGTCTGCAGGTAACAAGATAAAACGTCTCCAATTCGCACAGGAACACAAGGATTGGACAGTCGAGCATTGGAAAAAAGTCATGTGGTCCGATGAATCACGTTTCCAGTTGCATCATGCAGATGGCAGAGTGAGAATTTGGCGGGAACAGCATGAAAGCATGCACCCCACATGCATGAGTACAACCCTTCAAGCTGGTGGGGGCAGTGTTATGGTTTGGGGCATGTTTTCCTGGCATGATTTGGGCCCTTTAATTCGTGTGGAACAACGTCTGAATAGCACAACATACCAAAGTATCGTTGCTGATCAAGTTCATCCTATCATGTTGATGGCGTATCCCAATGGAGATGGCTTCTTCCAACAAGACAATGCGCCATGCCACGGTGCTCGTATTGTGCAGGAGTGGTTTCAAGAACATGAGGGAGAATTTACCTTGCTTAGGTGGCCCCCACAATCACCAGATCTCAATCCAATTGAGCATTTGTGGGATGAAGTTGAAAGAGCCATCAGGCAGCTGGTTCCAGAACCATCAAATCTCACAGAACTGGACAGTGCTATTCATCAGGCATGGTGACAGATTCCTCGCATCACCTTTCAACATCTCATGGAGTCAATGCCAAGAAGAATCGCCGCAGTATTGAAGGCAAAAGGTGGCCCAACGAAGTACTGATGGGGTGGTCATAATAATCTGGCCACTCAGTGTAAATATATGTTATATATTATATTATACTAGCTAACTTGTGATTTGATTTAGCGGCCCTTTAAGTGAGCTGATGTCTGAGCATGTCAATGTGGATATTGCAGGCCATGTAAGGTCCAGATAATAATGCTGAGGATATGAAGTGGGCTAATGCAAGTGATATGATGTGAGATGGGTTCAGTAGGCCTGACCTCAGTGTGTGAGCAGCACCTGCTCCCCATCACAAAAATGTCATCAATGTGTATCGGGTGACACCGAGGAGAGATCCCGCTGCTCAGGGATGCGCTTGGCACTTCCATTACAGCTTTAAATAGTCTGAAGAATGTTAGATAGCACAGAATGGTAACCAACACAGTCCGCAAACAGCTCGCCATAAGAGTCTAGCTAGAAACCAGCAATGGCTTACAGAGTCATCACTGAAGTCGGAGTTCACTTCCTGGGCAGAGTCACATTCATGGCCGAAAGAACTTCTATTATTTGCTCCTTGCTGGTCTATTGAAAGCATTATGTTACATCTCTTCAATAGGAGCAAAAAATATCTATTGATCCTGCCAGAAATCTTGTAAACGGATAACGTTCTGTGCTCTCTGCTGACTGTTATCGGTTAGCACTGTTCCTGGTTCAGTACTAATCCCCCCCCCCCTATGTTATGGAGATGAGAAGGGGTGGTGTTGTCTAGTCCTCTCCAAGCTTGACAACAATGCTTCTTCATAGATACAGTACAAGGCTTGAGTGTTGTCACAGTAGGACAGGAAGTGTGTCCCAGTAGGCTCACCAGAGGAAAAGAGACAAAAAATTGCTAAAAGAAGAAAATGAATGCAGCCACCAAATCTAAGGCAGGTAAGCTGCAATTTATACATTTTTTTGTTTGTGGGTTTAGACGGAGACCTGGCATCACTGGCTCTCCCTGAAATGAATGCCCACTCAATGCACTGCCAAGTCCATAGACCGTTCATTGCAGGTCTCTGCTCTGTTCCGCTAAAGTGAACGCAGTTGCTCTTCACATACATCATAATACGTGTGTAGCGCTCACCCCCGAAGGAGCCGCTGAGAAACCCGGGTCATGTCTAAGGGTTTTTGGTAACCAGCTGCCCCACTGGCATTAACCGCCCTCTTCTAGTGACTAATAAAGCTGAAATCCAGGCCAGAAGTATGATGCTGAAGAATTTTTTAAGATATCCACACTGGGAGAGAGGGTATAGGAGCCTAGACATCCAAGGTAGAATAGACTCAGACTCACCGTTCTCTTTCAGTAATTCAGTGTAGATTCATTTGCAGCACAGTTGCATAAAGATTGGCACAGATCTTCAGTGACAGAGACACCAGATTTGCTCCCGAGGTCCAGTCCATTTTAGGCACCTTCAGTAGCCATCATCTTCCCTGGTTCTCATCAGTCAGTAGCCAAGACCTCCTCTAGACTTGAGGGCCTAACGAAACATTTCCACACACAGGTGTTCCCACCCCCAGGCCTATCCCGGGGACAGGCTGGACAGCACCCCAACCTGAACTAATCCATGGCTGGAACCAGACTGAGCACATGGCAATTCCCTTGAGTATATATGCCCTGTCCTAGCATGCAACACTGGCTATCAGAGCACCAGTGATTGCTGATGGACTACACACACTCACAGTGTCCCTCATTGGTTCTCCCAGCAGAGTTACACTCCCCCCAGGTAGGTACAGTCAATGCCAGAACACCTGGAATTAACCAGACAAATGCCAACTATAATTCAGCCAGACAGACTACAGCTCTGGCAATCACAAAAATTCTAGTAGCCACCTCACAAAGGGTGATGGGGCTACATGTGGATCGCAAGAGGGGGGCTGAGCGACACCATGAATTGCATTTAAGAGTGATTGCGGGGAGATGGGAGCAAGGATAGAATCCAAAGTTGGCGCTATAGGGTTATGAAGGTACATTTAGTAGATGGATGATATTTGTTGGTAAACTACTACTTTAATCCTGCCAGAATTCCAGTGTACATAATTCATTGTGTGCTGTGCATTCTGGCCTTTCTAAAAACAAAGCCCAGCACTAGATCTGCATTCAGGGACTGCTCCTGCAGACTGATGATTGAGCTTACCAGATATAGCCACATCCAGTCACAGCTTGTTCCACAACCAGCCAAATTTAATTTGAAAAGAAATATTCTATGTCATAATGTAGCCAAGCCCTTCACCACCAATCAGGACAGTGAATTGGCTTTTTGGGCTATTTTTGGAAAAATTAAAATTTGACTGGTTCTGGAGCACGCTTTGACTGAATATGGTTATATCTGCAACCCTGATCCTCAGTCTGCAGGAGCAACCATTGGGTGCAGATCTAGTGCTGGGCTTTGTTATTAGGCATACACAGACACATGGAAGCACACTGGGGGGAATTTATCAAAGCAGTTGCGAGTGTTTGAACTTGCATGGAAATTGTTGTTGATAAATGAGGTTTAATAGACTTCAAGAAAGAAGACTCGTAACTTCAGGCAAAAAGCTTAAGGCTGGGTTCACACCTGGGCGTACGGAATATGCGCGTTTGCCGTACGTTTTTACCGCGATTTGCGGTAAAAGAAACGCGGTAATAAAAAAAATGACCGCGATTTGCGGTTAAAAGAAACCAAGGCCTAACTGTCTCTTCTTGAAGAAGTGGTCATGGGGACTTCTTAAGTTGTGATTGTTTTCTTAGGGGATGCTCCAGTTTCAGACAGACGCAGAACAAGTGCAGATGAAAACAGGTGCAAAACACGTGCAGTTGGAAATGTAGTGCAAGCTCAGGTGAAAACAGGGGCACGTGTTAAAAGACATATTTGCACATAAAAAATGATCTAAGAGGCTAAAACTGTCACAATTGCTTTGATAAATTCCCCCCATTGTATTAAATGCTTTTTGTACAAGAAGGATTTAAAGAATTACCAAAAAAAAGTTAATAAATTGGCCAGTAAAGCCCTTTACAGACATTACTAAGCAATATTTGTCTTTAAACTTAAATTTTAGAAGGCCAGGACAATACATTTAAAAGAAAATATTAAAGCAGCAATATGACTTTTACCATGTGGCTGACAAGCCCGCTTTTGGACAGTGATTACAAGGAGTGGTAGGTTCCCTTTATGGAGACATCAAGGATCTAAAAAGACCTTTGGTAGCTCCTTTGTGTGTAGCAGATGGAGATTGATTTCCTTCCCTCTCAGCACTTGTTGCCCTGAACTAGGAAATGTTCAGGATTCATTCTGGGTACCTTCACAGCCAAAACAAGTTAATTACAGTCCTGTTCACTTGTAAAAGTCCATGAACCCATCGTACTCCTGACCGCCCAGTCCATAAACAACTGGCGGGTGCTGCAGTAACCCGACGTATGGCACCGTCATATATAGGGATTCAGATAGGACACCGGCACTCCAAATTAGATGAAGAAAACGTCTTTTATTGACGTGCGTGCAGCATATGACATAAGCGCAACATTTCGGGGTCACGCAGGATCCCCTTCCTCAGGGAATATTAAAAGGCGTCAATAAAAGACGTTTTCTTCATCTAATTTGGAGTGCCGGTGTCCTATCTGAATTCCTGTTCACTTGTCTCGCATCTCACAATCCTCACAAACAGATGTAGGTGACACCTTCAACAAAAGGAGCAGAACTCCGGCACAGAAGGTGTGAGTGCAAATGGGTGTAAGGTCTGTAGAAGTGATCAATCCCCCCAAATCACTTACAGGTGAAATAAAACAAGGATTGTACATAGAACAATATCGGACCTCTGAAAAGTACAAGCATGCATATGTACTCAGTACTTGGTTTGGGCCCCTTTTGCAGCACTTACTGCCATTACTTTTGCACGATATTCTAATTATTCGAGTTTCACCTGTATATAGTCAAAGGAGAGGTCAGGCATTACAGCTGACAAAATGTCCTTGGCAAAGGGTTAAAGGAAGAATCTAACTGATAATTTTGGGAAATATTGAAGCCTTTCTTTTTCTGCCCTTGTACTGTACATGAAAAAATATGTCCTAGAAGTCAAGGGCAACCTGCAGACCTCCAGATGAGAAGATTCGGCTCGCAAGCGGCATTTCAATTAATCTCAAAGGTGTTCAGAAGGGTTGTGGTCTGGGCTTTGTGAAGGCCTCTTGAGTTCCTCCACACATGAAGTTCCGAAACTTCATGGAGCTGGCATTGTACACGGGCACAATCATGCTAGAACAGAAAAGAGGCTTCTTCAAATTGTTACCACAAGGTTTGGAATATCACAGTTGTGTAAAATATCTTTGGATGCTGTGGCATTATCTGTACCCTCCAATGGAAACACCTGAACTCAATCATTTGGAGGGGTGCCCACATACTTATGTCTCTATATAGTGCAGATATGATGGTCAGGTGTCCAACATTTTTTAGCTATACAATGTATATTCACAAAGCCCCACCCATTTTCTACAATACCCCACCCATCTTTAATAAACCACACCCCCTACAGTGTTCAGTTATTGGGACTATCCCAGAGAAATAGACACTTGGAACATGCATAAGTCAGTAAATATTGGCAGCTTTAGCAGACATAAACAGAACAATCACAATGGGAAGTGCAAAAAAACATCTAATAACAACTTCATGATATCATAACTATTCACTATATGTATATATTTCTAGAATAACATTTCATTTTATCAGTGCAAATAACATGAATGGCATATACAACAAGAAGCATATCCATTATTCTGTACGAAAGGCAGCCCATCACTAAGGAAGCAAAAAAAAGCCTCAGAGGGAAGCTTTATGAACTCCAAGGCAGTACATTAGAGTATACTGGGAGTGATGTTACCGTCCAGGAAATGGCTCCTTCAATCCAAGGCTTTCCATACAAGTAGTTCCTTAGTCCAAGATTCCTTTATAGTGCCCCTGTCACAGCCTGGCGGTCAAGACAGACAGGATTTTTGGGGGTTAATTCTGTATTCCGAAATTATGGACACCGGCACTCCAAGGTAGAATAACGTCTTTTTATTGACGTTTCATGCAACAATACACTTATTGCAACTTTTCGGGGTCACACAGGATCCCCTTCTACCGGTGTCGGTGTCCATAATTTCTTATACTATTCAGACGGTGGACATCCGACTACTGATGCACCCTACCTATTACTATGGATAAGCGGTAAGGAGTGCAATGGGTACATGGACTGTAATTCTGTATTCCGTCACATTTAATGATAGGTTGCATTCTTTTAAATACTGAAATATTGGTGCAGAGAATAAAATGGCTGCCTCCATGAAGCCAAGGCCCGGCACACTGTAAATGTCACACATTTCTTATACAGGTGAAACTCGAATAATTAGAATATCGTGCAAAGTTCATTTATTTCACTAATGCAACTTAAAAGGTGAAACTAATATATGAGATAGACTCATTACATGCAAAGCAAGATAATTCAAGCCGTGATTTGTCATAATTGTGATGATTATGGCTTACAGCTCATGAAAACCCCGAGAACCCCAAATCCACAATCTCAGAAAAGTAGAATATTACATGCAATCAATAAAACAAGGATTGTACATAGAACAATATCGGACCTCTGAAAAGTACAAGCATGCATATGCACTCAGTACTTGGTTTGGGCCCCTTTTGCAGCACTTACTGCCATTACTTTTGCATGATATTCTAATTACTCGAGTTTCACCTGTATATAGGTTTATTAATGTAGTAATTCAAGCTTTGTTGCAGCTGATACAAGCCAGACACCAAGCGCCAGGTAGTTGTGATTGTAAGAGCTCCTTCAACAGATGCCCACCGTCCCATGACAAGACATCTTCTTCTGACCTTCCACGTCAGGCTGAAGAATCCCAAAAGCTCACACGGCTTACAAGCGGCTTCGGCAGCCAATCCGATTCCAGGAAAGACAGGGCCAGGGCAGCTGATGACCCTTGTGGAATTCACAACTTCCTGGGTGACAGATGGAACACCAAGAAATACAGGAGCCAAAGGAGAAGAAGATTGTGGTTCTCCTTTCCATAAACAATGGCCCTGCACCACCTGCTGCACAGAGCACAAAATACAGCGAGAACATTTCCATAGGTCGATATTAAAGAATACAAGTACAGAAATGATTATAAAATATCAATGTTATAAATAAAAGAGAAGCTGCGGAAGATGAGGAGAAGTAGATGTTGAGCTGGGTTCCTCCAGGGATGAAGGTTTATACTGGAAGGGTCAAGCTGAGTCATAGATGGAGAGCAGGCAGAAGTCAACCACTGAAATCCCATTGTACCCCTCAATGTATCTGGACAGATGGGCCACAGACATAGCGTCCGAGCATACAGGTTTATTCACCAAGACAGCAACAGAGACACTTCATGGAAATCATAATCCAGCACACAAACTACTAAGTAACCCTGATCACCAAAACGTCATATGAGCTTTAATATGGTCATGTAATGTCAAACATTATCAATATCTAAACATTTCCACTAAACTAATCGCTGATGATCCTGCCATGAAGATCCTTGTTCAGGCACTTCCTGTTATATGGTAGCAGCGATCTATCCGTGTTATCCAAATGTGTTTCTGCATATTAACCCTGCCACACGGTCTTCTGTTAAAGTGGCCACAAGTGGCTGTTTCTTAGCAGGTATAGTCCACTGTTGTCAACATCAGGAAACCCAAAACCCTAAACAATGGCATTCAGCCGTTGCTGGAGTGCATATAGACAGGAAGCCGTTGCAAGAGGCTGCATGAGATCTGCGGCACTGAGATGCAACACAGGATAAAAAGGTGAAATTAAGTATTTTATAAAAAAGCAAAGTAAACATAATCCAGTTATGGTTTGCATGTCCTTTAACCCCTAAACCTGCAATCACATCAGTGGACGCTGAGAATCTTGGTGGTTCTCACTAGCTGTATGCTAAACCGCTCCTTTAAGTGTCCACTGGTGTCCACTGGGTGCCAGCAACTGTTGACTTTTTTTTTTTTTTAAACGTTATTGGCAATGTACAAAATGTACGCTCCATTCAGAGGTCTCCGCACAGCAGCGTGGTGTGGTGCTCTGCGGTGGTCTCTGGTGCCATGCAGAAAATGCAGCATGTCCAGCATTGGTGGTGTTAATGGGGTACATAGAAAGCTATTGTTTTTGTGCGCTCTTGGATCAACAACAGTGACTGTTGTTGATTCAGTGCGGAAAACAGCCAGTGACTGTATTTGGTGTGAATGAGCCCTTAAAAGAGAACTATGGGGTAATCTTTATGGGAGGGGGCAATCCTTGCGGCGGAGCGGTGACTGACGTCACTGCTCTCGGCAGGGAGATGATGAGGAATTGAGCAAGTGACGGTATGTGTTCACTCACTTCCCGATCTATAGATAGTTCTCTTTTAAGCTTCTTCTATTGTACCAAGAAACAAAAATGTGCGCCTCATTTTACAAGTTTTCATGTTGTACACCTTTTCTATGGTGACATTTATTTCATATTTTATTGTTACCATTATTGGGGATCTTTTCCTATTCTAGATTCATGGATTTCACCAGTCCTACTAGTTACTCTGCTATATGGCTGGAAATAATCTTTACTTTAACAACACACCGTTGTGACATTTCATTTGGATGATTATTATAAGTTCCCGCTGTCAGTCATTACTATAATTACTTTATGTTTCATCTTTTATGCATCTGGAGAATGCAATGTGAATTTCTCATTCACAGCAGGGAGTGCATAATATCAGACATTGCTGCCTGTATCTATACCGTCTTCCGGCTGAGCGCTGTTGGGTCGCCCAGGTCACATTGAAGCACATTCTGAGATGAAGCTATAATAACAGACCTCTGCTGGGGTTTATCTATAATGCAGGCAGATTAGTTTAGTAGAAGTGTCACCGCAAAGGCAAAAAAAACGAGAAAGCGTTGGAGTTCAGCCCGGAGGCTGAATGCACCACAACTCACACAAAAGGTCAGAACTGTCTTTGTGTATTAATCTTTCTCTGCTCAGCCTGACGAGACAACTTCATGTTCATTCTGATATCCACAGAGAACATTTGCCTAATTTTGTGTTATGCATTTACTGTATGTAGCAATGACAATCAGCAGATACACCGCGTGCAAAGTGCCCCCTGTATATAAACTAGAGGAACGTCTGTGCTACCTCCTCATATCTATTCAGGGGATTGCTATTAAAGCAAAGCTAAAGCCAAAAAAATGTTTTTCTAGTTTTAGATAGAGCATTGAATGGTTAGGAGTTGTGACTGCTTTGTTTTCTAGATGTTGGTGTAAAATTGGAGAGATTTCACTTCATTTCCTGTCCCAGAGAAACAATAGGAATTGAGTAAAGCCCCCTAGGTAACTGGCATCAGAACAGGTGTCCCTGTTGGAAAATGTCCCCCTTCAGCCATTTTGGTGAATCTCACTTGCAGGTAAGCAGAATGAAAAACAAGTTGGGGGTTCTAATCCTTCAATTTATTCAGAACTAAAAGAATGGCTTTAGATCAGGGGTAACCAAACTGTGGCCCTCCAGCTGTGGTGAAACTACAACTCCCATGATGCAGTTCTCTCCGGGAGTCACGTCTGTGGCTGTGAGAATCTTGCAATGCCTCATGGGATTTGTAGTTCCACCACAGCTGGAGGGCCGGAGTTTGGCTACCCCTGCTTTAGATGATATACTTCTAACCTTTCAGGTGAACAGGGTGATGGGGGAAGGCAGGGAAGGTTGGCTGGTGGGACTGGACGGCATAGGTCTAAATCATTTAAACACTTGTTATAAATTTTATGAACATCAGCTGATAGCAGCTTTACAATCTGAATCAAACATTAAAGGCTTTAAACTTTTAGGCCTGGTTCACACCTGGGCGTTTTACAGCGCGTTCCTACGCTCTGTAAAACGCTCAACATGTGAAAACCAATGATTGCCTATGGGCATGGTTCCCACCTGGGCGTTTTACAGCGAGTAGGAACGCGCTGCACAACGCCCTACGCCAAAAGAAGTACAGGAGCTTCTTTGGGGCGTATTTGCCACGCGTATCCATTGGGATACAGCCAGGTAGCTTTTTTTTACCGCGAATCGCGCATATTCGATACGCCTAGGTGTGAACCCAGCCTGAAGCTGACCATCCACCTACAGATTATCTGCAGACTTTCTATGGTCAGATGGAAAAAGAGCAACAGATTCCTCCATCTACACTAAACTGTGTGGCCGGAGGAATCTCCCACTGGGCCAAGCTTCAGTATCTTGCTAGTCTGCCCCACTGGCTCTCAAAACACCTGAACAATCTGATTGGATGCAGGCACTGTTCTGGTATTTAGAGAGCCAGTGGGGCCGACTAGCAAGATACTGAAGCTTGGCCCAGTGAGAGATTCCTCCGTCCACACAGTGTAGCGTAGATGGAGGAATCTGTTGCTCTTTTTCCATCTGACCATAGAAAGTCTGCAGATAATCTATAGGTGTATGGCCAGCTTAAGAGATCTGAGCACCACAATTCATGGTGATGTTTGAAAAAAGCAATTATTATAGTTTATTTGATTTTTTTAAAGTTTGAAGATTTTGATATTATTATTATACAGGATTTATATAGTGCCAACAGTTTGCGCAGCGCTTTACAATATGAGGAAGACATTACAGTTACCATACAAGACAAGATGGTAAGGGGGCCCATGCCTGGAGCAGGCAAAATCTGGAGCAGTTACCCATGGCAACCAATCAGCTTCTCTCTTTCAATTTCAAATCTTAACTGAACAAACTGAAGAGAGAAGCCTATTGGTTGCCATGCACATCTGCTTCAGATTTCGTCTGCTCCAATTTTGATATATTCCCCCCCCACAGTATGTGGTTTGAGGGGTACCTTCTCCTTGGAAAACAGTGATGACAGACAGAGGGGAGAAAGGTGGCAAGCCCGAAATAAGACGGCAGGGCAGGGTAAACCAAACTGGCTGGGGGAAAGAATCTGGCGAAGGCAAGAAATACAGAAAGCGGAAGCCCACAAACACGGTTATTTAAACCGCTATATCACCCACAGGGCATCCCAGAATGGAGGACTCTTACCTCTAACCATGGAGTTTGTCCCCTGGAGAGGCTGAACCAGGCAGGGATGGTAGGGAAAGATCACAAAAAGGAATGCAAGTGGAGGGCGAATGCTTCAATTTATGCTTTTTTGGGGGGGTTGTCCTAGGGGTCGCGGGGCAGAACCAGACCCAGTGGTAGGGTGACATATGCTGAATATTTTTATGAGTTCTTTATTAAACATATAGATATATATATGGTTTGGGGGTTACCATCTCCTTGGAAAGCAGTGATGAGAAATGTTGTGAAGGACTTTTCATTTGACGTTTATTGCATAGACCATGGGTAGGCAACCTCGGCACTCCAACTGTGCGGAAATTACATACTTCATGAGGCATTGTGAGACTCTGACAGACGCAGGCATGACGTGATTTAGGGCCTGTCCACACGACGTCCGTTTTGTGTGCTGACCGTCTCCGTACGCTGCTGCACTCAAAATGCATCCCAATGTATCCCTATGTGTTTTATGGGCTACAGTTCTGACGTGCGCAGTCCGTTCAGCTTACGACAGAAAAAATACTGTATGTCACATATTGTCAGGTCCGGTTACGCAAACGCGTCAAAAACGCACTGCGCTGCAGCTAACATACTAACAGCCCCACTCCAGCAAGAAAACTGGAACGCATCAAAAACGCGGCCAAAAACGCACTGCATCAGCAGCTCCACGTCTGCTGATCAGGACCTGATCTCATGTGAACAGGCCCTTAGAGTTTCACCACTGTTGGTGTGCCATGGTTGTCTACCCCTGGTGTAGCCTATCAAGAGAACCGGTCACTTTGACCTGCATAGGGAATTTACACGCTCCTTTTAATGTATCTGAGAGCTGGGGTAAACTTCTATGGCTGGCCCAACTTCCAGAAAAACATTTTTTCCCAAGTTTGGAAAGATTGGGATAGTCTTAGAGCTAGGTTTTCACCATTGTCTCTGTTCAAGTGACTTCCCCTTAGTTCCTATCCCATAGACATGTTAGGAAGTGAGAGTCAATCTTTGAAAAAATTTAAGAAAATCCAACCTTTGACAGCTGTCACCGAAAAGGGTAATTGCCACATCAAGCCCCAAAAGCAGCTGATCCAACACACTTGGAATAAAATCTTCATTTAAAAAAAAGACAAAAAGGAAGTTGAATCCTCTTCTATATTTAGCAAAATAAGAAAGCTTCAAATTAAAGTTTATGAAAAAGATTAATAATGATCAACACTCCTATTCATCTGTCTGAAATATCCTTCATAGAGAACACAGGTAGCCTGACAACACAGATGCTGGCATTCAAGGTTTAAGTGAACCTGTCACAAACATTCAAACGAAGCATATGATGAAAAATGCATAACAAGAGGCGACCTTCAATGAAAACTGCACGTCAAAGCAGAATCATAGCCAGCTAAAGTTGTATAAAAATCTCAACTATTTATTTAAAAGTCTAACTTGGTCCCACACATACAAAAATCCTATTTCCCTAATGTCTATTGAGGGACACAAGAATTCTAAAGCCTTAGGGACATTGAAAAGCAGCCCAACAGTGGAATGGGCCCCACAGACAAAAATACAGGCCCACCAAGTACAGGGGACTGCCTACAGAGCCACATGAAGGACCTTACGCCTGAAGCTGGCATCAGATGAGGCAAAAACATCCACCTGGCAGAACTTAAGAGAATGTGTTAATAGAAGACCAACTAACAACTTTGCAAACCTGGGAAATAGAGGCGATGCCATAATGCCCAAAAAGTGTTCACTGCCTGGGTGGTGCGAGTCTTAAATGGGAAGGGAGGAACCCGATCCTTGAGACCATGAGCCCTGAAGAATGGTCTGTGTGAGCCACCTAGAAACGGTGGAGTGAGAAGCTGGGGCACCCTTCTTAGGGTCATCCAAAATAACAAAAAGGAATCTGTCTTCCAAAAAGAAGCCGTGGTTCAGAGATAAACTTGCACAGCCCGAGCCACATCCAGACAATGAAGAAAAAACAGCAGAATGGAGCTGGATACAAGGACGGAAGGGCAATGTCCTCATTTAGAAGAAAGGCAGAGAGGGAGGCCTAGATCTCAACACCACCTTATGCAGGATAAGGCTGTCAGATCAAACACTCACTTTGCCGAGGTGATCGTGACAAGGAAAACTAGCTAGTGGGTCGGAGCAGAGTGAAGAATGTCTCTGATGGGTTCAGACAAGGACTTTTAGAGTACTGAAGAAAACCAGATTTAAATCCCATGAAAGCAAATGGAATCTGACCAGGGAAGTCACATGGGAGCCCCCTGCCATGTCCAATCCTACTGTAGGTGGCACTATAACTCAGATGTTTCAGTATCCATGTGTCCTTCAATGGATGAGAGAGAATGTAATGTTCCTAAATAGTTTGGGACCTGTAACAGCTATAAATGTCTATCTGTCCAATCGTTCTCTAGGTGGCAATATACCACAAACGCTTCACTATCAATGTGTCCTTCAATGGATGAGAGAGAATGTAATGTTCCTAAATAGTTTGGGACCTGTAATGGCTATAAATGCCTCTCTGTCTAATCCTTCTGTAAGTGGCACTATACCACAAAGGTTCCAGTATCTAGGTGTCCTTCAATAGATGGGAGAATGTAATGTTCTGGGCCTGTAACAGCTATAAATGCCTCTCTGTGACCACATGCTATTGCAACGAATGCGTATCAATGAGTTTCTGATTTTGCACAGCTGCAATGTCTCCTAGTTAGCACCTCAATGACGGACTTTAGTTGCTGCTCCGAGTTTTCAGTTCCCCTCATAGCAGCTTCTGAATCTGTCCACCAGCAACGTCATCAAAAGAAATGCCAAGAAATACATAAAGACTATTTAACAGCAAACCGTGTACGAATTAAAAGCATACGATGCAACAAAGGTAGCATGGTATAATCTTTTTAATAACACAAGTCATAGGTTTCTACACTTAAAACATCATCATCATCATAATAGAAAAATAAAACAAAACTAGAAAAGAATGGGTGTTTATTCACACAGTTCCAAAATATGGAGAAAATAACCCGGGGGAGCATTGAGACCAACTGAATTGGATGATGGAGGTCTCAATACAAATTAGAAGCAGTTCAAAAGCCACGAGATGTCCTCAAATGATAAGTTAAAATATTCCGTCTTCTGGGTGAAGCACATAAAACTGTACTACTTGATGTATTTCTCCATGAATTTCTTGTGGAACTCGGAGCGCAGGGTGTCGTTCACAAATCTTTTGTTCTTTTTCATTTCATCTACTCCTTTAGCGCAGTTCTTAAACACAACGTCATCATCCCACCTGAGGGGAGAAATAATTCAGGACTGCAGATTAATGAACACATAGGAGGGAGTTATACAACCCAAAGAACACAGCCAGATTTATCATTATTTATTACAGGTATAGAGCACTGACAATTTACACAGAGCACATCCACATCAGTCCCCCGGGGCCACAAGGAGCTTACAATCTAGGTCCTTATCTCACATACATATAGGGCCAATTTAGACAGGAGCCACTTAATCTACCAGCATGTCTTTGGAGTGTGGGAGGAAACCGGAGTACCCGGAGGAAGCCCACGCAAGCACAGGTAGAACATGCAAACTCCTTGCAGATAGTGACCTGACCAGTATTTGAACCGGGGATCCAGTGCTGCAAGGCAGAAGTGCTAACCACTACGCCACTGTACTGCGAGCTGTACCGCTGTAATCACTGCAAAAGCGATTACGTGGCTGAAAATGTACGGTCCAAAAGATCTTTAACATTTCGTTTTTAGTACTTTAGTAGTTAGTTTTTCCTTTTAGTTTCCTTTCAATCAGGCAAACATATAAAATATGAATATCTTAAATACCAATTGCAACAAACAGATGGCAAGATCAGAAGAGCAAAGTTACTCAAAAACAGTATTTTTGTGAAGGAGCAGAAGAGCTTAGATTTTACACAGTGCTAAATGACTCAATGGAGTGAATTCCCCTCTCTATCTCCTAGAAGATAAACAAAATTAAGTATCATGGGTTAACTTTTTTGTAAATTAAAAAGAGAACTACGGCGAAACCTTTTTTGGATGTCACTCTCTTTAGGGTTACAGGAGGACATTTACTAATGTCCTCCTGGTAACCCAAAACTCAGCATATATAGCTGCGCTATACGCTATATGCTGAGAGCGCAGAGCTGCAGCAGGGAAGGATCCTGACAATATTGTTGGGATCCTCCTCGCTGCCTGATTGACAGCTAGCTCTGCCTATCTAGAACCACCCCCTCCCCTGTCCGTTCCGCCAGTCAGCGCTGCAGGAATACAGAGGAGACGGGGGAATCCCTGTGGGGAGCACTGACCCCGCAGTCTTCTCTGCAGGGAGAAAATCATGAACTGAGCGATCCACGGTATGCGATTGTTCAGTTATTCATCAATAGACCGACAGCTGCAGTGCCACATGTCGGCTCTAACTATGGGGATAAGTGTATTTTGCTAATCTCAGCATTCTCCTTTTAAATGACAAAACATAATTTGCAACTGATTAAAGGAAACAAAAAATAAAGGTTTACCCATTTATGTACAACCACAATGCTGAATGTAACCAAGGATGCTAGAATTGAGATTTAAGGCCTCCGTTTCATACCAAGGGGTTTCCTTTTTCATTCTCCTGATCTAATTGCAGAGTGGCCAGCCTGTGTTTCCCCTTGGTTACCATACTGCACCTCTACTAGGCTATCATGCTGACCCTCTAGCTTCACAATTTCTAATCAAAGGGAGCAAATAAACAGATAAGCACTTTACTATTCACTGACTGACTTTCTCTCATGGCAGAGAGCCGTGACAGGATCGAGATGGTGAGCGAACGCCGGTATGTGTTCGCTCACTTCCCGATCTACTGAGCCGACCTGTGACAGTCTCATTGTCACAGGTCGGCTAGAACTATGAGGTGAGTGAAAAGCACTCACCTCAGAGTTCTCCTTTAAATATTAATTCAAGTACCTTAACTATTAACAATAATGTATCTTATTTGTGTATCACTCGGCTGTAGATCCTCCAATCATCTCTGAATTGGTGCTGACACTGTCCTTCCTTCTGGAGGGGGGCTCCTTCTGTTCCCTAAGGTCCCTGTGTATGTTGTAAAAGTAGTCAGCACTCTAAGCTTACTCCCGGGATGGACTACAATCTCCATAGAAATGAGTAAACTAAACGTGAGATTGTAGTCCATCACAGGCGTGAGCTTGGAGTGGTGGCTACTTTACAACACACACAGGGACCATGGGGAACAAAAGTAGCCCCCCTCCAGAAGGAAGGACAGTGTCAGCACCAATTCAGAGATGATTTGAGGAGCTACAGCCGAGTGATACACAATTAAGATACCATTTTGGTAATAGTTAAGGTACTTAACTAAGATTTAACTGCTGAGTTTAGTGTCATCTAAAAGCAGAACTCACGGAAAAAATGTTTTGGGAAACATCACAAGTCAAATAAGTTGCCTCCATTGAGACGGTCTTATTTGCTGCTGCTTACTGTACAAGTCATAGCTTCATTGGTGCCGGATACTACGCACATCGCTCTTCTTCCAGCCTGGCGTCTGACAGTTCCGGCTCTCATAGAGTGAATGGATCCTGTAGTTTACCTGCCCTTCCTCCACCCTTGTCCAGTCACAGAACTCCTTGCATTCTATGAACAGAATAAAAGGTGTTTTGTGAATGCATGAGAGGATGGGTTGGGAGAAGAGGATCCCATCCCTGTACAAAGGCTGGAAGAAGAGCACTGTGTGCAGTGTTCGGCATCAATGAAGCTATGACTTGTACCAAAAGCAGCAACAAATCAGACAATCTCAAATGACTTGACTTGTGGCGTTTCCAACAAATATCTGTTCTGAATTTCCACTTTAAAAGTGGAACGCTGCAAGTCAGCCTAGTATGTAATCTCTACAGCTTGAGGCTTCTTGTGCAGTCGAGCACAATATTTCATATTCAATTGCTGCCACTAAAGGGGATCTCTAGACAAGTAACTAAATATACGACTAAAATAAAAATATGGAAACTTTTTCTGTACATCCCTGCCTGACAATGATTAAGGTCTTTGACATCTGCTTCTGAGTCAGTGAAGTTCAGCCAAGATCACACCTTGTGCTTCCCGAATGGACAATCATGGATCAGCAGCAGAGTGATGAGTAATCTCTCTGTTCTCTCCTTCTGTCAGTATATATGACTTCTAGTGCTCACCCTCTTTCTATCCATTCTGCTGTACAGTAGATTACAGTAGGTGGAAATAAAGACATATGTAGGTATTACCTACAGGTACTACATTCATTTTTTTTTTATCTGGCTGGAATTCAGAATTAGCAGACCACCTAATCCAAAAAAACAGACAATCATGTATTATAGAACAATATAAAATATTGAATAACTCTTCCTACACAAAAACACAGACTACAAATACAGCACATTTAATATTTACCTTCTCTTCACTTTAAAACTGGCTTGAGCTTGTGCAGGGCCTGTGAGGTTCAGCAGAGGATTACCACTTAATATATTCTCCATTCGAATCCTCTCCTCTTCCGCTTTCTGCTCTAATTCCTTGAAGTAATCACATAGATGTTAACGGTCATCTTGCAGTGTTAGTGAACATTTATTTTTCTCATTTTCCGCAGAGGTGCACAGTTCTCTGGGTATACTTAGTATTAGTAGAAGCTGCTGTGCTGCTTGTTGAGCTGTGATGAAACGTAAAATACAATGGGACAGAACTGGTTCTGGAGGCCAACCCAACGTTGTGCCATTTGTAGTACTAAATCTCCTGGACACCAGTGAAGGTCAATATATTTGATATAGGGGACCCCCCAAGCTTGGCTCTTGACATGGTCGCACATAAAGTTATAAAAATGTCAGAGACTGAAGATACTACAGTAGATGGTGAGAGACTTTGTAAATGCTACAGGTGATGGTCAGAGACTGGGGATGTGCTACAGGAGATGGTCAGAGACTGCGAACATATAACAGAAGTCTGCTCGGGGGTTCCCGCTATTGTAGTTCCTTTACAAATTAGCTCACCGTACAGCCCCCTTCAAATTACTGGCAACAAATTTGATATTCCGCTCTGCAAAAACCATTATAAAATAAAAGCTTAGAGACAAAGTAAAAACAGAAAAAAAAGAATGGACAGCACAGAAAAAATAAGAAAGTAGCAACCAGTTTGAAGGATAAGAGCACTTTAAAGTGCACTTATCTGTTTGGCCCCTTTAAGCAGAGGTCTCCTTGCCCTGCCTGCACAGTACAATACTGTTAACTCCTATGGGGATCATCCTCCTTCTCTCAGCCGGGAGATGGACCCACAGAAGGCAATGGACTTCGTAGACACAGCAGGAATGTAAACAATGGAGGCCAGGCCTGTCGGAACTTGGGAAGTACGAGTCTGTGCACTGGGAGGGAGGGATTGGTGACGTCAGCTTTAAAAGGGGACAAAAGGATAAGTGCATTTTGTTTTAAATTGTCCTCATCCTTAAAAAAGGTAATTTTCCTTCACTGTCCCCGAGTAAGCACCTAGACAAGCAGAGCATTGACCACTGGCTACTGGAACACAAGGGACGCACAAGAAGTACCAAAGGGTTCCTTGTGGGCCTTGGGCCACAGGGTCCCAAAATAAGTGGCCATCATATCATTCATTCCACAGTGATACTGCCATGGACGTCTACTCCAAAATGGAAATAGCTTACGAAGAAGAAATCTGAGATACACCAAAAGTCCCACAAGTCCCCATTCAGAGGCACATGCGTTATTTTCCTTGAGCTCTTTATCAAAAGGCATATGAAATATATATAGAGGCATGTATATGATGCTGCCCCCTAGTGGTTAACATGTACTCTGCAGAAAGGGTAAAGACACCAACTTTCAGATAGCAGCCTACTTGCTTTGGTATCCTATTAAACCCGTCTACTTCTACCAGCTGGGAAGCTTGTGTCTATTATAACACTGCCTGCTTTTACATCTTTCCACCACTTTACAAACCTTGCCAAAAAAATTATTTTTACATAGACACAGACGTACGCACTTACCATGGACATAGTAGAACATAGTTTTAATGACTATGCTGAGATTAAAAAAAAAAAAAAGCCTTGATACAGCATCACAAACCAACAGGTTTAATGAAAATCGAAGGACAGCGGCTGAAGACAAATTATTCCTTTATGCTTTCATGACCAACTATGCACCTAGAACAGCCGAACAGCACAGATGCAGCCCAAATTAAAGTGGATCCTAAACCCATTTGACTACAAATCCTATCAGCATGCATCTCTGAATGCTGATACGAAATCATCTTACATTAAACTTATTTTCATTTTACTTACAATTTAATTTTTTCACTTCCTGGTCCTCTTTGGCACACATAATGTAATCATGCCCATGCGTTGCATCCTGGGAAGGTTACATTCGAAGAGCATTGCTGGGAAATCTCATGAGATCAGGGAAAGGGAAAAGCATTTTCTTCCCCCGAGATGATGTGCACAGTCACATGTCTAGTCACATGTGCCAGAGTTGCAGGAAGTAAATGGAGATCTAGTAACCTGCCCTTAGTAAACATGGCCGCTGTCAGAATACTGGGAAAGAAATAAGGAATGCAAAGAATACAAAGCCAGCAGCTATCTATAAGTATGTTTGTAGATTGTCATTACTAAAGGTGTGTTTGTTGCCATTTTGAAGATATGGGTGAAGTTCCTCTTTAATCAGCCATATGTAAAGTATAACTAAAGCCTCCGGTGTTGTTGCATACATCTACTGCTAGCAAGCAGTAGATATATGCAAAAAGTGTAAATTACCTGTATCTTCCCCGTGCGCTCCCATCCGAAAATGTGAAAATTCTCGGGCGGCCGCAAAGCATCTTGGGGCGGGCGCATGCGCAGTTCACATTTTCGTCCGGGAGACGAGGAGAGACGCACGGTAAGTATATGGACGGCGTGAACCCGCATGCAGACACCGTGGGACAGGAAGTGCCAGCAAGCCCAGAGGAGTCAGCGATGGATCGGAGACCCGCAGCAGTGCTAGAGGCTAGAGGGACAGATGAAAACATCAGGAAAGAAGAAAATCGGATTAGGAAATATAATTTAAAGGTAAGTGCTGACATTAACATTGGGGGGAGGGAAACATTTTTTTGACTTTAATGTCACTTTAACCTGAATACAACTGTTTCTGGTTTGTTCGCTTTCGTCAGTGCAATGAAAACATACGTTTCTCCGAGACCGTATATGATGAGATACAAGGCACCATGACTAACAGATTATTGCGCGGTGGGCATTCTGTACTCTTGGAAGACTAGATAAAAATACTATTTATTTTTCCACCAGGACGATGTAGTCATTGCTCTTCAATACTCAGCAGCTGAAGGTCATTATCCGTATATACAGCATGACAGCAAAAAGTATGAGGAAGATGACAGGCACAAGTGTAGCTGTGTGTGCGGTGACAAGCCGTGATACAACAATGGTTTTCATGGACAAATCCTGTGCACAAGCAGTATATAATACAGTGATATATAAGAAAACTAATCAATGGCATTGTTCTTTTCCGAATGACCAGTTCCTCCAGCACCGGAATTCATTTCTCAGCTCCTCGTCTTACCTTACGAGCCTGCTCCTCTGCTCGCTCCTTCTTAATTTTCTCCAGCTCTGCCAGGAGGGCGGCGGTATCGTCATCGCTGTCTTCATCAGAGTCGTCATCTTCATCTTCCTACAGGGAAATGTGAAAACAGATTTTTTTTTTAGGTCTGCTCAATGGAGAAGCAATCAGAGTGAGCTCACCAACATTATCCAACTTTGAACAGGACACAGTATGTGGTAAAGCTGGGAATACGGATGGAACCTCTCACCACTGGAGATATAGGACGGTAGCATGAAATTCAGTTTTTCCATAGCAAGGAAAAAACCAACATCACTTGGGGTGAACCTGGCCTTTATTACTGCAATGGCACCCTTCAAGTTTGTGGAAATTATTTCCTCTCATAGCTGGCATGTTAAATGTCTCAAAAGAAATGTAATTCACCTCTTTTTTTAAATAGTAAATACTGCTGAGAGGGTGGATTTTGTCTGCACCTTGCTATACAGCGCTCGGGGGGATACGAGGGACTGAGCAGAACTTTTACATCATTTCCCTAAGCTCTAAGGATAGAACAACGAGCTGTCAATCTAAAGGACTGTGTGCGGATCTAGGCAGGGCTGTTCACCAACAGGGCAACTTACTGATGCCAGCATCTAAGCGGCTACAAGGGTGACAACGCTACAGTGATTCCAGGGTAGGAGAAGGAGCCCGGCTACTCTATCACAGGAAGTGCCTATTCTATGGTTTTCTGGACCAACAGGCAATTACAGAATGATCCAGGGGTATCTAGGAAAAGAGAGAGAGCTTAGTCGTACTGGTATTGGCAGCCTAAATTACAAATGTGATTTTACAGTTCACAGGGTTCATTAAGATAATGGCATCAAATATTTTCATGGCACACTTGTGTGCCTTCCAACACACCGCTCATTCATTGCATCGTTAATTTCATCCCGCAGTCAGCATGTCAAAAGACACCGCCTGGTGGCTGCCCACCTCTAACCAGGTATATTATGGCTGCAGAAACTAATTTAGGGAATACAGGTGTTGTTTGGGGGTTAAAGGGAGATAACGTCATTTGTAATCAACTTTTTAAAGTAAGAGTTCACATACTCCAGCCATGTGATAAATGAAATTCCAGCAATAGATGGATCACTTAATGCTTCAGAGCCAGAATTCCCCTTTTTTAATCAACACATTTTTATGTCTCTAAATTCCATCAGCGTTTCATTATCAGTAACGAGGGGAAAAAACAATTACTTAAAAACAAAAAACATTTAGCTTTCATTCAGTCAAAAACAACATAATCCCTTTATCATACCCTATTAACCCCTTCATGACTGAGCTTGTTTTCAGTTTCTGTTTGTTAATGACTGACACACTTACATTTTTGCTGTGTGATTCTTCCACGTCAGTAATATACTTTCTTACAAAGTGTAGTGCACCCACACATATTATATATTGTTTTTTAGGGGACAGATAGGCATGCATATGTCATATAATCACAGAGCATGAACACCTCACTTAATACAAATAAAATATTAAAAAAAAGAGAAAAAAAACATAAAGGAAACACTTTATCCACAGATGGTTATTTTTTTGAAGAATAGTACAGCTAAAAAAACAATGCATTAAAATAAATTCATTTATTTGGAAACACCTCACATTCCTAGGATTTCAGAAATGTTTTTGTACTTCTCAGACTAAAAGCTCACATTTTAATTTTTCTCTAAAAGCGAATAGTGGTTAGGTTAGGTGGCCTACAAAGTCACTGTCACTAAATGTCACATTTTGGGACAGCAATATAACATCGCAGGCATGAGGTGGTTAAATCTAAAAAAAAACTAACCCCTTAGGGTGAAAAACAAATCTGCAGCTCAACTGCAGGTTTTCATTGTAAGGGGTTAATTTTTATAATAATGATAATAAAATTATATATACACAAATATATTTTATACTATTTTATTTTTCTTTTACACTTTTTTTTACATGTTTGTCAATTATATCCAGCAGTCATTATGACTGCTTGATAATTTCATACATTTTTGGTTATTATTAGGCTGCCCCAAACTTAAGAACAGCCAATAATAATCTTAGCGACACTGAACATGACATGCTGATTCGGCAGCATGTCAGCATCAGATCTTACTAAAGACTTCTGATCGTTCCCAGAATGATCAGAAGTCTGATACAATGTTTCAACATAGAAACATGTGGCAAAAAGCCAGTACACATCGGGATCTGTACAGAGCTGTCTAAAGTGTGATATCAGAGTGGTTCACACCGCTGTTATCACTGTCAGATACTTGATCTCTGACCGGGATCAGGTATCTGTAAAAGTTAAATTCTTGAATTAATGGATCCCTCAATACTGAGGCATCCATGAATGAAAGGGAACCACTGATCTCAGCAGTTACCGGCTTTTGACAGCTCCAAACAGCTGATCACGTACAGTGTACATGAGCAGTCATTTGTGCACTTCGTGATGGGGACGTACAGTGTACGTCTCCAGTCATGAAGTGGTAAAAAAAAAAAAAGGCAAATCCTCTGACATCCACAACTGCTTCTAATTTGATCTAGAAAAAAATTGTTTGAAACACATTCACAAAGAGTCAATTCACAGCCAGCGATCACTGAAGCCTGCACTGGGAAAAAGTCCGATACATACGTCTGTGAGCGGGTCGTCTGCATCCAAATTTGCTGCTGGGATCTGGTCTAGACGAGGCTTCTTTGACACGGATGATGTGTGCTCTAAAACAAAGACAGCGATATTTTTCACACAGAAATTACATTTGACTTCATATTACACATTTCAGTGAGAGGTGAAAACTGACTACAAAGACTAGTAAAAACACACAAAAACTAAATTAAATGTGAAAGCTACAGGAACCTATCAGAACATTTAGGTCCTGGGTGGGGTGCTGTTAGAGCCATTGGGACACCATTGAAAATACTTGCAGAGCCATTCATCCCATAAAACTGCATGTACATTCATTCTCTGCAAATGGGGCAAAAACTAAAGCTATCAGTATACTTTATTTCCAGGTTGAATGTAATTCGTTTGCGCAACATAAAAATTTTCAACTACCACCATTTTATTCTATAGGGTCTTGGCATTCAGAAAATATATAATGTTGGGGGGTTTTACGTCATTTTCAGGCCTAAAATGTGGAATATAACATGGGTGCAAAAATGGAAAAAAGGGCCTCAGTCATGAAGGGGTTAAGCTACTTTTGTGTAATATGTGCAGTATGCTTGGATATGCGTTCCCTCTATTTGTTCTGCGATGCTTCTCTTTGGCTAAAGTAAAGAATTTCAATTGTAAAAAAAAACACATTATGGCCACGAGATGGAGATGATAGGAAATAAGTAGTACACCCTCTGCTCCCTCCAGTTGCCATACTGCTGTGTGCTTTCTTGATTCGCACTATTCTAGTCAGGGGTGCGGAATTCCTATTGCTCGACGCCCAGGACAGCGCCGTGGTTTTCGGGGTCCCCCGTTCCTCTGACCACGGCACATGAGCTCACCATAGAGCCCGTAGAGCAGACGAAGAACGTCCGTTCTTCGTTTGCTCTGTGATCACAGCGCCATCTATCTGAGCTGTCAGGAACTGCACAGAACATCTGTTCTGTGTTGGAGGGCAGGTTGCATAGAGAGGACCTGTCACCTCCAAACTATTCCACTGTGTGCCATATTGTGGTAGCCAGGCAGCAGTACTCTCCTACTTGCACAATGTGCATTAAAGGGTAAGTTCACTTTCCCAAGTAATATGGGAAAATTGAGTTATCCAATCAAATCTGTCCTGATCTCTCCCAAACCCACCCCCCGGCTATACTTACCTTTCGGCAAACAGTCCTTACCCTCCGCCAGTACAGTTGTACTATCTGTACCCCGTACCGCAGTCCAGCCCTATACATTTTGAATTTCGGTCGCAAATTGCAAGCACTCATTAGGTGATGCACCAATACAGAGTATTTAGGCGAGTAATTGTACTCGCCCCAACTGCTCCGATACCTTCTCCAATACTGGAACTTCTGGTCAGCGGAAGATTTCCTCTGACCGGCAGTGCCGTAGGGGAACATGGAGCCAGCTTCCCATGCAATCAGGAAGCAGGGCAGCGACTAATGACCTGCCTCCCGGTTTCCTGGGAGGAAATCAGGTCATTACTGGCTGCCCAGTTTCCCGATTGGCTGGGAAGCTGTTTTCCCGGCCAATCACAATCAAGCCACCAGAACAACATGGAGTCGGCTTCCCAGGCAATCAGGAAGCTGGGTAGCATTTAATTACCCACTGCCCAGCTTCCTGATTGCCCAGGAAGCCTGCTCCATGCCAAAGGAAGTACCAATACTCGGTATCGACGAGTACCGAAAGCAAAATATCAGTGCCCATACTCGATACCCAAAAACCTATATCGGTGCATCCCTACTTTTGATTAAAACTATTTTTTTTTGTATTGGGACAAGTAGATTGTCATGAGGGACAAGCAGATTCGGCCCCCGATTTAGCCCTTGGACAAGTAGATTTTTAAAAATTTCCACACCCCTGCTAGTGAATGAATTGTAGGACACTTCACAGGAAGCGAGGGAAAAAAAAAAAAAAAAAAAATCACACAAATGGGTTCACAAAAAGTTATATACATCTCAGACGTTCTAACTAGAGATGCACAGAATCTTTTGGTAACCAAACATTTTTCGGCCAGAAAATGGTACTTTGGCCAAAATGCCAAAAGTACAATTTTGTTGCCGAAAATACTTTGCATCTCTAGTTGGCAGAGGCAGGAGGGATTAGTAGGGACACAGAGCTGCGCCCAACAGGGAGGAGCTTTCAGGAGTCCGAGCGAGGCAGGGAAGAGAGTGCTGTCAGCGGTATCACTGGAGGCTGAGCTCTCCTCCCCGCACCGCCGACTTGGCCTCCAGTGACAGCTGCCTTCTCCCCGCACCGCTCTCTATCCTGATTTGCTTTTCAGAAGAGGCTGAGAGGGGAGGAGATTGCTGTCAGCAGTGTCACAGGAGGCCGAGCTCCCATCCCCGAACCCCCGCTGAGCCTCCTTTTACAGACGAGCAAGGCTGGAGAGCAGTATACAGGGGCGTGGCCAGCAGCCGAATGTGAGCAGACGTCTGTAGGGGAGCTCTCCCGCACTTTATCCTGAACGATACCCGTCGGGCTTTCCGGTACTCGTCTATCCTGCACTAGCCGATTGCCTAGGTCTCGCTGACGCCTGCACTCCGTTTTCGGGCTTCCTGCAGCCACATTGAGACCGGGAGATGTCCAAGAAGAAGGACGGTAAGGGCCTCCCTCCCGCGATCCAAGATGGCGGCGGCACACAGCACACGCTCCCCACCCCTAGCAAGCAGACAGGGGACAGAGGCAGGGATACAGCGGCGCGACTGGAGCGCTTCGCCCGCCATCCTGACACCCCTGCTAAGGGGCAGAGGCTCTCCTATTCTGCAGATCGGGCCACCCGCAGGGAGCTACTGCCAGATCGGCTGCAATCCTCAGCCTCTGATTCAGATGGGCCGGACGCCATCTTGGGCACAGTGAGTAATGCTCACAAGACCAGTAAGGCCCCCAAAGCGTCCAAAATCAAAGCCAAGCCAGCTGAACCCACTATTGCCGATGTCCTATCGGCTGTACAGCTCTGCAACTCCGCATTGACCTCTCTCACAGGGGAGGTGCATGGGATGAGGGCTGATATCACTTTTATACGTCATGATTTGCAGAAGGTGAGGGAACGCACCTCTGCCTTGGAAAGCAGGGTTAGTGACCTGGAGGACTCTTTGCACTGCTATAGCACTTAAAAGGGCCTTATTTACCGCAACCAGGATGGTGGTTCGTAAATGGATCTCCCCGTCACCTCCTACATTGAACTCGTGGGTAGCTGAACTGGATAGGATGGTAGCGTACGAGAGGGTTACTTTTAAACAGAGGGGTACCTTGCCTAAGTTCCACTCTATTTGGGACGACTGGCTGACGTACAGGGGTCATGACCTCTCTGATTAACCGGCTTGCACGCATTCTCACGGTGGATACATACAGCTAGTCTTGGCTTCTATTGCATGTAGTCATGTGTTCGCAGCAGGGGGTGTCGGTTCTTCGCACAGTGGTTTATAGGTTTTATGTCTCTTGGGGGGCTTGGTTTAGTTTATGCTCAACATAAGCTCACACAAGTGGTCAGCATGTTCTTGTCGAATTTCACTATCTGCATGACATTATGCTCCCCTTCCCTCCCTCCCCCTCTTGGATTATTTGTCTGCTGGCTTGCTACTGGGTTTTTGTTTTTGGTTTCTTTTTTTGTTTTTGTTTTTGTGTTTGTCTACTGTACGTGTAAAATGTGTAAAATCAATCAATAAAAACTATCTGATTTAAGGAGAGCAGTATACACTCAGTGAACAGCTGAGAGTGTTTGTAAATAACTGGACATAGCAAGCTTTCTGTGTCCCAGTTATGAACAGGAAGTGTTCTACATCACTTCCTGTTCATTCATGATTGTGGAGATAGTACCTCTTACTATATCCACAGTTGATGAATGGACAGGAGCACTCAGTAAAGAGGATTCCTGTTCATACTAACAGGGAATGCAGAATAAGCAGAATGCAGAAAACAAATCTCTTTTTGTATTTTAAAAAGGGAAACATCAGGGGTCTGTTTAGAACCCCAATATTTCCCCAGAGCCCCTAACAGTAAAATAAAAAAGACTAAACAAACATACATTAAAAAATAATTTTAAAAAAGTTAGGGAGATTTTTGGTTTTGGCCCGATAAGCTTTATTTTTGGTTTCAGTTTAAAAATTCCATGTCAGTGCCTCTCTAGTTCTAACCATTCACAACTCTCTTTAAGACAAAAGAAAAATAAGGTTTCCTGATTTTAGTCGAGCTTTCAATTAACTCAATGATAAAATTCAACAATAATAAAGAAAAAGTCTTCACTGCTCCTACCTCTCGGGGGTCGGTCTCTGTTCTTCTCTCGGGCAACCACACGTTCTCTCTCCTCCAGGTCCCTCCTGAAGTCCCGGCTTCTCACCTCCTCGGGGGCATCCTGGGTGGTTTGTCTAGTCATAGCAAAAAAACATAAAATTACATGACTTGTTTTGTAATTTTTGTCACACAGAAAGGAAGAGGAAATGTCAGGAGATGAGGACAATAAGGACATCGCAATACAATCCTGACAGAGGCTCCAACCCTCCCCCACTTTTATTTAAAACAAGAAAAACATCTGAGCTGGAGTTGCGATTTAAAGTGTTTGCCACACTCTCTCATGTGCTGTCTGGAAGATGACCGGAGGACTGTACAATGTATGTTTTGTCTTAAATAAGCCGGTAAGTATGGAAAAATACCGATTGATCCTGCCAGAAAACGCCTAAATACTAGTTGTAATCTTTGCTCAGTTCTTCCCAGCTGGAGTACAGAACACAAAGCCCGCTCCTCATCTCTATAGCTTAAAGGAGTTGTAAAGTCCCAGCATATCCTCTTCTGCTATAACATCACCATTGTAACAGGAATACATACCAGCGTTGTTTCTGATAATACAATCAAAGCTTACTTGGAAAAATCCCTTTTATGTAGTGAGTGCCGCCTTCCGTCTGCCCATCACTACCACCAACTTCCTGGATTCCCAGTGTGATTTGCATCTCCTTCCCTGCTGCTTAATGTGATGCAATCTCCATTTCCCAATACTACATATCCCATCACACATTGCTTCCAGCAAGCAATGATAATATTACATTGTTTAGATGTTGAATTGTAGTTCAGAAGGCAGACTCTGTGAAAGTTGTGAGAAGGGAGTGCATATTCGCAGTGCTGAGTGAAATGGTGTCAGTGCATTGAGGAAGTCCATCCTATGGGTATCTTCAATAAGTAAGTTTACAAACTTCTACATGGATCTGGTTATTAGGGGTGGGATAAAACTTATGGAAATTCAATATAGAAATACAGATTTCCAGTTATTGGCCACTGATGACCTTTAAGGGGTGGTGTTCCATAGTACAGCAGCAAAAAGCTGGGAAAAGTAAAGATTTTTGCAGATATGTACCGAATAGGGATGCACCCATATATTGGTCGAAAATGGCACTTTTGGAATAATGCCGAAAGTGCCATTTTCCTGCCGATACATCGGCGCATCCCTGGTTTCTTTCATCCCCACTGGGCACTGCTCTGTGTCCCAGTGGGGAGGAGAGAAACTATGATAGCCGACTGAGCGATGCGGGAAGAGAGCGCAGTAAGCAGCCGGCGTCCCTCCTCCCACACCGCTCAGCCTCCTATCACAGTCCGGCAGAACGGTGTGTGGGCGGAGAGAGGCCGCGCTGTCACAGGAGGCTGAGCTGTCCTTCCTGCTCCACTGGCTCAGCCTCCTGTGACAGCGTGTCAGAGAGGAGAGCGAGAGCAAACACTCAGTGATCGCTGAGTGTTTGTAGATAATTGAGGACATGGTATGTGTACTATATCCTCAACTATGAACGAATGGGAAGTGATCTACATCACCTCCTGTTCATTCATGATTGTAGTTATAGTAAACATACTCTGTCCTCAAGTTATCAATGAACAGGAACACTCAGTATAGAGGATTCCTGTTCATTGATAACAGGGGATACAGAAAAAGAGATTGAGGACACAAAGTCCTCAATCTCTTTTTCTATTTTAAAAGGGAAATATCAGGGGTCTGTTAAGACCCCTGATATTTCCCCAAAGCCCCTAAAAGTAAAGTAAAAAATAAAAACATTTAATAAAAAATGAAAATCAAAGTTTATAAAAAAATAAATTAAAATATTTAAAAAAATTAAAATAAAAAACATTTTCGGTATCGGTTTCGGCCTGACCTTTTTTTTTACGGTTTCGTTTTGATTTTAAAATTTCCAATGCAGTGCACCTCTAGTACTGAACATGTCTTTTTTTCCCCAAAAAAATACATTTGTCTGAAGCTTCAGCTCAAAGGCCAAACTCCTCCATAGGAAAGGAGTGCTAAATGTGCCAAGTCACCTGTATTTGATCTTGGTGTGTGACGGGAGGTCTCTGCTGGAGTACTGCTTGGAAAGCTGACTTAGATCTCCTTCTCCTTTCCCTCTGCCGCCCCTGGCTGGCTCAAACGTTGGCCTGGCCGCGGTGGTCATCTTCTAAACCGCTGTCACATACAACAGACAGGAACACAACAATTATTTGGGATGTTTTAATCAGATTAAATATGCAAAACAGAAATCAGCTTTATTCTGGGACAACAATATAAAGCTTTAATAAAAGTACTACAAAAATGATACAAAGACACTGAGGCATCCTGGGCACTTCCATGGTCACTGCAAGCCAGCTCTCACATGACCAAAGATGATGCATGTCAGCACAGTGGTCTGCAGTCCCTAAGTCCAGTTTTAGTGGGCTCTGATGCCCTATTTCGCATACACTATATTGCCAAAAGTATTGGGACGCCTGCCATTAAATGCACATGAACTTTAATGGCATCCCAGTCTTAGTCCGTAGGGTTCAATATTGAGTTGGCCCGCCCTTTGCCGCTGTAACAGCTTCAACTCTTCTGGGAAGGCGTCCACAAGGTATAGGAGTGTGCCTATGGGGATGTTTGACTATTCTTCCAGAAGCGCATTTGTGAGGTCAGGTACTGATGTGGGACGAGAAGGCCGGGCTCGCAGTCTCCGCTCTAATTCATCCCAAAGGTGTTCTATTGGGTCTATGTCATCCCCAAGTATCTGCCCAGAGTAGGTGGTGTTGAGCTGAGCGGGCTGTACTGTGAACATGCTGGCGATGGGGCACAGGTATGTTTACAACTTGTCAGGGATGAGAAAAGACGACACCTGAGCCCACCAAGTGTAAGTCCACTACTAATCACTAGAAAACTTCATGACTGTCCAATACGTAATCATTTTACTTTTATGAATGTTACAATTTGTTGCGAGTTTGTGTTATCAAAACATTTCATGTGAAAGTGACTTGCAGCACATCGTCAAGTCTGCATGAATAAATCCCCAAGACCTAACAATATCAGATTCCAGAAAAGCTCCCCGATTATCATTAATCAGCAGTCAGTGCTCCAGTCCAATGACTTTGCCTAGGCAGAGATGATGCCATGAGTCTGCTGCGGGCAGGTGGAAGCATTTCCTCAGTCTCCTCTCCCCTGCGGTCAGACAAATATTCTAAATTTACAGCAAGCCTCAAGGTGAGAGGCTTCTTACCTATGGGAGGACGCGGCTGCACGCAATTACACAATATCATGTGCACACCTGAACATCCATGCGGCTCCCAGTGTCCGCACTTGGACGCAGACAGTGCGCAATTACACACAGCACCTAACCCTCCAGCAATCAGATTTGTCTATGGGCGTGCGTGCTGTACAGATGTACACCCATCTGAATGAGCCCTTAAAGTGTATTTCCACCTTTGCAGCCAAACAGTTTGTATACAAGGGTGAACATCCATCCCTAATCGCAGGTAATCACTCCATGTGTATCTACTTGCGAACAGCCGCAGACACGGTCAAGCCTCTCATCACTTTGCACTGGCTGATCTGCCGCTCCGAGCGGAAGGTATTAGTGAGGCCGCAGGTTCCTGTCTGACAGTCTAAGCAAGCACCAAATCCAGGTACATTGTGATATACAAAGTGAACAATAAAGGCATGGGGGGGGAATTTATCAAAACTGGACAGAAGAATCTGGAGCAGTTGTCCATAGTAACCAATTAGCTTCTCTCTTCAGTTTGTTCAGTTAAGATTTGAAAATAAAAGAGAGATGCTAAGTGGTTGTCATGGGCAACGGCACTAGATTCTGTCTGCTCCAGTTTTGATTAATTCCCCTAATAGAAAGTCTGTTCTTTTTGTAAATTTATAGCACATATATATCTATATTAGCAGGCCATAGTTCTACTTTGGTCAATGGTGACTGGTCCACTTCATATCTGCGAGTGTGGCCCTAAAACTGAACACAGAATGCCCCCCCATCGTAGTATAAATGTATAGTGGTGTGTACTGATATGTACAGCCCTGGGATGCTGGGGAGTCCACACCAAGCTATGTAGGGTAGGACACACACAGCTCTATATATCTCCCCCAGATCAGACCCCCCATCACCCGCACACAACACCTTCTTACCCCGGAGGATCCCGACCCTCCAATCCGGAACAGCCGATTCCAGAACCGGAACCACACTCAAGCGTCACACGCAGCCTTCTCTGCGAGCACATCCGGCGCACAGTGGTGACGTCTCACACCGCGGCGCCGCCATCTTTACAACTGGCGTATGTAGTCTGTTTTTTTTCCACAACTTACTAGACATAGAGAAATATTTATCTGTAGTCCTGGGGAAGGGTTATTTGAGACTACAGATACCTGCTAATAACATGCTATTGCTATGTACTCCGCAGCATTGCCATACTTTCCAACCTCCTGGGAAGGCAATAGATTTGTAGAAAGAGCGCTGGGACCGTGATAAGGGAAATATGAAACATTAAATTAGGGTTTTTGCGATCAGCTAGTAGGGGTAGGCAAACATTGGCCCTCCAGCTGTGGTGAAACTACAAGTCCCATGAGACTTTGCATGACTGACAGCCGCAGATGTGACTCCAAAAGGCAAAGGCATGATGGGTTTCGTAGTTTTGCCTACCCCTGAACTAGGGTATAGTAGGTGCAATAGTACTCTGCTGGAAAACAAATCTATAGTGTCAAATGAAACTTGTAAAAGACAGGGATCCCAACCTGAAAGAAGCAATTTCAGGGAGGTGCGCTCTCCCCCCCCCCACCCACGGAGGGGGGGTTAGGGGGGCTGGGAGAGAGCACCCCCCTGAAATGATGGCAGATAGCAAAGGAAGCAATGGCTTATTTGCTATCTGCAGGTTTTTTTTCTGATTTTTTTTTTTTTGTATTGTGACAGTTGCAGTCGTCAGAATAAAATAAAAAGGCATAAGAATGCATAGCTAGATTCCTATTGGCTATTGCAAAGTGCAATAGCCAATAGCAAACTAGCTATTGCCCCCGCCCTCTGCTGCTTTCAATCACCAGAAGAGGACCTGATAGAAAAATTCAGCTCCCCCTCTGCTGATTGACAGCAGCAGTGGGCGGGTGCATTACCTAGTTTGCTATTGCAGAGTGCAATAGCCAATCTAGCTATGCATTCGTATGCCTTTTTTTCCCCCTTTCTGACTGAAGGTCGGGCCGCGGCTCCCGATGTCAGAAAAAAAAAAAACGATCGCAGGGAAAGGTTTATCTGCTCGATCGAGCAGATAAACCTTTCCGGGAGGAAGTATTTCTCTCCCGGGCGGCCGGGAGCCGCTATCTAATAGCGGGAGACTCCTGGAGCGTCCGAGAGAGTTGGGATGTCTGAAAAGAAAAGACTTCACCAGCACTCAGCTCAGGATCAAAGATGGAAATTGTTTTATTAATGTTTCATAGGTCAGAGAAAGCCAACGTTTTTGGGCCTCATCAGGTGACAGGGAGGTCACCGTGGTGACTTGCGGAGGGGACTCTGTGGGCCCCGAAATATTGGCTTTCTCTGACATCAGTAAAACCAATTCAGTCTTTGATGCTGAACTTAGCACCGGTGACGTCTCTTCTACACTACGAGCACCATCCAGACATACAATATTGCATGGAGTGCAGCCCAGCACCTTATTACTCCATTCGCTGATTAGAAGGCCACCACCAGAAAGAACGCATCCCTTTAAGAATGAAAAAACACATGAGCTTCTAGATCAGGGGTGGGCAACTCTGGCCCTCCAGCTGTTGGGGAACTACAAGTCCCATGAAGCATTTCAAGGCTGAGAGTTACAGGCATGACTTCCAGAGGCGTTACATGTTGGGGTTTGTAGTTAAAGCACAGCTGGAGGGCCGGAGTTGCTCACCCCTTAGTCTAGATTATACCCAACTACCCTCTATGGAATGAAGGAACAATTCCTTTTAGATAAACATCTTCCTTGTGAAAAGGTTTACACAAAGCAGTCCATTCATATAAAAGGCACAGTCCAGCTTGCATTGGGGCCTGCAAAACATTGCAACTGCAATTAGTGTATCAGGGTGCAATGCTCTGGCTCCTGCATACTCTTCCTCTCAGCCCCTGTTTGTACCAAGATAGGACTTTCAGAGAAGGGACGGGAGGAAGAATGAATGGACAACAAGTGCGGTGACGTCACTACACTTGTATTCCATTGAGAGCTGTAAGTTCCTCTGCTGGGGTGGCTGATGAGGCTTGTAGTCTCTCCATTCAAAGATCCTGTCAAATGATCTGTAAACGGATGACTAAGATGTGTGGGTGGAGCATAACTGCAAGGAGAAAAACCTTGGGGGGTTATTTACAAACATTTGGCTAATCCTTCGGCTGCAGGAACACTTTGGTTCCGCCGACGTGAAGGGCTGCTGTACTGTACACTCTATTCACAATCGCTCACACAGCAGCCGAAGTAAAGAGCCAAGCCGAACGCATATGCTTCGGCTCGGCACAGCTAAACACACAGCCGGAGCGGGACCAAATCCCCTGCGAGTTGTTAAAAAATAGAATAACAATAAAAAAAACAGCGCAGGGCCCCACTCCCAAATCATACCAGACCCTTGAGGTCTGGTAGGAACGTTAGGGAGGGACCCCCGATGTAAAAAAAAAAAAGCTTGGGTCTGTTAGGAATTTTAAGGGGGACCTCGGTGCCCCCAAAAAAGGAAAAAAATGTGGGGTCCCCCTAAGATTCCAAACCAGACCCTTAATCCGAGCACTTGCTTGGCAGGGCAGGAAAAGGGGGGGAGGAAACGAGCGAGCACTCCCCACCCCCCCGCAACCATACCAAGCCACATGCCCTCGGGAGGGTGCTTTTCCGGGGGGGACCCCCTGGAAAGTCACCTTGTCCCAATGGCGATGAGCACAAGGGCCTCTTCCCCACAACCCTGTCCCGGGGGTTGTGGGGGTCTGCGGGCAGGGGGTGCTCATTTGCATCTGGGTACCTCCTTTCATATAGGGGCACCCAGATGTCGCCCTTCCCTCTTGTGAATGAGTAAGGGGTAGTTGTTACCCCTACTCATTCACCAAAGAGAAAATGTAAATGGTAAATAAAAACACTACAATGTGAAAAAAAATTTGACATGTTTGGTGTCTATTTACCCGACGTGACCCCGACTTTTATATTTTACCAAAAAACTGGTTAATAATAAATGTTTCCTAACATAATGTAAAAAAAACTTTTTTTTTTCAAAATTTTCTGTAATTTTTCCTAATTATAATAAAAAATAAAAACCCCAGTGGTGATTAAATACCACCGAAATAACGCCCTATCTGTCCCCAAAAAATGGTATAAAATTCATTTCAGTACAGCGTTGCATGACGGAATAAACGTCAGTCAAAGTATCGCAGCGCTGAACACTGAAAAATGGCCTGGCCAGGAAGGGGGTCTAAACACCTGGTCTTGAAGTGGTTAATTGAACAAAAAATAAAAGTAAGTTTTTGACAATTTCTTTATTATGAACCCCCCCCCCAAAAAAAAATCATCATGTATTCCAGCATCAATCACATTGTCCAGCACTGTAATCCAACATCAATGGCGATGAACGATGCCTGCCAACATGCCAAAAACAAAAAAGTCCCGCCTCTCGCCGACCTGACTGCTCATGCCGAACTCAACTCCGGCCCGAGGCGAGTTGTGACATCACGACTCGCTCTGCCCACTAATTTCATGCCATGACAGCTAACTGTCCTCAAATGGCATGTAACCCACTGGGTGGCACAAGTGCCATGACGTAAAGTGCTGTACAGTAGCCACCGCTCCAAGCTCACTCCCGTGATGGACTACAATCTCAATACAAATGAGTAAACTAAACCTGAGATTGTAGTCCATCATGGGAGTGATCTTGGCGCAGTGTCTACTTTACAACACACACAGGGACCATGGGGAACTAAAGTAGCCACCCTCCAGAAGGAAGTGCGGTGTCAGCACCAATTCAGAGATGATTTGAGGATAGGGTTGCCACCATTTCTTCAAGTGAAACCTAAACACTCCAGCGCAGCGTGGAATTTTTTTGGGAGAATATACAGGAGACAGCCAGGAGAGAGAGCAAGGAGAGAATAAGGTAGCCTTACACTGACCGCAAATGTAACAAAGGTATTCTCAGTGACCGCCAAAGTAACAGAGGTATATACACTGACCAGCAATGTAACGGAGGTATATACACTGACCAGCAATGTAACGGAGGTATATACACTGACCAGCAATGTAACGGAGGTATATACACTAACCAGCAATGTAACGGAGTAGGGATGTCCCGATACCAATGCTAGCATCGGAATCGGGCCCGATACAGGGCATTTTGACAAGTACTTGTACTTGTCAAAATTCCCCTATGCCTAGCGCCGAAGCTTGCACGTTTTTTTTTTTAACTGTCCGTGGGGTCCTTTTTACCGTCCTCTGGGCAGGCTGGAGGAGCGTCGCGTCACTTCTCTGGGCAGCGCTCCAGGCGGGGTCCTAATGTGGTTGGCCTGCGACTGCCCAGAGGACTCCGCCTGTAGCTCCGCTCAGCGCCGCCGACGTCCTCGAAAAAAAAAAAAGCATTCGGCACCTCCATTGGCAAGAGTGAGTAAGGGCCTGTGCTGAACACATGTATAATAGCAAAGAAGTCAGTAGTTGCAATGCTCATGATAAGGGGTCCTCACTGTCCCTATGTGTCTGCACCAGCCATGACCATGGGTATCAGTACCGTCAAGCACCCAGGGCACATGCCCACATCCCTGGGTGCTCAGGCTGCTTCCACCCACTGTTGATCTGTGGAGGTTTGTACAGAGGAGAGCTGGAGTGGGGGGGGGCAGAAGTGCTGAGATGTGGACAGGGATTTAGAGATGAGCTGTGGCTGGGTGGTGAAGAGGTGAGGTGTGAATAGTGGTGCAAAGGTAAGCTGTGGCGAGGGGGAGCAGAGTTTAGCTGTGGACAGGGGGTATAGTGGTAAGCTGTGAACGAGGGGGCAAAGGTGAGCTCTGAATGAGGGTTACAGAGTTTAGCTGTGGACATGGAGTTCAGAGGTGAGTTATGGGCAAGGTGTGCAGAGGTGAGCTTGGTAGAGGGGAGTGCAGAGGTGAGCTGTAAAATGGGGGTGCAGGGTGAACTGCAGGCAAGGTGCAGAAGAGAGCTGTGGATGGAGCGGAGAATAGAGATGCAGAGATATGATGCTTGTGGGACTGTAATTAAATAATATTTTGTGGGTTCAATTGCCCCCTTAATGAACCATACCATGCCACATGACTTTGAACATTGGGATGGTACCTTTACAAAGGGTGGAAGCCAAGTCCGTCCTCCCATGCAAGGCACCTTCTGTATGTTTTTTTTTTTAAATGTCACCTGTCCCTTTAAGAAAAAGTATCGGTAATTGGTATCGGCAAGTACACGAGGGCCAGTACTTGTACTTGGTCTTAAAAAAGTGGCATTGACATCCCTATGACGGAGGTATATACACTCACCAGCAATGTAACAGAGGTATATACACTGACCAGCAATGTAACAGAGGTATATACACTGACCAGCAAGGAGGTGCATATCAAATAACCACAAGATTTACATATGAATGAGTTGTGTCTTATTCATATGTAAAAAGTGCCACCAATTCATATATAGATATCACAGTCAAGCCTAATTTCAGTGGGGGGGGGGGGGGGTGCTACAACCCCTATCTTAATTTTGTTTGCCTGACATATTGTGTCCAGGTTTCTGCTGCCATGAAACCCGGACACAGGATTTATCCAGACAGACTGTCCGTGTGAATCCTGGACAGTTGGAAACCATATTTGAGGATCTACGGCCGAGTGATACACAAATAAGATACATTTTTGTTAATATTTAAGGTACTTGAATGCATTGTTTATGATTTAACTCCTGAGTTTAGTGTCACTTTTAATGGTTTATGGATACACAGTTATGGCACCATTAAACTAATTGGTTGTGTCTACCGGTGGTTCCCACTGAAGTATTGACAACATGGAGGTCATCTTCTGGGTGTAGTCCTCAGTCCCTGGGTCTAGGAATGGTTGCTCTCTAGCAGCAGTGGGTCTGTTAGAGATCAGTCCTTCGCTGTTGTGGTGGTCAGTCTCTCTGTCCATTGGTTGCTTTTTTGACCACTTGCTTGTTCTCTATGCAGGTCCTCTAGTTTGTCCCATATTGAGGCATGTTACACACGTCCAGCCTGTGGGATGTATCGCACCTACAGCCTGCTCTGTGGATGGACAATAACAGTATTATGCAACTCAAGGCGAGGCGTGGAGAAGAGGGAGTGGAACATTGCTTTGAGCAATTAGCCAGATAGGTGATCAGTACACGCAGAATGAAATAACATCACCAAATGTGATTTTGCTACTTGCCACTGCAAAATGGAGCTGAGTATAAGTTACTTGTAGTTGTTGCTTCTGAACAGCAGAGGGCTTTCCAAACATCCAGATATTACTACAAAGCTCATGAACACACTTTCTAAAAGCGTGTGTCAAGGCAGAATTAAAAAGAAAAAATTATGCAGCACATTTCTGCAATATATGCATATTTCCCCATGTCTTATCCCTTTAAAGGCCCCCGCAAAGATATACAAATACATGTTAACATACTAGAAATGCACTCAGCATCACATTTCCACTTGTAGAATGAGACCACATGCCTTTTTGTAGCCTGACATAGCAAGATTTGGTGTGAGTAAATCAAGAATTTAAATGTTATATTCATGTTTAAAACCAGATGAAAGACAGAATTTGCACAAATCCAATGCATTTCTGGGGCTTATAGAGAAAAGGATGCACAGCATCGCCCGATGGACCGGCTGCAGTGCTATTACAAGTGATCTCTGCCACATCACCTGATGGACCGGCTGCAGTGTTATTACAAGTGATCTCTGCCACATCACCGGATGGACCGGCTGCAGTGTTATTACAAGTGATCTCCGCCGGATGGACCGGCTGCAGTGTTATTACAAGTGATCTC